>NC_053448.1:24260476-24860476 GCF_007990345.1 Gossypium hirsutum | reverse complement strand
GATATGGTTGATCGGTATAGGATAAGTCCCTCCTACATAATGGGAGTAATATCTTAGGCCACTTGATTGAGTGAGACTAAAAATGCATGGCCATGCTCAAATAAGCTGATATGAGATGTCATACTTATTTGTATATCATAGTCTATTTAAGATATCAAGGAACATGGAATGGACTATGCAAGTGTGACTATTCCATGACTTGTGTCCAATCCAGAGATAAAGGACTTAAGGATTATTGCATGAAAAGTTAATCATAAAAAGGTTATGTCGAATCATGATTTCTTGTGACTTAGGTAGCAATGATGCATTGCTCGGTGCCACTCATTGTTTGTAACATTGGAATCGTTCTAGTATTACTGCTAACGTTACAAGAACCTACAGGGTCACACCCTATAGTTGAAATGAACGGGATAAAAGATAGTTGGTATTGTGTTTGGTTGTCGCTTGAATTAAATTAATTATAGAATTAATTTAATTGGGTAATTAAATATCGAATACATTATATGTACAAGGTTGTTGTACGCATAATGAGAACATGAATTTGGTTCGTATATAAATTCAAATAAATATATAGTTTACCGAAATCCTTATTATAATTAATGTAATTATTATTTTCTGTTTAAAATATTGTTATATTTATTTAATTTCTAGAAACCCTAAAAAATAGATATAAAATATCGTTTTTTCTTTGCTTGGTAAGTCTAGCAGCCGTCAAAGAAAAGTCATTTCCAAAACAATTTTGGGGATTCCTTTCGTTCATTGTCAACTGGGTGGATTACATAGAGGCCGGAGTCACGATAGATTGCGGCTTGGTTCAATAGTAGATCAGATTACTCATTGCCAAGGCGTCGCTGTCTACTTATAATAAAGATTTGGTAATTTCAAAACCTTTATTTCACCCCGATTCATTCATCACACATGGATCCATGGTTAGGATCGCCAGATGTTTTATTTTTCCGCTGCGCTGTAGGGGTGCTGGCATTCCAACAATGCTTATGTTGGCTTGAGTAATATGGTAAGTTGCGGTGCATATTTGTAGGGTTGATATTGAGTAAATTTTGAGATGCTTAAATGTTTAATTAGTATATGTCAAGTTGGTTGTTTTAGGGTGCCATTGGAGGTACAATGGTATTGGTTTGAATATAGTACATTGAGTGATATTCTATTGAGTTTGATGCAGGTTCTAGTTAGGTATTACAATACTGCAGACCGTGGTTTGTGTTTGGATAATGGCTAGGTTTGAATTAAGTCTTAAATTCCATATTTTGAACCACATAGTTGGACGTACGACCATGTGTCATGCACAGTTCTGTGACATAGCCGTCTAGTACTAATTTATAGCTTCAACAAAATTGCACATGATCTCAGACTGTTACATGGGTTGGCCACACACCCGTGTGACTTATTGAAGTTATGCTCGTATGGTTTCACACAGCTTTAGCCTGTTACATGGCTCGACGACACGACCATGTGATTATTGTTGAATAACTACATTTTTGACCTACACGACATCAATTTGTTACACGGTCCATCTACACGGTCGTGAGATTCCACCCTCAGACAGATTTAGCCTTTCACAGGGCTATGTGACCCTTGTTTTATAAGTGTACCTATCTTTTTGTAATTATTTCAATTTGATCCTTGATTTGTGTTAATATAGTTTTAGAGTTTCATAAGCTTGTATTAGACCCATTCTGATTGTAATGTACAATGTATATGTAATTACTTAATGTTTTATTGAATTTTTGAAATATGAATTGTATGTAACTGTTCTGTAATCTTTTTTAATATCTTATTGCTCGAGTCCGGCGACCAGACTGGATGAAGGGTGTTATAGATCCAATGGTAGCAACTTATGGGCTTGAAGGAGTATAGATGATCCTTGAGCAGATGTCTTGCTTGGATGAGTAGAAATTAGGTTCCACCGTATCCTTTCTTGACTGCGAAGCTCATTGTTGGTGGGATACAGTAAGGAGAGGAACTACAGCTGACGATCTGATTTGGGATTATTTTCTAAAGATGTTTTAGAGGAAGTTTATGGGTGAGCAGTATATGGAAGCTCATAAGTGAGAGTTCCTTGATTTGGTTTAGGGTAGCATGTCTATGGCTGAGTACGAGTCAAAGTTTGCTCGACTTAGCCAATATGCTTAGGAGATGATTCTCATTGAGAATGACCGAAGTAAGAGGTTCTGATTTGGTCTGAATTGAGATGTCTAAGTTTATTTGGTAGCACATGATATGGAGGTTTTTAATGAGGTGGTTGAGAAGGTGAATGCAGTAGAGGAGACACTGGTCGAGCCATTGCGATCAGAAGTGACCAAATGGAGAGAGTGGGCTTTTAATCTGTTTGGTGTTTTAAGACGATCACATAATAGAGGCCGCGAGTCACAAGGTTTTGGTAGAAGTGCTCGACGTGGGTTCTGGCTGAGCCAGTCCAAATAGTAGAGAAATACAGTGGTTAGTGCTGGTGGTTCATCGAGAGCTTCGGGATGGCCACTTTGTGAGCATTATGATTGTAGGCACCCGGACGAGTGTAGGAAACGTACTAGGGGATGTTTCCAATGTGGTTATAAGGAGCATCAATTAAGAGACTTTCTAAGGAGGGTTGAGGTTTTCCAGACTCAGAGTTCTACACTTGCGTAGAGGTGGTAAGGGGAGACAGACTGGGTAGAAAACTATTGCACATATTTTTCTGCATAGAGTGACATCGAAGGACCAGTGTGAGTCTATGCTTATAAGGAGCCACAATACCGTTACTTGAATGACGTGATAGTAGGTACCTTTACTTTGTAGTCAATTCTGTTATTTTTGTTTGTTGATTCTAGTTCTATGCATTCATACATTTTGAGTGACTTAGTTGGCAAGTTGGCTATTTCGGTAGAGATCATGAGATTTGGTATGACTAAAACTTGTTCCTTGGGTGAGAGCATTGAAGTGGATAGGGTGTACAATAGGTGTACTTTGATAATTTAGGGACTTGTCTTTCCCGTGGATTTGATGGAGTTGTCTTTTTATGGTTTTGACGTAATTCTTGGTATGGACTAGTTGACGTGATTCTTGCGTGGTGAGAATGGATTAGAGATCATGGTAGCTAGGGAGATGCCTAAATTTCTCTCTAACATGGTTTTAGAGACCAAGGCTAAGAAGATGATGAGCAAGGGTTGTGAAGGTTATGTAGCGTATGTGTTGAATTCGGGAAGGAAGGAGTTGAGAGTCCAGGATATCCATAACATAAGGGATTTTCATGACATTTTTCTGGAGGAGTTGCCCGATTTGCTATCGGATTGTGAAGTAGAGTTCGGTATTGAGGTTTTTCTTGGTATTGCACCTGTGTCCATTGCACCTTACCGCATGGTGCCAAAGGAGCTTAAGGAGTTGAACATTTAGTTGTAGGAATTACTTAATCAAGGGTTCATCCGATTTATTGTGTCTTCTCGGGGTGCACCAGTTTTGTTTTTAAAGAAGAAGGATGGTACTTTGAGGTTGTGCATCGATTATCAAGAACTAAATAAGTTGATCATCAAGAACAAGTATCCATTGCCCTAGATTGATGACTTCTTCGATCAGTTTATAGGAGCGACAGTGTTTTCAAAGATTGATTTCAGGTCCGAATACTATCATCTTAAGGTGAAAGAGTCGAATAACTTAAAGACTGTGTTTAAGACTCGACATCATCACTATGAATTTTTGGTCATATTGTTTGGTTTGACTTACGCCTTGACTGTGTTCATGGATTTGATGAATCGAGTTTTTCACTCGTATCTAGATCAGTTCGTTGTTGCCTTTATAGATGACATTCTCGTGTATTCTCGCATTAAGGATGACCATGGTGCACATCTGCAGACTATTCTACGGATATTGCGGGAGAAGTAGTTGTATCAAAATTTGAGTAAATGAGAGTTTTGGCTGTAAGGGGTATTGTTTTTGGGTCATGTGTTATCGAAAAACAAAATTCGAGTAGATCCAAAGAAGATTGAGGCGATTTTGTAGTGGAAATCGCTGAAGATTGTAACGGAAGTTCGGAGTTTCTTAGGTGTGGCTGGTTACTACTGTAGGTTCATTGAGGGGTTTTCCATAATTTTCGCACCCTTAATGAAGCTAATACAGAAGAATGTTGTGTTTGAGTGGATGGATGAGAGATAGAAGAGCTTTGAGAAACTTATGGTAGTTTTGACTGAAGTGTCAATGTTGATTCAACTGGAGTCTAGGAAGGATTTTTTTGGTCTATAGTGATGTTTCTTATATAGGTCTCAGATGTGTTTTGATGTAGGATGATAAGGTTGTGGGGTATGCCTTAAGACAATTGAAGTTGCATGAGCGTAATTACCCTAACCATGATTCGAAGTAAGATACTGTGGTGTTTAAGCTTAAGATTTAGCATCATTATCTGTATAGTGAAAAGTGTATTATCTACACGGATCACAAGAGTCTTATGCATCTTCTTACTCAAAAGGAGTTGAACTTAAGGCAAATACGATGAATTGAGCTGTTGAAGGACTATGATTGTGCGATTGAGTATCAATCCGGTAAGGCAGATGTAGTCGATCATGCTTTGAGCCTAAAATTGATGATTGAGTTGCGAGCTATGTTTGCACGCTTAAGTGTGACCGGTGATGGAGGGTTGTTGGCTAAATGATCTACCACAAATTGATGTGGAAAATTAGGCTTTTCTTACGCCCTAAAGGAGCCTTTTCTCAATCAAAATACAATTTTTAGCATAGTTTTTCTTTATTTTCGTATTTTTGGTTAATAAGTGAAAATGTCTCGCTTTTGTCTATTTTGTAACCCAATTTGGCCGGTAGCACCATTGGGAGGCTTAACATGTTTTTGAGTGATGAAGGACGTGCTGGAGGTCGAAAACAAGCTAGAATGGCACTAAGGGCAAAGGTATTGCGATATCCAACCCTTGTAATTGTGATACTTCCAACAGTATTAAAGAGTGAAGATGCCCTTTAGTGGTATAGCAATATCCTCATCGTGGTATTGCGATATCACCTTCGTTAGGGGCAAACTTGGATAAAAAGGTAGTTTTTGTCTACACGAGCTAGGAATCACACAAGGCTCGTGTAGGGGCATTTATGGTAACAAGAAGTCATCAGAATACATTCCAAAACAACCAAAATTTGCTGAAAAGGAGACACACACACATTAGCTTAGTTGTAGGTTTAGTTTGCTTTAGGTTTTCTTTAGTTTTTCTCTGCACTTTTCTAGGTTTTTTATTTTACTCTTCTTCCACCTTAAATTAGAGTTTATTTTTCTACATTTTACTTCTTGTTCTTGTTGTTTTTAGTGTTAGTTAAGTTAGTTATTACTGTAGCTAAGGTTTATTTACATTTCCAGTCCCCGTACCTTACTTTCAAGACTCTTTAAGCTTTACTATAATGTATTTCTATTTTTTTACTTTAAATCTGTTAAAGCTTGTTCCGTTTATGTTTTTTGCTTTAGATTTTCTTGATGAATGCTTTTGGTTTCATTCTATTTAAGTTTTTTACCTAAAAATATCAACTTTTATATTTTTGTCAAGTTTTACTTTCATGGCCGCCTTGTTTTCCATTATTATATCTATTTTCTTTATTTTGAGCATGTGTAACTAAAAATTTAAGGAAGTTTGTTGATGGAGATGTGGATAAACTAAAATCCCTTGGAAAAAGAATTAAATCGTAACAAATTGGGTTAATTTGAATATAATTAAGAACTTAGGTACTGACGCCCCTAAGAGAATATCAAGACAAAGTGAGACAAGAAGGTAATCTTGTTGCGAAACCGTTCATAAGTCCCAGATTAATTAGCGAGATCAGAAGATAAACCAGACCTAATTCGTCTAAGTCATTAAAGTTGAGATTAGAAGATAAAATTGAGCCACTTGGTAATTTATGCGATTTATGTCCCTTGTCTGAAATTTGATGAATCACATCGAAGACATCCAACCCCATTTTTTATTTGTGGGATAGTCCCTCTAGTTTTACATTTCTTGCAATTTAGTCCTTAGAGTAGAACATTTAATTTTGTTGCAAACTCATCTTTTTATGAATTTTCGTACTATAAAATTGAATTAGTAGCCGCTTAGACTCTATTGTGTATGCTCGTTATTGCTCGACCGCCTCTTCCATTGGGCTCAACCACTTGGAATACTTAATGTTCCATCGAAACTATAAATATTATTACTGACACTGTACGCTTGCAGTTAAAACCCACTCTTTAATTGATTTCATAAATTCATTGTTTTTACATGCACGCGCAAGCCGGGTCACCGAAGTTTAGGTGAAGCCCACTTTGTTGCCACATATTAAGGAGAAGCAGTTGGTAGATGAGAGTTTGTCAAATAAGATTCATCTGGTTGAGCAAGGTGGAAGTGGAGATTTCGATCTTAATGCAGATGGTGTATTGAGTTTTTGAAGGAGACTTTGTGTGCCAAATGATGATGAATTAAGGAATGCAATTCTCATCAAGGCGTATAATACCCCATGCGCTATGCATCCTGGTAGTAGTAAGATGTATCTTGATCTTCGAGAGATGTTTTATAGCTTGGATTGAAACAAGATGTGATGAGTTCTGACTAGGTGTTTGGTGTACCAGAAGGTGAAAGCGGAGCATCAACATCCTTCGGGTTTGCTGTAGTAGATTAGGATTTTGGATTGGAAATGAGAGAGAGTCATCATGGACTTTGTCTCAGGTTTTCCTTTAACCCCGGCAAAGAAAGATTTAGTTTGGGTGATTGTTGATCAGTTTTTGAAGAGTGCACATTTTTTGGCAGTGCGTACTAGCTATTCATTACAGAGGTTGGAAAAACTGTACATAGCAGAGATTGTATGTCTCTATGGTGTTCTGATTTTCATCATTTCAGATAGAGATTCGCGTTTTACTTTTAGATTCCAGAAGAGTCTGAAGGAAGCTTTAGGTTTAAGGCTTAACTTTAGTACGACTTATCATCCTTAGACAGATGGGTAGTTGGAAAGGGTGATTCAGGTTCTAGAGGATATGCTACGCAATTGCGTTATTGAATTAAGTGGAAGTTGGGAGCAATATTTGCCTTTAGCAGAATTTTTCTACAACAACAATTTTTAGATGAATATCCAGATGACACCGTTTGAGGCATTGTATGGTAAGAAGTGTAGAACTCTCTTGTGTTCGTCAGAGTTGGATGAAAAGTGGAGTGTAGGGTTGGATTTGATTCAAGAGACTAAGGAGAAGGTGAAATTGATATGTGAGAGATTGAAGGCTACCTTGGATAAGAATAAGTCTTATACAGATTTGAAATGTAGAGACATTAAGTTTCAAGTTGGAGATATGGTATATCAAAAGGTTTCACCTTGGAAGAAAGTTTTGAGATTTGGACAGAAATGTAAATTGAGTCAGAGATTTATTGGACCTTATAATGTTATTGAGGGTTGGACCGATCACCTATTGGCTCAGGTTGCCATCAGAACTTGAGCATATTCATGATGTGCTTCATGTGCCCATGTTTCAGAAGTACCGATTTGATCCCTGGCATATAATACTGGTAGAGGAGATTGATATTTGACTTGATCTTATGTACGAGAAGGATCCAATTGAGATTTTGGCTTGGAAGCTGAAAGAATTGTGTAATAAGAGAGTTCTGATGGTTATGGTTTTGTGACGTAACCATAAAACATAAAAGGTTACTTGAGAAGCCGAGAACGTGATTAGACATCAATATCCTTATCTGTTTGATTTAGGTAAATTTCAAGGACAAAATTCTTTTCGGAGGTGGAGAGTTGTCACATCCCAAAATTTGGTCTAGTAGATTTGGGTTAGTGGACCGGGTATCTAATTTCGATACCAAAATTTATTTTGAAAATTGAAATCCTAAAATTAAGTTTGAGAATTTAGAATTAAGTGTCCAAAAATAATTTATCACAAAATAATTTTAAAAAAATAAAATCAGATTTAAAAAGAATTAAAAAGGATTTTAATTAAAAGAGGACTAATTTGTAAAAGGGTCAAACTTGAGAGTGGCCCAAAAGTAATTAATCCCAGCTTTAAAAATCTATTTTTTTTCATGAAGTTTAAAACCCCTTTCACATTTTCTTCCCTCCCTCATTCTCTCATTTGAAATTTTTGCCAAACACAAATCTATATATCTTTCACTCCTAACAACTAAACCTTTTTTTTTTATTTTCTCACTTCCCAAACACTCAATTTTCTCTTAATTTTTAAGCAAACTCTCAAAATTTTCATTAATTTTCTCATTCTTCTCTAATGGGCTTTCAATAAATTCAAGCTTCAATTGTTTTTCTTCTCCAAGAAAGGTTAGATTCTGATTCTTGATGATCTTTTTATGGATGTTGCTTTTTCAAAATAAGGTTTGGTCCTTTATAACGATATTTCTATGCATCTAAAGATTTAAGCCAAAATTGAGCTCTAAAATGGTGAAATTCGGATTTCTAAATTAAACTTCTATTTTAAAATAGCTTTCATGTTATTTTGAAGTGATTAAAAGTTCTTTAAACTTGATTTAACAGATCACTAAGAGATTTTAAAGATTTGATGATTTTTGCTCTTGAATGTTCATATGTGGTAATTTTTCTAGAAAAATTGAAATTTGAGTTTTTAGGTGTATAAAGTGGTATAGATCTATTCTAAAATGATATATAAGATGTTTAGAATCAGGTTTAAGCAATAGAAACAATAATTAACCAAGGAAAAACTAAGATTTCAGTAAAACTTGTCAAATTTTTTGTTTAAGAAGGGAAAGAATGGATTTTCATTTTTGTTGAGATTTGGATGTGTTGTGGTTGTTAGCGACCATATTATACTAATTTTAATGTGTATGCGAAGTTACGGATCCACTGAAGCCCTCTAAAAGTAAGGCGAAAGGCAAGGAGAAGCTTGTTTAAGCTTACGATAGTGAAGGAAAAGCTAAATCAGTGAATGATCTGGAGTTACTTCTTGTAATCACAATTGAATGAGTTAATTGGGAGCTTAGGTTATCCTAAACACCTATCCTAAGTTCCAAGTGTAATCCTTCTTACTGGAGTTTGCTTTATTTTTCAAAAATGCATATATGATGTGATATGTAATACATGATGAGTAATTAAAGCAAATGTAATGTGTTTATGTCAATATATGATATGAGCTTTGCTGGTTTTATGCACACATATGAGATCTAATGTGATTGTGGCCCATTGAACATAGTGTTGGCACTTATAATTGCATTAAATGTGAATGTGATAGTGTTGTGAATATGTGAACATGAACATGTGAATCTGTGTATAAAACAATAATTAAATTGTGTATAAGTGGATATGATGGCCTTTTGATACATTGAAATCATTGGATATAGATGACATGACATAGGATTTGAGTACTCACACATGTGTTTGGTATATGGGACATGTTGGATAGATAGGAGAATGTTGATCCTTGACTCCATTTATGTTACACTTTATTTGGGACATGATACACTCTTTGAGTCATAGTGAGGTGATATAAGGAGATTCGTTTATCCAATGAAATGTGTTTTCTTATATGTTTCACAAGTCACAAATATCCAATATATCAATTTTGAATAGAAAGAATTATGCTTAAAAGTGCTATGAGTGTTTGGATTAGTATGCTTTCCTTTAACCTCAAATATTGTGTTTTATTTTGGCAATCTTGAGAACTCACTAAGCTTGTAAAGCTCACACTCTTGTTTAAAAATTTTGCAGAGAAATAACCCTACTGAAGAGTGAGAAGTGGAAAAGCAAAGTGATCTATTCAAGGCTTAGTGGTTGGGTATGTGTTGAGGTTTTTGAAGTCTTTTAATAAAGGCAATGTGGGTTGCTTTTCTCTTTTTGGTACTGTAAGAATGGACTATGGACTTTGACAATTGGTTCATATTTTGATACATGTGAATAATATTGAAAATGTATGATGTTGGTTGAGGTTTATGATAAAGAGTTGCATAAATCTTGATTAAAAGATTGATAATAATGTTTGAATTGTATTCTTAAAGATTTTACATGTTTAGAATGACCAAATGGTTCAATATAAACATATAAGAACTTTAGAAAATCAAGATATGCAAATATGGCATGTTGAGTAAATGTTTTTGGAGTTAGCACTTGTATGATTGCATAATCAATTATTTGAGGGGTAAAATTTTGCTATTGATTGTTATAATGTATTTGAGCATGTTTTAAATGATGTATGTATGTAACATGACTTGCTAGAATTGATAAATAGGCCTAAATGCATGAAATGATATGTTAGGTAGTGTTTAAACTTGACAATTACAAGTTGTTGGGCTGTTTTTCAGAAAATATTGCGATCGCATTGTAACAATGTGGCACACTATTGTTTTTGTCTTGTTTTGCTTTCTTTGCAATTTAATCCAACATATCATCAATGAAATTGGAGTCCACAAATGCTATAAAATGCTTTGAAAATTTCCTTACTTAAGATCTAGATGTTTAATTTCATAATTTCATAATTTCATAATTTCATAAATGATTTTGTAATATGGTTATTTCAACATTTTGTTGTTTTTAAGATTTAGTCCCTAAAACTTTGTTTTAGAATTAGATAATAAATATTAATTGGTTTAAACAGGTTCTTTCAAATAATTATTTTAATAGAACTCTAAGAGCTAAATGTATATCTTATTTGTTATTTTTTGAGTGATTTCGTGTGATGAATTTAAAATGACAAAATTGCCCTTGGATATTATTTGAATGATTTTGTTAGATAAAGCATGTTATTAGGGTTCATACGACTATCCTTAATTGTTGATTGTTAGATATGCATGATAATGTTTTGGTGTGAATGGTGGTCTGTAGTGTGGTCACAGAAGTGACTAATGTGACGTTTCAGATTCGGTTTGGCCCGTCTCGGTTGGGTTTAGGGCATCACATCCTTAACTTTTAACCTAGTACTTTATAATTCAATCCAATCCAATACATGTTTTTCTTAAATCCAAAAGTTTTTATCACTTGATCAAATCTTTGATTCCATGAGCGGGATGCTTGCTTAAGTCCATATATGGATCTAAACATTTTGCAAACTTTATACTAATTTATTTTAGATATATATTCGGTGTGTTACATCATATAGATGTTCTCTTTAAGATATCCATTCAGGAACATTGTCTTAACATCCATTTGCCAAATCTTGTAATCGAGAGCTGTCATAATGGATAACTATAAGCATATTGACTTGAGCATGACAACTGAAGATAAGGTTTCTTCGTAATCAATACCTTCTTTCTAAGTATTATATTTTTCTACAAGTTTGACTTTGTAAGTTTCCACTTTTCTGTCCTCATTCTTTTCTTCTTGTAGTTCCACTTACACCCTATGGGTTTTTATCCCTTTTTGGTAAGTCTACAAGTTCCTACACTGAGTTGGATTGCATAGAATCCATATCAGCTTTCATAGTTATTTTCTAGAGCTTGGAATTAACACTTTGCATCACTTCATCAAATGTGTGTGGGTAATCATCTTCCTGTTCTACTAATCATTTGTAGGCCTATGAGAGACCTTCCCACTGTGGTGAAGCTCCCTATGCTACTGATCATTTGTAGGTCTAGTATTAGGAGTTAGTTTTGGCACCGTTACTATAGGGTTTTGTGTATTTCCTTAACGTTCCTCAAGTACTTCATTACATTGAGATTTAAAATCGTTCATGTAACTTTCCTCAAAGAAAGTAGCGTGAGTCGACACTATCACTGTTTTCTCTTTTAGGTTATAAAACAAACCACCTTTTTTCCTTTAAGATATCCTACAAACATACACAATTTCATCTGTCAACCTAAGTTCTTCGCATTTTTATCCAATACGTGGGCTAGGCATGCCCTAATCCTTAAATAATTTAAATTTGGCTTCCTGTCATGCCACAATTCATATGGTGTTTTAGAGGTTGCCTTAGTTGGTACATTATTCAGAATACACCAAGCCATTTGTAAGGCATATCCGCAAAAATAGATTGACAACTTCGAAGAACTTACCATCGATCGAACCATGTCTAACAAGGTTTGATTTCTTCTCTTTGGCATACCATTCAATTATGGAGTTCTCAATGCGGTTAATTGGGATAATATCCTATTCTTTATGAGATACCCTAAGAACTCATCTGATAATTATTTCCCACCACGATCAGACTGAATTACCTTTATGGGTAAACCTAATTGTTTCTCCACTTTTGCAAGAAACCCTTTTGAATTTATCAAAGATTTCACTTTTGTAGTGCATTAGGCACACAAACCCCTATATGGAATAATCATCAATAAATTTTATATAATATTCATAACCACCTCTTGCACTGATGTTCATGGGGCTACATACATCAGTGTGCACAAGTTTTAAGGGTTTCACAACCCTCGTTCCTTTTGCATTAAAAGATCACTTAGTCATCTTACCTTTCATGCAAGATTCACATTGTGAAAGATCAACTTTTTTAAGTGAACTTAAAGTGTCATCTTTCACAAGCCTAGTGATTCTTTCTTTGTTAATATGACCAAGTTTCAAATGCCAAATCTACGACTCATTACAGTGAGAAGTTTTAAGTTTTTATTCAAAATTTCAGTTTCAAGCAGTTTGTACATCTTTGATTTGATAAAATAGAAATTATTATACACCCATCCATTACAAATAAGCTTACGATTTCTAAATATTACAATACTATTAAAAGTAACGGTCAAGCCATTTTTAAATAAACATGCAATAAAAATTAAGTTTCTTTTGGAACTTGGTACATAGAAAATGTCTTTCAAAATAATCTTCCTAAAATCATGAAAATAAATATGCACCTCTCCCACTGCTTTAATTATAACACTTGTCTTATTTCTGGATAACAACAATAGGCCTTTATCTCTGAGATTTTTCATTTACATGAACCCCTGTAGAGAAACACACAAAAATGGTTTGCTGCTCAAGAATCAATGACCTAGTGGTTTATCAAATCTTCCACTAAGCAAATTTCTAACATAAAGCGTTCTATACATTTTCCCTTAAAGGCTGGGTAATCCTTCCACTCTTTGCTATTGGCCTTAAAGTGCTTTTTCTTGTTGCAAAAGATACACTTAGACTTGGATTCGTCTTTAGGTTTCTTGGTTCTCTTCCTTTCCACTTTAAGTGTCCCAGACGAGTTAGCCTTGTTTCTTTTAGCATGATTTCCCTTTCCTTTAGACAAAAAAGTAACTGGTAAGTTTTCTTCTACTTTTTGGACTAGTTGACCGCCATTCAATATGAACTCATAGGGTTGTAATCCCTTCATGAGTTGTGTAAGTGTCAGATTCTTGTTTCCAAGGTTATATGTGGCCATAAAGTCTGCAAAATCCTTGGACAAACTTTTGAACACCATCTTTATTTGCTTGTTTTGGTCTAGATTGGGTTTGCTATTCGTTGTTTCGAAAAAGTATCCTATAAGAGTAATCATATGGTCTTTGACCAAAGTATCGAGTTTATGCTGGGCATTCATCAAATTAGTTATAGCCGACTATTAAGCCAAGGCAACTTGGCCTCCAAACATGTCCTCTAGTTTGTCTAGAATCACTTTAGCAATATTACAACTCTTCAGTTGCTTATAAAGGGTGCTAGTCACACTTGCCAGTATATAGCGGCGAGTTATCTCATCAGACTCTTCCTAACGTTTTCTAGCCCCAACTTGAGTGGCTGCAGAGAATTTAGTATCAAGGACTGATTTTAGTTTCTCACAGCTCCGGACAATCAATAGGTTTCTTTTACATTCCTTATAGTTGTTTTCGTTCAGTTTGTTCTCAATAAGAATATTTAGTAAGGGAGTAGGTGTCATTTTTGAACCTAAAAATAAAATATTCATTCATTAATATATTTGTACTTAGCAAATATGAATAGAACATTTTGCAATATATGATATGCATTAAGATGATGCATGTGTCTTACGTTAAACTTTGAAAACATTTGTAAGTTGTTGCAACGGTAATTCCTACATCCATTGAATTAAGTTACCATGGGGGCAATCTTAATCAACTAGTAAGAACATGGATTTCCATCTAATTAATACGTGAACCTACTTCCTTAGGCATTCACACCTACTAATAATCATTTAACGTTTGATCATCATTCTAACTTAAGTAGAGCTTCATGGGAAGTGACTTAACTAGAAGATATTGAGTGTATAACCATGAACTCCACACCTGTCACATCATGTACCACAAATGAGTCATCGTGGGACAATCTCATTGAGTGGCATGTTGTGACTAGTTGTCATCTTTAAAGAAGAACTCATATTTATATCATATGATAATACTTACAATGTGGTCAGCCAACTATCATACTATTACAAGATACTTCTTCTTTCTTTTTGGAAATCTCCTTAGTGAAATCCACTTTACAATCCTACCGTGGGGTAGTTAAATTATTATGCCATCACAAGAGAACATTGATGGAGGTCGTAGGTCTTGTTCAGGGACCTTCTCCCACTCAATCTTTTAAAACCATGCAAAGTTTTTAATGTTCATTTTCAATCATGAATAATTAATAAATGCATGACAAGTACACGTGACATTCTTCTCTTAAACAATATGGCATGTTTATCATACATATACATAAACATAATTTTGCAGTCTATTTAAATATCATCATGCTATCATAAAAAAACATAAAATTAAATGACTCTAACTAGCCAAATTGTTCAAGATTTCATCATAGAAAAAATTAAAAATAAAATTACCCTAATGCATACTTTGGGTCTTCTAGTTGAAATCCAAATATATTGATTTTTAGTGTTTTTCCAAAAACCACTAATGACTTGTAAAACACCAAAGGGATCTACTGTCAAACTGCTATGGCCACCATAGACTTTTGTTGCAGCCATGGTTGACGTTATTGTTGTTCGGTCATTGTCGTTGCCATTCCCAGGCCGCCGTCAACCACCGCCAGCCACCACTATCGTCGAGCATCATCGGCCACCATTTTTGTACCACCGGTAGCGTCTATTGTTAGACCACTATTGCCCTTTTCCAATTGGTTGGAACGAGTTTGTGTTGTCTCGATTAGTCTTAGATGTGTCTCGGTTCCTTGGCATTCTTCAAAAAATTGATTACATAATACTTATGTCTATTTCTAGCTCACATTTACTTTTCATCTATCATGTAATGCCAATGAAAGGATATAATTTACCTATGTCTTGAGCTATGAATTCCGTTACTATGACTGATACTACATACTACAGAAATTGTACATCCAATGCACCGACTTTCGGTCCCTTATCTATTTCAACTTAGATTTGTACTTACATCAAAGTATATGGGTCACGCATACCTAGTCCGTCCTCCACTCAGGACTAAGGTATGCCATACTATAAACGTCACAAGTGAATCAATCCATAAATGGATTCATGATCTATTTTACTTAGGTCCTATTCGATGTAATGTCAGTCCAGTCAGCAACATCTATGTCTCTAAATTTTGGGAGTCATTCACTCCGATGCTCAAGGCAATGCATCTCCCCAACTAGACTTGATAGATGACATATTAGTTTTTCAATCATGTTTGTTCATTTTTTATTAGACTAAGGACATTTTTAAGTTCATCTACTAATATAAGTTGCCTTTACGTATTATAAACTGACCACAAAATACTGCTTAGTATTAGTTAAACATTACATAACAAATGAGCTAATATTTGCTTCCATTTTGCTTTACATGACAAAGTCGTTGAGGAAAATATACAAAACGGTATTAATATAATTCATAAATAATTTTATTAAACCAATTTGATAAAAAAATACAAGGTTACAAATGAATATGCTATACTTAGGGCACCAGATCCAACTGTTGAAAAATATGTTTTAAGGGAAACAAGAGTTTTAAAAGATTTCCAAAACAAGAACTTGATTGTATTATCTAAATTAATAAGCACTTAATTAAAATCGTACCTTTTAAATCGTATAGGATGAACATTTCGACCAAGTAGTCTTCTCCGCTATCCTCAAGCTCACATCTGTTGGGTGTGGGCTCGCTTTGAATAAAAAAAATTCCACAAAATTATCAGTGGGGTAATTTCATAATTTTTCTAAAATTTTGGGCCAAGTTGTAAATAATAAAAATATCTCTAGAAATTTTCTAAAATAATTTCTTCAAAAAATTTTCTCCTTACAACTTTCACTTGAATTCAAGTGTGTGATAAATAATAACCAATGGTTCTCTTTATATAGAGAAAATTTAAAGAGTTCAACTATGATTAAACTTAATCACTTTAATATTAAACTAATATAAGCCTTATCAAGATAAATATTAGCTGAAATTTAATATTAAATCTATTAAATGAATAGAATATCTACAAGATAAATATTAAATGTAATTTAATATTAATATAATCACTTTAATATTATATTAATAAAATATTATCAAGATAAGCTTAAATTTATTAAAATAATATTATTTTTGAAATAATTAATTTGAAATCAAATTGTTCGATAGAGTCCCAGTAAGAGTATGACTCTTCCACTACTCAACCGCAGAATAACCATCGGCCGGCCACCGAAATGTCGTCGTCCCTGCCATGTCTAGGGGTGTTATCGTAGGTGCGACACCTTCATGGCACTCCGAGCCAGATTGGCTTTTGTCGATTCAGTCTAGGCCAAGTGATGGCCTAACTGGTCCGATCCAGCCGCCGATCCCGATTTGATATACTGGGTCTGGTTCATTCAACTTATAGGTCTTGACCTTGGTTTTAGGTTCTGGGGCCCAATTTTCGATTTTAGGTCAAATTTTTAAGTACAATTACATATTGAGTCAACTGTTTGACTTCAAAATTAATTTCCAAAAATATCATATTAATTTTAATTAATTTGATTGATTCAACTTTACTTTATCAAAATCAATTTTCCAAAAAATCACTAAGATTTTTCAAATTAAATTTTCAAGAAAATTCTTTAATCAAAATTTCTAGTTGAACAATTGTCACCACTGCCTAATTTAGTTCCACATCGAATAAATCGACTTAATTAAATTATTTTCAATGTCGTAGAAATTTTTTTCTTATTCAAATGCAGCCTGATCGAGATTTTTTTAAGCTAACAGAGGGACCAATAAGACATATACAATTAGATTCTTGTAATTGCAATTATGTCCAAAAGCATCATTTCGATAATTCGTAATTACTTAATCATGGAGTCAGTCCACAAGAAGTACCATGATTGAAAACTACATAATGTATACTCTTTACGAAAGCAATTCATCAACTACTCTGTCCAATGACCTCGTCATGTGTATGTTACCCTCATATGATATCTTTGATTCTTTTGAGTTAAATCCGTGCATTCAATACAATCCTATTTTATCTCATTGTCACTATTGTGTCTTCTTAATGATTAATATGACCACTTTTACAAATGACTGTGATAAATTGCCTGTTCGAGAATATGCAACCCGTGGCCGCGTTTCAATTTATCAATGCACACAATGCCAATGAGAGGATAATGTTAACTCTTTAATCGAACTATGAATTAATTTATTGCTAGTAAAACCATGTCATAAACAAGTCAATACCCAACATACCGGCTATGGGCTCGATAATTTGTAGAGCATAATCTTTCACTTATATCAAAGCATATGAGTTACATACGCATGTTCAGTGACTAATTTAGGATTTAGGTTAATCACACCATTAACTTAATTTACAAATGTATTCAAATTAATTAAACTTGGGTCCAGTCCAATGTATCATTCTTCCAATGAATATATCTATGTGTTTATCCGTAGAGTCAACTGCTCTGATAGCCAAGAGTAGTCATCTCCCAAATTGGAATTGTAGATGACATAATATCCTTCAAAATATTTGAATCAAATTCTCACTTTGATTTTTTTACGGGATTACGGACTCGTTTAGATTATATACTAAAGTAAGTTGTCTTTCTTACAATGTAAATGTTCTTATAGTGCCACTTATCATCAGTTTGAACTTAGACAACCAATGAGCTAATATTTACTTGTCACAATTTCACTATGCATACAAAACATGAAAGATAGAAACACAAAATATATAATAGTGAAATGTGAAATTAACTTTATCTATTCATTCATCATTCAAAAACATAGAAAACAATTACATGTTTAGTACAATATGGGCACATTTCCCAACACCAACATACTGAAGAAGTTGTATTTCATTGCTTCGGCAATGAATGTGATATTTTGTTGCTCGGACTTGATGATTGGGTTAGGTAATGAGGTGTTACATTACTCATATGCTCTCTTTCTTCCGATGAATTTGGATCATTATCCAAAGAAAGATGGAAACCTGATGCATTCGGTTGAGCTTCTGGCTTTGCATCGATTATTATAAACTGTTCCAATACCTTATCGATGTATGAAACTTGTGATAAAACTATCGTTTTATTCTTTCGATCCCTAAGAATTTGAGTTCCAAGAATATAACTAACTTTACCATGGTCCGTCACTCTAAACTATTAAGATAACCACAGTTTAACCGATAACAATTCTCCTACATCGTTTTCGGTAAGTAGAATATCTTTGACATATAAAGCGAGGAATACCAGTTTTTTGTCTTTTATACACTTATAAACACAAGGTTAATCAGCATTTTGCTTAAACCCAAAAGTCTTGATCGTTTGATCAAATCTTTTATTCTAGGGACGGATGTCTGCTTAAGTCCATAACTGGATCTTAACATTTTGCAAACTTTCTACTCCCTTCTTTTGACAACATAGCCAATGGGTTGAGCCATGTAAATGGTCTCATCAAGATATATATTCAACAATTTTTTCTTGACATCCATTTTTCAAATCTCGTAATCGAGGGTAGCGGCAATGGATAAGAGTAAGCGGATAAACTTAAGCATGGATACTGGAGAGAATGTCTCATTGTAATCAATGCCTTCTTTCTGTGTGTAGCATTTCCCTACAAGTCTAGTTTTATGTGTTTCCACTCTCCCTTCTGCATTTCTCTTCTTCTTGTAG
The DNA here is from genome assembly GCF_007990345.1 of Gossypium hirsutum. NCBI lineage: Eukaryota > Viridiplantae > Streptophyta > Magnoliopsida > Malvales > Malvaceae > Gossypium > Gossypium hirsutum. The sequence continues at coordinate 24,841,574 of NC_053448.1, read as the reverse complement.
ATCCACTTACACCCTATGGGTTTAATACCAACTGTGATAGGGGGTTGCGTGTGGACCAAGATCGAGTTGTCAAGTCACGGAAAACTCTTACGAAAACTCTAAACGCTTGGATCTGAAACGAAAATAGAAAATTCGGCTTAGAATCAATTAGATATGAAACGAAAATGTCCAAATCAATAAAAGATCAGCAAAGAATTAAAAACACTTAGGAATAGCTAATCTTGGAAGCCAAGAACACGGAATTGAATTCAAGATAGGTTCCAAATAGTCAAATCTGAAAAGAAGAACACATAACAGCAAGTTAATTTCAAAAAAACTCAGCAGATCATGAAATCAATTAGATCTAGGGTTTGGACGGCAATAAAGAGGGGTTTTGTCAAATCATAACGTTTCTTTTTGTCCAAGGTTGATGTCGAACATATTCTTAAAGGTTGAACGGGGCTGGAGACGCAACAAGAGAGTTTAAACAAGTTAGATAATGAAATCGACACGAGCAAAAAATTAAAAAGATTGAACAGCAAGAAAAATAAAGATAAAGTCCTAAGAAGCCTTGAAGTCGAGAAAGACTTCACAACTCCTTTCAAACGGCTCTAATCTCCCCTCCAATGAAGAACAATGGCAAGAAAAAGGCTGAAGATGGCTCCCACAATTAAAAAGATTGTTAAAACTCCTTCTAAAGAAAACTCAAGAGAAAATTCTTGGAGAACTCAAAGAGAATTTTCACTCAACAAAACAAATCTGATTTCAATGTATTCTTCAAGTGTTTTCACAAGGTGGTCGGCCAAGCCTATTAATAGGCCTTCTAACTATTTTCCTAATCTTATTAGAAAACTAAAAAAAACCTAATTATTAAATTTAGAGGGAAAAATTCGGCCAAGGCATTTAATGGGCTGCTTGGGCTGAATTTTTTTACATAGGCATTAATCATAAAGTCTAAAAATTAAACTAGGTATTTAAAGAATTAAAATTTTACAAATTGGGCCACTTTGACAATTTGGCCTGATTTTCAATTATGTCTCATTTAACTTTCTTGATTGGGCTTGGAACATCTTATTGGGCCTTGCCTTCAAGAACTTGGGCTTGTAGTTCGTTTCCTTTCGAAATTTTTTTGTTGATGCTCGTAACGGAGATCCAATGCGTCATAGCTGCAAGATTCAGTTTCTTGGACCAAGATTTCTAAGATTTGAAATCTTGATTTTCTTGATTCTTGAAATTGCTCCAAACAGCAAAATTGGACAAAGATTCAGTTTCTTGATTTTCTTGAAAACAAGAAAGTGAATCTTGATTTTATTTTTTCTTCGTGTACGCATCTAAGGCCTTGCTAATAAATTCTTGAATGGTTCCATTTAGTTTTGAACGCATTTGTCTAGCCTTTGACCTCGTTATTGGGCCTTGTGGTAATTTGAGCCCATCACATTCTTAAGCTTGAGTTGGGCCTTTGTGGCTCGTATCATTCCCCCTTCCTCAAAAAGATTCATCCTCGAATCTAAAAAATCAAATGGAGATAAGTCAGCCACATTGAAAGTAGAACTTACGTTGTACTCACCGGGTAGATCAATTTTGTATGCATTATCATTGATCTGCTCGAGTACTTGGAAAGGCCCATCGCCCCTTAGGTCTAACTTGGTCTTTCTTTTTGTAGCAAATTGTTCTTTCCTCATATGTACCCAAACCCAATCTCTGGGTTCAAGGACAACCCGTTTGCGCCCCTTGTTTGCTTTGTTGGTGTTGACACCATTTCTTTTGGCTATTCGTTGCCTAGCCTTCTCGTGTAAGGATTTCACCAACTCAGCTTTCTGTTCGCCATCTAAATTAACAATATGTTCAAGTGGTAATGGTGCAAGATCAAGTACTGTTAGTGGGTTAAAACCATAAACACAAATGGAGAATAACCAGTTGTAGAATGAATAGATCTACTATATGCAAATTCGACAAATGGTAGACATTCTTCTCAATTTTTAATGTTCTTTCCCACAACAGATCGTAATAAGGCTCCTAAGATTCGATTAACTACCTCAGTTTGGCCATCGGTTTGGGGGTGACATGTAGTTGAATAAAGTAATTTCGTATCAAGCTTACCCCACAATACCTTCCAAAAGTGGCTAAGGAATTTGACATCTCTGTCAAAAACAATTGTTTTAGGGATGCCATGAAGTCTTACAACCTCTTTAAAAAATAAGTCTGCCACATGTGTAGCATCATCTGTTTTGTGACAAGGAATAAAATGTGCAATCTTGGAAAACCTGTCAACAACAACAAATATACTATCTCTTCCTTTCTTAGTTCGTGGCAAACCTAGAATAAAATCCATTGATAAGTCTACCCATGGTGAAGTAGGAATCGACAAAGGAGTGTAAAGGCCATGAGGCATTACCTTTGATTTTGCTTGTTTGCATGTAATGCACTTAGAACATACCTTTTCGACATCCTTCTTCATATGTGGCCAATGGAAGTGTTCTTGCAAGATGTCTAGTGTTTTGGCCACTCCAAAATGCCCCATCAAAGCATCAATAAGTCTCGCATGGAACATTTTGGTATGCATAACCTGTTTATACGAAAAAGAAAGCCATCTACGAGATAAAACTTCTCAAAAGTAGTATGTCCACAATTTCTATAGATATGGCCGAAATCAGCATCATCATTATATAATTCCTTAATATGCTCAAACTCTAATACTTTAGCATTCAATGTAGTTATTAAAGCATATCGTCTAGACAAAGCATCCGCAACTACATTATCTTTACCTGTTTTATATTTTATCACATAAGGGAATGTTTCAATGAATTCTACCCATCGGGCATGCCGTTTACTTAACTTACCTTGTCCCTTTAACCACTTGAGGGATTCATGATCTGTATGTATGACAAATTCATTGGGCAGCAAATAATGTTGCCATACATGAAGTGCACGAACCAATGCCAAAAGTTCTTTATCATAAGTTGAGTAGTTTAATTGTGCACCATTCAATTTTTCACTAAAATAAGCAATTGGTTGCTTATCTTGCATTAAAACGGCACCAATGCCAATTCCTGAAGCATCACACTCAAGTTCAAAAGTATTAGTAAAATCAGGTAATTTAAGAAGAGGAGCAGAACATAACTTAGCTTTTAGGGTCTGAAAAGCCTTTTCTTGAGTTTCACCCCATTTGAAACCCACGGATTTTTTGATAACCTCTATTAATGGGGCAGCAATAGTAGAAATCTTTTACAAATCGTCTATAAAAACTAGCTAAACCATGGAAAGATCTCACCTCAGTTACCGATTTAGGAGTCGGCCACTCCTTGATTGCCTTCACTTTGTCCTCATCAACATGAATACCTTGAGCACTGACTATGAAACCTAAAAATATTAGCTTATCACAACAAAATGTGCATTTATCAAGGTTGGCAAACAATTTTTCAGCTTGCAGAATATCCAAAACGGTTCTAACATGGAAAACATGATCATCTAATGTCTTTGAGTAAATTAAAATATCATTAAAGTAAACTAATCAAATTTACCCAAGTGAAGCCTTAAAACGTGATTCATTAATCTCATAAATGTACTCGGTGCATTAGTAAGGCCGAAAGGTATAACTAACCATTCATACAATCCAAATTTTGTTTTAAAGGCTGTTTTCCATTCATCCCCTTCCCTCATTCGAATTTGGTGATAACTACTTTTTAAATCAATTTTAGTAAATATAATTGAACCATGTAATTCATCAAGCATATCATCAAGTCGAGGATTTGGATGTCTATACTTTACCGTTATTTTGTTGATTGGATAGCAATCAACACACATTCTATACGTAACATCTTTCTTTGGTATCAATAAGACAGGAACGACACAAGGGCTTAGGCTCTCACGAATGTACCCTTTGTCTAGTACCTCCTCAACTTGCCTTTGCAATTCCTTTGTCCCCTCGGGATTGCTTCCATAGGCTGATCAATTTGGTATTGAAGCTCCGGGTACTAAGTCAATTTGATGCTCTATCCCACGTAAAGGTGGTAAACCTTTAGGGGCCTCACTAAAAACATCCTCATAATCCTGCAAAATACACTAAAGCACACTAGGCAAATTTTCGTTAATGTTAGATAAAGATAAATAGCTTTGCCTAAACCTCACAATGATACAAGGCTATTTATTGAGTAGGGCTCTTCGCACATCTTTTTTGTTGCCATCAACTTTTTCACTCTTATTTTACCACTTACGGATTCACTCACCTTTGGGCTATTTAGATTTTGACTTTTTTCACTATTAGCCTCTTTTCTCTCTGTTTTTTATATTTGTCCTTTCTCCCTCACCCCTTCACAAAATTTCATCATCTTTAATTGATCTTTATATACATCAGAGGATCACGTAGACCAAGATCGAGTTGTCAAGTCACGGAAAAATCCTACGAAAACTCTAAATGCTTGGATCTGAAACGAAAATAGAAAATTCGGCTTAGAATCAATTAGATGTGGAACGAAAATACCCAAATCAATAAAAGATCAGCCAAGAATTAAAAACACTTAGGAATAACTAATCTTGGAAGCCAAGAACACGAAATTGAATTCAAGATAGGTTCCAAACAGCCGAATCTGAAAAGAAGAACACAAAACAACAAGTTAATTTAAAAAAAATTCAGGAGATCACGAAATCAATTAGATCTAGGGTTTGGACGGCAATAAAGAGGGGTTTTGTCAAATCATAACGTTTCTTGTTGTCCAAGGTTGATGCCGAACAGATTCTTGAAGGTTGAACGAGGCTGGAGATGCAACAAGAGAGTTTAAACAAATTAGATAATGAAATCGACACGAGCAAAAAATTAAAAAGATTGAACAGCAAGAAAAATAAAGATAAAGTCCTAAGAAGCCTTGAAATCGAGAAAGACTTCACAACTCCCTTCAAACGGCTTTAATCTCCCCTCCAATGAAGAACAATGGCAAGAAAAAGGCTGAAGATGGCTCCCACAATCAAAAAGATTATTAAAACTCCTTCTAAAGAAAACTCAAGAGAAAATTCTTAGAGAACTCAAAGAGAATTTTCACTCAACAAAACAAATCTGATTTCAATGTATTCTTTAAGTGTTTTCACAAGGTGGCTGGCCAAGCCTATTAATAAGCCTTCTAACTATTTTCCTAATCTTATTAGAAAACCAAAAAAAACCTAATTATTAAATTTAGAGGGAAAAATTCGGCCAAGGCATTTAATGGGCTGCTTGGGCTGAATTTTTTTACATAGGCATTAATCATAAAGTCTAAAAATTAAACTAGGTATTTAAAGAATTAAAATTTTACAAATTGGGCCACTTTGACAATTTGGCCTGATTTTCAACTATGTCTTATTTAACTTTCTTGATTGGGCTTGGAACATCTTATTGGGCCTTGCCTTCAAGAACTTGGGCTTGTAGTTCGTTTCCTTTCGAAATTTTTTTGTTGATGCTCATAACGGAGATCCAATACGCCATAGTTGCAAGATTCGGTTTCTTGGACCAAGATTTCCAAGATTTGAAATCTTGATTTTCTTGATTCTTGAAATTGCTCCAAACAGCAAAATTGGACCAAGATTCGATTTCTTGATTTTCTTGAAAACAAGAAAGCGAATCTTGATTTTCTTTTTCCTTCGTGTACGCATCTAAGGCCTTGCTAATAAATTCTTGAATGGTTCCATTTAGTTTTGAACGCATTTGTCTGGCCTTTGATCTCGTTATTGAGCCTTGTGGTAATTTGAGTCCATCACGTTCTTGAGCTTGAGTTGGGCCTTTGTGAATCGTATCAAACTGGTAAGTGTACAAGTTTCCACACCGTATTGGATTCCATAGAATCCATCTCGGCATCTATGATCTATTTCCAGAGCTCGGAATCAATATCTTGCATAGCCTCATTGTAAGTGAGTGGATCTCTATCCTCATGATTAGCTTTCGTATTATAAATACTACCATTATATATGAAGAAGTTTGATTTATTAGAAACTCTCCCACTATGACAGATTCCCCTATATTGTTGATTGTTTTTAGGTCTTTCTACAACTTTTTCGAAAATTAAACTTAGTGGTTGTTCTACAACTCTAGAAATTTCCTTAAGCACCACTTTACTTTGAGGCTTAAAGTTATCCATGTAACTTTTCTCAAAGAAAGTAGCATGAGTAGAAAATTTAAGCGTATTATCTTTCGGATTGTAGAATAATCTACCATTTGTTCCTTTCAAATATCTTACAAAAATGCACAATTTTATCCGTCCATCCAACTTTTTTGCAACCTTATCCAAAACATGTGCTAGACAACTCTATATTCTAAAGTGATTTAGAGCGAGTTTCTTTCCATGCCACAGTTCACAAGGTGTCTTGCAAGTAGACTTGGTTGCCACATCATTCAGGCTATAGCAAGTCGTCTGTTTTGCACATCCTTAAAAGGAAGTATGGAGTTGTGAATAGCGTAACATTAAATGAACCATGCCAAGCAAGGTTCTGTTCATTCTCTCATCTACATCATTCTACTATAGAGTGCCTAACGCATTCAACTGGGATAAAATCTCATTCTCTATGAGGTATCTTAAGAACTCATCAAACAAGTATTCCCCACTTCGGTCAAATCGAAGATTATTTATAGATAAATTTAATTATTTTTCCACTTCCCCACGAAACTCTCAAAATTTATCAATGGTTTTGCTTTTATGGTGCATTAGATAAAGATATCCATGTCGAGAATATTTGTCGATGAAAGTCACGTAATAATCATAACCTCTTCGGACATTGATGCTCATGGGACCACATGCATAAGTGTTCACAAGTTTTAAGGGTAGGTTGGCCCTTGTACCTTTCGCATTAAAAGACCTTTTATTCATTTTACCTTCAAAGTAAGATTCACATTGTGGAAGACTAACTTCCTTAAGCATACTTAAGGGATCATCTTTCACGAGTCTAGTGATTCTTGGTTGGTTAATATGACCAAGTCTTAAGTTCCATAGGTATCCCTCATTAGAGTGAGAATTTTTAAGCTTCATATTCACCATTTCAGTTTGAAGCATCGAGTAGTTATTTGGTTTGATAAATAGAGATTATTTTCCATCCATCCATTATAGATCAAAAAATGGTTTCTGTGAATATTAATCCCTTTATTGAATGTCACGAAATAACATCATTAAATAAACATGCTACAGAAATTAAATTTATCTTAAAATGAGGTACATAAAACACGTCCGTTAAAATAATATTCCTAAAATTATCAAATGGTAAAATAACTTCCACTACATCAATTGAAACATAGCTTCCATCTCTGGTCCACAAATAGAGGCTTCTGTCATGCAAACTTCTCATTTCATTGAACACCTGTAAAGAAATACACACATGGTTAGTGGCTCCAAAATCAACAACCTAGTTGTCAATTGATTATTCACTAAGCAAGCTTCACCAACAAAGATTTTCATACATTTGCCCTTTTCAGCTAGATAATCCAAATACTCTTCACAATTTTATCTGAATCACCCTTTCCTTTTGCATAAAAAATATTTGATCTTTCTAGGATCTTTTGACTTCTTAGTATTTTTCCTATCCACACAAGGTGTAAACGAAAACTTAGTTGGTTTCTTATTTCCCTTAAATTTCTACTTCCCTTTAAAGGATGGGTGTCCCACAACTAATTTTGCCTCAAGTTTCTTCTAAACCAACTTACCACCATTCAGCACCAACTCATAGGATAGTAATTCCTTCATAAGCTGAGTCAAGGTAAGCACCTTGTTCCCCAAGTTGTAAGTGGCCCTAAAGCTAGCGAACTGCTTAGTCAAGGATTTGAACACTATTTCAATATGGGTTTTCACGTCTAGTTCAGTCTCATTATCCTCTGCTTCATTGAAGAATCCCATATGCTTAAGCATATGTTCTTTGATCGAAGTGTTAGGTTTCTGCTGGTAGTTTATCAAATTTGTAATAGTGGATTATCAAGCCAATACGACCTGGCCTCCGAACAAATCCAACAAATTTGTCATGATCTCTTTAGGAGTATGAAAATTCTCGTGTTTTTTTTGCAGCACACTGCTCATGCTCGCTAACATATAGCATTGAGCAACCAAGTTAAAATCTCTCCAGCGATTTTTCACTTTGGGCTGAGCTTTAGGTAGGAAAAGTTTGTCAAGGTAGAATTTGTGTTTCTCACATCTGAGAACTATCAGCAAGTTCTATTTTCATTCTTAAAAGTTATCCCCATTCGATTTATTCACAGTAAGAAAGCTAATAAGAGGAGTAGGAGACATATTTCAACTGAGAAACAATAAAGATTCACTAATTACTATCTTTGTATTAAGCAAATATTTTCATTTCAACAACATATCAAGAATGTAATATGATGAATGTGTCTTGTATTAAAATCTTGAAAAACATTTTTCCATTACTATAATCATTCTAACACCCATCAGTCATGTCTTCTTAGGGTCCCATGATTATCTAGTAAGAACATGGTTTACATCTAATCAGTTTGTGGATCTTAATTCTTAAGACTCCACATGAACCAACCAACGATTGTTTAACATTTGGCCATCATATCTAGCTTAAATATTGTTTCTTGGGAAAATATTTGATAAGAGACGATCTTGAGTGTGTAATCAATGACTCAATGCCCATTATGAACATGCTTTCATTTTTGAGTCATCTTGGGATAATCTCACTGAGAGTCATGCATGACTAGTTGTCCTTAAAAGAAAATATCATCTAGTGAACCCACATGATAAAAATTTACCTTAGGGTGCAGTCAGGGTAGGAACCGACTTGAAAATTCATCATGCGGTCATTTAAAAACCATCAATGGATGCCATAGTTCTTGTTCAGGGACCTTCTCTCACTCAATATTTTAAAAACATGCAAGGTTTTTATCCTAGATTTTAAGAATGGCCATACAATAGTCCTAAAGTCATTCTTACCTAATCTATATGATATGCTTCCAATATATGCATGGAATGCTATGACAGTTTTATAATATTCACATTCATTCATTCATAAGAATCAATCAATCATAAAACCAAACAATTTTGATTCTCCATAATTTTTCTTTTAAGGGAAAAACCGAAGAAGTGAATGGGAACCGTGCACCAGGTAGGGTCCCAGGAAAAGAAGGTGAGTCATATTTGACCACTTAAAAACCAATCATTTCCTTGCTAGAGCCAATCCTAGACATGCACATGCACATTCTCATTACCACACTTCTCATAGCAATCGAATAACCTAAAGAAATAAATGGAACAATACAACATATGTATTTTTTTATTATCACACCTCTTATTTTTTAATCGATCAACTATGGATCATCTCATACATATATATATAAATTATAATATAATAATTACTAAATAGATATATATATAGAAGGGTAATTAAAATAAAATTGTCAACCAAGGCTTTTATGGTTCTATTTCTAGAAAATAAATGAAAAACAAAATTACATACTTTTTCACAAGACATTCATTGGGTCTTCAACCATCATCGCTCCATCTTCCCTTCGTCATGGACTCCTTTTAAAAAAATTACATTTAAATCCTATGTTTGTTTCGGCTCATAAGAATTCTATAAATTTTTAAAAAAAGTCCTACGTGGAAATGATAATTCATAGTCTATTTCCTAAGAACCACAACAATGACAAAAAATAACAATTATATAAGAAATATATAATATCACATCCATTTTCATATATAACTTAAAACGTGCATAAGATCTAAAGAATATCACTTTCTATGTAATCAAATCATTCAATAAGAAGAGAATATATAGAGCACAACCTGACTCTGATATCAATTGTTGGAAAATCATATTTGGAAAAATGCAGGGAAAAATATGTTTTAAGGAAAATGAGTGTTTTAAAAATTTTCCAAAACAAGAACTTGATTGTATTATCTACAGTTATAAACACTTAATCAAAATCGTACATTTTGATTTGTCTACGATAAACACTTCGACCGTGTAGTCTTTCCGCTATCCTCAAGCTTACATTTGTCAAGTGTGGGCTCGCTTCGAATAAGAAAATTTTTCACAAAATTACCTTTGGGGTAATTTCGCAATTTCTCTAAATTTTTTAGTCAAGTTGCAAATAAGAAAAACATCTCTAACTTTTGTTTCAAAGAATTTTTTTTCTTTGCAACTTTATCAAGAATTCAAGTATGTGATAAATAATGACTCATGGCACTCTTTAGATAAGGAGAATTTAGAGAATTCAACTATAATTAAACTTAATCACTTTAATAATAAATTAATATAAGACTTATCAAGGTAAATATTAAATTAAATTTAATATTAAGATAAACCACTTTAATATTAAATTAATAAAATATTATCAAAAAAAGTTTTAAATTTAATATTCAATTTATTAATGTCGAAACCATTTTTTTGAAAACAAAAATTTAGTAGTCGACTTAAAAAATTGGAGTCGCCACTAAACTTTTACTGAGGTGTGATCGGATCACCTTGAAAATGATTTTAGGTCTACGAATTTTGAGAAAATAGATTTGGGAGTCAGTTACGCACGAGGAAGGGTTAGCACCCTTGTAACGTCCAAAATTGGTACCGAATCGATTGTTTAATGTCTTAGTGTCAAAATTTTGAAAAGATCTTAAAATACGATTCTCAAGAGGATTGTGCCCTAACTTACTGGGCCTCGATTCTTTTCGTTGAATTTAGATAGCCAAGTATTTCTTTTGCAATAAAACCGTACAAATTCTAAATAAAAGTTTTTCGGGATTTCAAAATGTTAGATCCTAACTCACTGGATATGACATTTTGCTACCTCGAATTAAGAATTTTTAAAAATAAAGGCAATATTCGGTATTTAGGAATTTTGGGAAATTGAACCCTAACTTACTGAGTTTTGATTTTTCATTTGACCCAAATAACCAAGTATCCTTCTCAAAATGCATGGGTTTTAAAAGTTAAAAGATAAACTTAATTTTGAAGATTAAAAATGTTGCGCCCTAACTCACTAGGTGTGACATTTTATTTCTTTGAAATAAGAGTGTTTTATTATTCAATTTATTCAAGTTAAAAGGATCGTATTTTAAAATCTTTTCAAAATTTCGACACTAAGACATTAAACAATCAATTCGGTACCAATTTGGGGCGTTACGAGGGTGCTAACCCTTCCTCGTGCGTAACCGACTTCCGAACCTATTTTCTCAAATTTCGTAGAACAAAATTATTTTTAAGGTGAGCCGATCACACCCCAATAAAGGATCGATGACGACTCCCAATTTTCATTTTTAAGTCGACAACTAAATTTTTGTTTACAAAAAAATGATTTCGACAACTTGGCGACTCCGCTGGGGACTTAGAGAGTCAAGCCGTGAATTTGATTGTTTTTTGTCTTATTGTTGAAAATTGAACATTTGATTTGAAAAACTACGATCCTTTCACTGCATTTGTTAGTGGTATGATTACTGTAAATTGAGTTTTATATCATGGCATCATATTGCATAAAGGCTATTTAGTTTTGCCCCTCTAGGTGGGAGTGAGAAACTATTCCTTCGTGAGGTTTTCACCTCCGTATAGGATAGTGGATCACTTTTGGAATACATCCGTACCTATACCTTCGTGAGATTTTCATCTTCGTATAGTCATAGGGAAATGTATTCCCCTGAACTGAACTCGATCCGCATGAGCCTATAATGGGTGAGGGTCGAGGAATCTGTTGGTTCAGGTACCTTTGCCTTAGAAGCCAAACCACATATAGTGAACCTTAGGAACTTGCCCTAGGTAGAACTATGTCGAACCCTAGTAGATACCTGAATAGGTGTTCTATTATTTGTTGATTGTATTGGATCCTATGTTTATACATGATACTGACCTTTTGTGTTTTACTTTGATTGTATGGCATTTCAACTACATGGCATTTCATTATGAAAGGCATTGGTTCATATTTGGTTGCTAGATAGAAAGCTTATTATGGAAAAAGGGTTTCTTGATAAAGTGGAAAAAATATGGCTGCCCGAATATATTTCAAGAAACACAACAAAAGAAGGGTGATGAAGAAGTATATGACTTTACTTCGTGGCTTGAGAATTCAAGTTGATTATTCAAGAGCTGGCGACATTTAAAGAAGCAGATGAGCATTACGAGGATGGGCAGATGATGGATCGCGCAAAATGGAGATAGTAGTGGCTTCCATTGGAAATTCACATGATTTGTCTTAAACATCCGGATGAAGGAAAGATTGACGTTGTTTCTTGGAGTATGAGGGCGAGGCCGTACATGTATCTATTTATGTAAAGAGATTTGCTTTCTAGTAAAGTTTTCTAAATGAAATCGAATTAGAATCGACGCCTTTTTGCATTCATTTCATGCATCACATCATATGCATTAAGGATTGTCAAAAATAGCCTAATTGATTAAAATTATTTCAACTAATCTGGAAACTAACCAACCAACCAAACACCGTTACGGTACTCGAGCAAAAACCAAAGACATGGACCAAAGATTGGAAAAACTTGAACAGTTCCAAAAGGAGATGCAAGACCAAATTTAGCTGCAAGTGCGAGAGTAGCTAGCTAAGATTCAGCATGATATCATGGACAAAATGTTGGAGTCCCAAAAAGACATGATGAATCAGTTGACTCAACTGTTGTTGGCTGGAGGAATCGATAAAGGAAAGAGCCCTATGGCTAATGCTAAAGAAGGGGGCAATTACGGACCTCTCTATCCTCCAGGCTTTACTCCTCCACATGTGCATACCCAAGCCAAAGTGTACCCATGCAAATCTTCCGTCACAATCAGGCCTCAGCAGTTTCAAGTCGGTGCCCCAATACCAACGAGCTTCCAAGCTGGATCGGGCTCTAATCCTGAAGATAACCCTGTTAATACCGTTATCCTTGATTTTGATAAAGTGGCTGAGAAAGACAAAACAAAAGAAGAATTGCCAAAACAAAAGAAGAATTGTCAAAACAATTAGAAGAAAGGTGGAAATAGATTGAAGAAAAATTCAAGGCCATGGAAAGTACCGAAAGCTATCGTGGGACGGATGCCAAGGATTTAAGTTTGGTCCCAGATTTGGTACTCCCTTATAAATTTAAAATGCCTGAATTCGAGAAGTATAAGGGGACCAGTTGCCCTGAAGCCCACATAACCATGTTTTGTATGCGGATGACTGGGTATGTTAATAACGACCAACTACTAATACATTACTTCCAGGATAGCCTCACAGGGGTAGCATCTAAATGGTATAATCAATTAAGCCGTACCAAGATTAGTTCCTGGAGAGATTTGGCACAGGCTTTTATGAAGCAGTACAGTCATGTAGCAGAAATGGTGCCTGATAGAATCACCTTACAAAACATGGAAAATAAGTCAAATGAAAGTTTTAGGCAGTACGCACAAAGGTGGAGGGAGATTTTCGTCCAAGTTCAGCCACCCCTCTTTGAAAGAGAAACAACAATACTCTTTGTCAATACATTGAAGGCCCCGTTCATCACGCATATGTTAGGAAGTGTTACAAAAAGCTTTTCTAACATAGTTATGAATGGTGAAATGATTGAGAATGCTATAAGAACCAGGAAAATTGATGCAGAAGAGAGTAACAAGAGGTCAGCCTCAAGGAGAAGAGAAAATGAGGTGAACAACACAGGTTACTCTAAATCAGTTACTGTGAGTCAGCCAGGAAAGGTGGTTGATAATCAACAAAACTCATCAAGGCCAGATTCTAGGATGAAGACTGAGAAGTTCCTGTTTACACCAATCCCAATATCGTATAGGGAACTGTATCAAAATTTTTTTGATGCACATGTTGTCTCCCCTTTTCATGTGAAACCTTTACAACCTTCGTATCTCAAATGGTATGATGTGAACGCATAATGTGATTACCATACGAGAATTACGGGGCACTCAATAGGGAATTGCACTGGCTTCAAAAAGTAAGTTGAAAGACTCATCAACATGGGTGTTGTCAAGTTTGATGACTCATCTAGTGCAGAAAACCTGCTACCCAATCATGATTGATAATGGTGTGAATACAATGTATGAAGAAGTGTTGGAATATGTTTACATCAATGAAGGCACAATTAAAAAGGGTTCTTGTTAGATATTTGCCCTTATCAACTTGGGGTGTTCTAAATAATTGGACTACGGAAGAAATCCCTATAGTATTTAGAGCTTATTTAGAGTAATATTCAGAACACACTTGTTGCTTTTAGCCTAGAAGCAATAAGAATTTCTTTGTGAAATAGGATCATGTCTGAACGTTATTATTTTAATGAAATACATCTTTACGGTCATTTTTGAGCAAATGTTCTTTCATTCCTTATGAATAATTGTTTTTTTTGATTCTTTCATTCTTTTGGATTTTCTTCCACATCATTCTTTGGTACCTACAATAGGTCCCTATATATCAATGTCATGAGTGACACTGCTACAGACTTAGAATCCCCTTGTGAGCGAGACACGTGTTTAGAGGGATCTCATGACTTTGAAGATGACATAGGTCGTGGCCTATCTCCGGACTTATTGAGGATGATAGAACAGGAATAGAAACAAATTTTACCTCCTGATGAGACAATAGAGATTGTGACCTTAAGGGAACATACATAACCGCAAAAACAAAGTAAGACCTTATTGAGTTACCTTAAGGGTTCAAAGATGTCTTCGCATGGTCATACCAGGATATGCCCGGGTTAAGCACTGATATTGTAATCTGAGCAATAGCTCGATGTCAAAAATTTACAGTATGTTCAAGATTAACGTCATGAACGATGCAGTTAGAATTCTTTGCCAGGGCAACGCCTTCTTCTTTGGCTTATCATAGTTTTTCCCGTTGAAGTCAAGTTGTCATTTCTCCACATTCTTGTTGGATTTCATCCTAATTGAAGAGGAATATCTAAAGTTTTTTGGTCATAGTTAAATTTCACCCCAAAAGGGTCTATGAGAGAAACCTGATACCAAAGAAGATCTTTCGTATACAAAATGAAAGTGGAAGATCTTATGTGGAAGACCTTATCTAGAATAACATTGATTCTGATCGTAAGGGATGAGAAAGACTTGCCTAATCCTATTAGTGCAGATTCAAAAAGAAGAAGAAGAAGAAGAACAACAAAAAAAAGAAACAAAAACCTCTACCGGGGCAATGCCTTTCTCTTTAGCTCATCACGGTTTTTCCATTGAAGTTGAAATTCTTTCTCTCCGGGTATTGGCTGAGCTGAAGTAGGATGAAGATCCAATCTCGATATGATCAGTTGAACCTAATTGAAGGAAAAAGGCTAAAAGCTATTCGTCACTGTCAGATGTGCCAAAAACGGATGATGCAAGCTTAGAACAAAAAGGTTCGTCCTAGAGAATTCTGCGAGGGAGACCTGGTATTGAAAAAGATCATTCCTCTACAAAAGAATTTTAAAGGAAAATGGATGCCAAATTGGGAAGATCCTTATGTTGTAAAGAAGGCCTTCTCTAGAGGAGCTTTGATTTTAAGCGAGATGGATGGAAAACCTATCAAATCCTATAGACTCAGATTCAATCAAGAAATACTTCACCTGAAGAAGGAGAAGGGAACAAGGTAAAAACCTGCAAAGGGCGCTTTGAAAAGAAAAAGAAAAAAAAGAAAATTGAGAGGCCAAGGTGAAAACCCGCAAAGGGCTCTTTGAAAAAAATAAAAAAGAAAATGGAGAGGCCAAGGTGAAAACCCGCAAAGGCTGCTTTGAAAAAAAATAAAAAAAGAAAATGGAGAGGGCCAAGGTGAAAACCCGCAAAGGGCACCTTGAGACCAAATGGGATTTGAGTTGACAACCCGAAAAGGGTGGCTCAAATATTGATCAAAATGGGGCATGAGGTGATTAGAGCAGCTCAAATATTGATGAGGCATGCGTTGGTCTTGATATACCTGAATGACCAGGAAAGGGTATGCGACATCTTGGGGATCGACAGTGTAACAGCCCGATTTTAGATCTAGTCGAAAAAGTGGTTTCGGAACCACAAATTTGATGAGGAAAAATTTATTTTTTATTATATTTCTATGGTCTACAATTTCACGGAATGATTTTGTAAAAATTTCGTTCAAAAATTTCGACGTTTGGGCACTCAATTTAGCCAAAAGGATTAAATTGTAAAAAAGTGCAAAAGTTGAGTTCTAGAAGCTAGAGGTGCTAAATTGCTATGAAATTTTAAATTGGATGTCCTTAAATGGTAATTAGACCATTGGTTAACTTGTTGGGCAAAAATGGACAAGAGATAAGTGAAATAGGATTTTTTTAAGTTGGGGGCATTTTGGTTATTTAGTAATTAAAAGAATTAAAAGGCCAAAATAGCCAAAAATTTGTCCATCTTCAAGCTAAGGCCGAATTTAGCAAGGGGAGAAGCCATAGTTAGGGTTTTCAAGCTTCCAAGCTCCATGGTAAGTGATTCTAAGCCCCGTTTTTAATGTTCTTTATGTTTTTGGAGTCCCGATAACTTGTTTTAGCTATTTCTAACAATAATTTAACCTAGGGTTTATATTTGGAAAAATACCCATAGGTGAAATGTGTTTATTTTGATATTTTATGGTAGAATATAAAGCTAGAAATTATTTTAAACAACTTTTGCTAAGCGATTTTAAGTGAAAACGAGTAAAATTATAAAAAAAATGTGGTTAAGTTTGGGAAAGGTGGTAAAATGTTAAAACAAGGTTTCCAATTGAACACTCGGAATAGACCGGAATACATTGGATAAAAAGGGGTTGCTAAGTGCAGATTCCCCGATGGGTTGCTAAGTGCTGATTCCACCGTATATTTGATTGTGAAAGGGGTTGCTATGTGCTGATTCCCCGTATCACTGAATATAAAAGTGGTTGCTAAGTGCTGATTCCACCGTATATTTGATTGTGAAAGGGGTTGCTATATGTTGATTCCCTGTATCACTGAATATAAAGGTGGTTGCTAAGTGCTGATTCCACCATGTGTTTCATTGTGAAAGGGGTTGTTGTGTGTTGATTCCCCGCCGACCAATTAACATAATAACATATAATCAAAAATAACATTAGAAATGATACTTATTCATATGAACTTACCTCGCCGACCAAGGCGTAAAAACGGGATCGACTAATTTGAGGCTTTAGCTTTTCCTCGATCTAGATCGTACGTGGTCTATCTTGATCTAAATTGACAAATTCAATCCATTTAATACTTCTATTATTCAATTCATTTCATTTTTTTGCAAAATTACTATTTTGCCCCTAACATTTTAACTTTTCACAATTTAGTCCTTAAGCTCATAAACTGAAATTTAAACATTTTCATCCCTCATTCAAGCTAACCGATTTCATTAAGGACCTATATCAACTCATACAAACCATCATCTCTTGAATTTAACTTGAACTTTTACTACTTTTATAAATAAGTCCCTAAATGTCATTTTCATTAAAAATAACTTTACAAAACTTGTGTATTTATCAACAATGACACATAATATTTCATAAAACATAAAGAATCGTACAATAACATTCATCGTATAATCTTAATTCTTTAACAGTTTTGCAAATTGATCCCCGGGCTAGCTAGGTTAAGCTACAATGATCTCTAAAACATAAAAATAATTAAAAACGAGGTTGAAAATCATACCATGCAAGCAAAGAAGCCTAGCCGAACCTTCAACCTTCAAAAATGGTGTTTTCTAACCCTACTTTCGATGGAAAGAAACAAATGTTGAAGATGAGACAATTTTTACTTTATTTTTCTATTACTTATTTGTTAAATTACTAAATTAACATTTATTTTTAACTTTAAAAACACTTAATTCCATGTCCATAAAATTCCACTAACATTATAAATGGCCTCATTACCATTTATGTCCAATCACATATATGTTTCATAGTCATTTAACCCTTTTAACTAATAGAACTTCATTTTTACACCTTTTACGATTTAGTCCTTTTCACTTAATTAAGCATGCAAACGTCAAAATTTCTTAACAAAATGTTTATACTACCTTACTAACATTCCATAAACTCTAAAATAATAATAATAAAAAAATTCATTCGTCAAATTTGTGGTCCTAGAATCACTGTTTCGATTTTACTGAAAATAGGTTGTTACATACGATCTCATTTAGATTATATACTAAAGTAGTTGTCTTTCTTGCAATGTAAACATTCTTATAGTGCCACTTATCATCAGTTTGATCCTAGACAATGCATGCAAAACATGAAAGACAGAAACACAAAAGACATAATGGTGAAATGTGAAATTAACTTTATTTATTCAATCATTGTTGAAATACATAGAAAAAAAATACATGTTTACTACAATATAGACACATTTCCCAACACCAACATACTAGAGAAGTTGTATACCCAACACACCAACTTTCGATTCCTTATCTATTTGAACTCAGACTTTTACTTACATCAAAGTATACGAATCACGCATACATAGTCTCTTATGCCTTAATTTGTTTTAAATTATCTATGAATTGGTAGGAAACAAATGAGGTATTGATTTGTTGGTTAAGTGTTAGTGTAACATTTCTTGAAACCCAAGTTCAAATCCCTTCTCTCACATCATTTTTATTATTTTGCAAATTTTGTCTTAAACCTTAGTATGTGACATGCCTTATTTTTTAAAATAAATATTTCAAATTATATTAAGAATGAGTTACTGGTTTGATGGTTAAACATTAGTGAATTTATCCTTGAGGTCCTAACTTCAATTCCCTTCCCATGCAAATAATTTAATTTTTTGATAAAAACCCCTTGTTTTAATGTGTGGGCCATCCAAGCCTAGTTAACCTGGGTATAAATATTAATTTTTTACTAATAATCAACCTTTAATCCTCCTCCTCATTGCCCTATCCATTCCTTTCCTCCTCTCCTCCTTTTTTATTTTAATTTTTTTCCTTTCCTCCATTGCTGTCGTCGCATACACCTAGTTTTACCTTTTCTTCCTTTTCTTTTTTTCTTTTTCTTTTTTCCATAGATTTGTTAACATATTATCCACCATATTGCTGTCATTTTTCCTCATTAAAATCAACCCCAAATCTGAAATCTTCAACTCCAAGATCGATCTCGAATATTGCCAAGAAAGTGTCATTGTCGTTTCTTTTGACTAGCTTGGTAATGTATCTTCTCTCTTTAATTTCTTAATTAATCTTGTCCATTAAAAACCTAAATTTTTAGATATGGAATTTTTGGGATTTTAAATGATTTAAAAGTTACTTTTCCAGAATTTAAAGAGATCTCAAACCATTTTAAAATTCAGCCCCAATTTTGGCCACCATGGATGGTGGTGCGTGCGCCTATGTGCAAGAAAGGGGGTTGTTTTGTTTCTTGGCTCTTTCCTATATTTTTCCAGCATTAAATTGAGTTCTTGAACCCTCCTAATCAACTTTTAAACTCATTTCAATTAGGGAAAAAATTTCTTGATCGATTGGCTATTCGGATTCCACAAATCGTGAAGCGTAAGTGCAATTAAGGGTAACTAGTTTGTTATTTTGACATAGTTGTTGGGTAAAGATTAAGAATTGATTAAATGAAGGAATTTAATCATTAATTAGCTACTGATTTTCCATTATATTATTGAATTAGGTGCTGACCCAAATGCCCCAAATCATTCGTAAAGGCAAAGAACGATTGTACGTACGGTTTGCATCGATACAGTGTAAGGAATCTAACTAGTTTGGATTCATAAAATAGTTATAATTTCAACGATTGGTTTGAACTCATAATTGGGTGTTTGGGGGCTGGTTTAATGGTAAATTGATTGAATTTATACTGAATTTTGGTTTAGGTTCGTTTAAGGAATTATTAAGAAAAATTGGAAGATTCAAAGATTCGCTAGTGTGCTGCGAGGAAGTAAAAAATAAGGTGTGGGTCCTAAACTCATAAAATTGTTTGAAAATATTAAATATCATGTTATATTTCATAAATTAGCTTACTGATTGGATTGGTTTAATAGCCAAATTATTGATTTGTGAGTGGCCGAACCAGGTATGTTTCGAGCCTTAAAATATTGACATGTTGGCAAAATTGCTAGTTTGATAGTATGAATATTTGATTGAATTTGTAATTGCATATTTGAGTTATGAGATATGAGAATGTTTGACTGAATGATATAATGTGTTGAGATATTAAGCTTGTGTATGATTTAAGCGTATGAGATATTTGTTATATTGTGTACTGAAAAGGGTGCTATTTGTGGACAATGAAAATCCATGAAGTATGTGAAATTGAACAATATTGATTGATACCAACACAATGGTAATTTGAAAGATTGGAACACTGTTTCCATTTACTAGAAGTATATGATTATTGAGGATATGCTGAGCATGTCAAATGAATGTGAAAAGTACTGAGATATGATTATGTATGAGACTATGTGACATATTGCATATGCATTGGGTTGGGATTTTGTGGTTGACAGCGGAGTTCCGTGGAGTACCGGTGGCATATTAAGTCTGCATTATTTGTAGTCAGTGCACTGCACCTAGAGAACCAAGAGGATTGGAGATTTTATTGCATATTATATGTTATTGGCGATTGTATCGCACTATTTGATATCTGACAGATTTTCTATGTTATTGATTATTCAGTGGTTTTATCACATCGAGTTATGCTCATAATGTTTTGGAGTTTGGAAAACAAGTTCTAGGGAACTCGTGGTGTGTAGCGGATGGTATGGGTAGGAACCTTTTTACGTTGCATCATGTGCACGACATATTTGAATGTTATTGATTTATGATACGCACTGTATTTTGTTGTATTGAATAGTATCGAAATTAATGATTGTTACTCGAATGAATGGTGACCTATGCTCATACACCGTTTGACATCAATTTGATAATGGCTATGTAATGGCATGAAATTCCTATGATGGTTCTGTTTTCTTTTGTTAATGCTAATATGTTTCACTGTATTTGATGTTTTTGTCTGTTCAAATAATTATTTGACTCACATTGAGCTTTTCATAAGCTCACTCCCCAATAATTATTTAGACCTTGAATTATTATTATTTAATTAAGTATTATTAAGTCTTTATTGGTTTTGGCTTGTAATTGTTAATTATTTCTGGTCTGTGGCTTGGTAACTTCTCTTTCGGGGATTTTTGCATGCATGAATTACTCAAGCATAATAACTGGATAATGCATGATATCGAGCTTAAGTAAAATTTGATACTATTCCCTAGTTTCCACTACATTGCAAAGGAACTGTTTTTGAAAAACAAATCGATAAGGCAACTAATTTTCCAAAATGACTTGAAAAATGGTTTTTCCGCTGCATTAGTTTAACTTTGAGTTTTTTTTAAAGAAGAACGACAAGAAAACGGTTTTTCTAAAACAATAGTGTCAACAATAAAATGAATCCTAAGCATACACGACCTAATGAATGAATACTTTTAAGCTAACTCAAAGTACAACTATGGTTTTCTCTAATAATGAGTTTATTTAAAGTCTTAAAAAGTAACGTAAGTTAGCTTAGCCATTTCGGTGGCTAATGTAGCCTTCTCAATCTAGCAATAACGTCTAGGACAGGTTTGGGAGATTACAACAATATACAATGGGTATTAATGTAATTAATATATTTTATTATTAAACTAATTTGTTCTAAAAATACAAGTATACAAAACGAATATACTACACTTAGGTCACCATATCAAACATACATAACAATCTAAAATAACCTAATTACTTAACTCATGTTAATTATATATTTTATAATCTACTATAAAGTGAATTACACGTTTACGGTTTAAGGTTACATATGATTAATATAAAAATGTACATTATAATGCCATTATGGTACATATGGTTATATATCATTAATAATATACCTTATATCATAAATTTAGTTTCAATAAAAGAATGCACATTATCATAATATAATATGTATGTTTATCACTTATAAAAGACACAACATCCGTTTATCTCACCCCATATGATTGTCGAAGAAACACGTAAAAAACCACTCGACATCATCAAATTCAAACATAAAGAAGAAACCAATGTCTGAAATGGAAAGGGATCTGATCAGCCGCCACCGGGGGGGATCCTCGTCTTTCTCCGGTTGCTATACGATGTCCCCATCATGCTTCACTGTGCACGAAGATATGGAGTACTCTAGGATCCATTATTGCAGTGAAAAGAGAAGAAAGCGATGGCGAAACCTGCTGAGGAGGTTGGTTAGAGATGGGAAGAAGAACAGCATGTACAGTTCAAAAGCCATTGTCTTTTCACTATGATGCCGTTAGCTATTCTTAGAATTTCGACGAGGGTTGTCACCGTGAAGAATCTGGACACTGCCGGCGACTGTTTTCAGGATGTTAGATGGGAACTGGGAAGTACATCAACGTGTTGTGTTTATTTATGTTTTTGTTTCCCCCCTTTTTTCCTGTAAGTTCAGATCATCTTTGTTTTAACTATATATAAATTAAGATCTGTCAACCAAGAATTGCAATTTTGTTGAATTACTATTCTTTGTTTCTTCACTTGTTAATAATTGTAATTAATGGGTGTAGTCTATACTCGTGACGATGATGGGGTTGAATATGGCAGGGCCATTGGGGGTGCATCTTTTTCAGGTTCCATGCCTAACCACAAGGAGCAAACTCTTCCGGGTTTTATAGGACTTCATTGAGGGCAGAAAGTGGTAGTTACAGATTTGGTGAAAAAACAAGAACTTTCTAAGGTAATAATTTAAAAAAAAAAAAAGTAAACTACCCGTAACTTAATCAATTCGTCCCAATCCCGACTTTTAAAAGAAAATAATGTGAAACCCGAAATTTAATAAAAGATCGGACTCTGACTCCGATTTAATCTGAATTTAGTTTAATTTTTTTATTTTCTATTTTGATGTAAATAAAATTTCATTTTTTAATTATTTTATTTTAAAACAAATAAGATTAATTTTTTAAATTTAAACCCAAAATTTAATATATTTATTTATTGAAAATAAAAATTCTCAAAATAAAGCGGAATAAATTTACTTTAAACTCAATATAATCCAACAATTTATTCTAATTGCACCGATCACGACTCACCCGAATCAAATTTTCTAAAACAATCTAACCCTGATAAATCGAATTGAATTGAAAGCCATCAAAATCAAAAAAAATTGCCATCCTTAAAGGAAAATGAAGGTTTTTATTTGGTTATTTGTTGATTGGTGTTATCTGACACTGTTGAAATGGATGGTCATGATTCATCATCATATCTTGGCAGTGATAAGAGTTACATGGCTAAATTTGTATGGTTTTTGGATCAAAAAAGGGTGGAAGAATAATTAACGGGGGCAAATGGAGGATTGGTGGGGTAGAGCTCTGCAAATTTGCTGGCAAGTGGCAATCATGTATTCTTGAAACTGTAATATGATGTCTGAGAACTCATCACATGATTGTTTTTGTTATCAATGCAAGTTCATATTAGGTATAAATTTTAATTTTATACATAAAACTTTCGTCGAATATAAAATATGATTTTTGATGCAAGTATACATTAAAATTTTTATTTTGGTTCACTTGCATATATAAAATATTGATTTTAATTTAATAGTATACATTTAAAATAAATAATATTTGATAAATATAATTATTTATATATACAATATGTAAATGTAAAACAATGTAATATCAATAATGGTATTAATAATTTGTAAAAATTAAATTAATTAAAAATTTTATATATACAATTATATAAAATTGAAGTTTATATATTGTGTTACACATTAAGCCAAAATTTATATATAATTTTTATATTTATCCCCCTAATTTATAGTGTTTTTATCTCCCTTATTTAAACGTTGGGTAAACTACATAGTTAGTCATCCAACTTTTATAAGTGTTTTTTATTTTGGCACTGAAAATAAAAAAAGTTGCAAATTGTGCACTATCATAAGCAATTATTTTCATTTTAGTCACTCAACTTTAATAAATTTACATTTTGGTCACCCTTATTAATTCAATGTTATTTTGTACACTCATTTTAGTCACCAAACATCAATAGATTTTCATTTTGATCAGTCATTTACTTTTTAAAATTATTTTTTCTACAAAAAACTTAAACTTTTACAAGAAACTAAGTTATTTAGTTATGGAGATGAAACTCCAATTTTTTCCTATAACCCAATTCTCTGTAAAAACTAAGTTATTTATGAGGAAATCTAAGTTTTTACCTTTTCATTTTTTTAAAGTAAAACTTAATTTTAAAAATAAAAATAAGGAAATTAAAAAAATAAAATGGTTTTTCCATGTAATCAATATTTCTTTTTTAGAACTGCAGGTTTTTCCTTTTTATTGGCGAAAATTAAAATTAAGTCTAAAAACAATAAAAGAAATTAATAATAAAAAATGGATTTTCCTATCAAATTATTCCACGTAAAAACTCAAATAACTCCTTATAAAACCTTTAATTTTTCGCTTTTACTGAAAAAATCCTTATGAAATTATTTTCCCTATAAAATCCGAGATAATTCCTTAAAATCCAATGCTTTTATATTTTACTAGAAAAAAAACTAATTAATTCTAACAAAAAGAAAAAATCTCATGTAAAAATTCAAGTGATTCCCTATAAAGTTTTAGATTTTTTCTTCTTATTGAAAAAAATCTAAAATAAATTAGATAAACTACATCTAAGTCACTAAACTATCAGTAATATGCTAATGTGTTCACCAAATCAACCAATTCTTCTCACAATAGAGTGTATCTCTTAAACCGGAAAAATAATAAATACCGAAACAAAAATTTTTAAATATAATTTTGAATCTCACGACTCTCTACCAACTTAAAACTAGATAAAGTTTAGCTACTCATAAATTTGAACATAATTAATGGAAGGTTTTAACAATAATTAATTAAAGTAAAAATTGAAAGAAAATAAATAAATAAAATGGTGGAGCAATAATGCCCTTAGCGAAACGAAATAGAATAGCTACAGGGGAATGATAATTCAATTGCAATTGAATTCTCAAAAATAAAGGTACCTTCAGCCTGCGCATATGCTGCGCAATAATAAGAAAATAAAAATAATAAAAAAACATAAGTCTGATACTACTTGAACTCTTTAATTTAATCTAATATTAAAAGGTTATCTGAAAATACTGAAAGATAAAATAACAGAAAATTAAAATATTCTCCTACTGAAAATTAAAAGAAATATTTTTACAAATAAATCCCAAAACAAAGTTCTCAAAATTTTATCATGGTCCTTCAACTGATTCTTCAACTTAAAATTTTTAGGTCAACTTGATTTTCAACTAACTTTCCGACTTTGTTTGTATACCTAATCAAAAATCAAATAATAAACCCAAAATTAGCATTAGCATTCAATATTTAATCAAAATTAAGCACAACAAATATGTAAAGTAAGCCTATTAATCAAATTCTCCTACTTAGCCGATATTTATCCTCAAGCATATCGTTCATTCCTACACTAGAATCATTCAATGACTTTCAGAAGTAGGTTTTACTCCACGACTTTATATAATTCAAATAATTGGGTGTAATATGAATGGATTTCTCAATCGACTCAATTCAAGCGACAAGTGTTGAATTTTTTTTTTCTTAATTCACAAAATCAATAATTCACGACATTAACAATCGACCAAACTTGCAAGGGCAATTGTTCTCAACTTTCACACAAAGGTCTCATTTATTTTCTTTTTTTATCAAATTATTTATTTAGGACATAATCGAATCTTTTTACACGAAATATGATGACAACCCAAACACCCCATCTCGATTACTCAATTGGACACATCTTTAAATGGTTCTTTTTACCCTACTCATGGTGGCTCCGGTTTACGGAGTAATTTCAAGATTTGGTACATTACTCGAACCTTTTTACGCAAAAGGAAATGACAACCCAAACACCCCATTCCGATTACTCAATTTGGTCACAGTTCCCAAGTTCCAAAGCTGTTAGCGAAGTAGTTTATTCGTATATTTTTCTTTCAAAAGAACAACTAAAACACATATTATGAGAAAAAATTATCCAAGCAAGTTCAATAAAAATCAATTTCATGAAAGATAAATTTTGGCAAAACATTTAGTTCCAACAATACCCAACACTTACCAAAAAACTAAGTTATGAAAAACCATTTCATCTAATACCCAAACATTTAAATCGACAAAGTAGTGGTGTTTCAACCCAAAGCAAATGATTGAAGAATGACCAAGTAATAGAAATTAAGATATGCAAGATCAAACTAAGCAGCAAAATCAAAAGCAATTCATGATAATTATCTCAAAACTCCCCCTACTTATCCCACATTGGCCTCAATGTGCACAAAAAATAATACAAGCCAAGGGAAAAGAATACTCCCTGTGTAAAGTCAACGATGGGGCAGATGAGGGTGGAAGGAGCCACCTTGAAGAGCCGTTAGGATGTCATTCATTTGAGTTCTTAATGTGTAAAGTCGAGCCTCGATGTGGTCTAGATGGGCCTCGACGGATGTGGAGACATTAGGTTGCTGCTCGATCTATTCTTGAGTTGCCGATCAATTTCTTCGTTGGAAAATACAATTGGCACGTGTTGTCCATGTATCTGGAAGAACAAAATAAAATAAAATGCAGTCGGGGTGCCAACAAATAATCCTATAGAAGCAAGACAATATTCATCAAGGGTATCCATAGTGTGTGCAAAATTCAAAGATTGAAGATAAATGCTTATATGATTCTACTACATAGCTAAATGAGTAATGAATAAGCCCAAAATTTAGTGGCCGATAAGCACGCACAACATGCTGAATTATACGATGAACTAGTACCCTAAATTGACTCTGTGACCTAAATGCATGCACTATAAGAAAAACAATTCAGTTCTAGAAAGTATGGTAGAAGCATTAATGCGTTTAGAAAAGCTAAATGCAAGAAAACGATGTACATACTTAAGTGTTGGATCATGCAACCAAATTGACTTAGACCATTTAGAGCCATAGGCGTGATATGAGCCGTTTGTTAACGCTAAATATGTCGCATCAACATTAAAGTCACTCAGAATATCAAGAAGAGAGTTATAGTACATGTCTGAATCAACAAAGATAGGGTTTACGAAACCCATGGCTATATTAAATCCTATTGTCTACATGTTATGGTGCATGCCAAGTAATCAAAAGGTGATCACATTAGGCGAATCAATAGACATTGCAGTAGCTTTATCAAAATAAAAAGTCGAATAAAACTCAAGCACAAGCTCATAAAACATAGAATGATTAATACGTGCATATGCAGTCCAACCAATAACGTCAAAATAATGCAAAACCAGGTCATGTATGTGCAATGTATCAAGTGTAGGGAACGAGATATTCTGACAAATTGAGAGTGGTAAATGACGGATTTGGTCGTAGCGTGTCCAATACTCCTTGTTTGTGAATGTTAAGTGACCTCAGAATCAGTTTTCCAGAGGCATCATGAATGGACAACCTCGTTGGTTCTGTTCATGACCCGTGGATGGTTGAAATTCCACTGTATGGCCATTGGTTTCAACGCTTGGCATATTTACAACATTAGTATTATTGTGGGTAGATTGCGTCAGTTCTAGACTTGACGAATGAGGTTGTTATCAATGATGTTCAATAACGATAATAACTCTTCTTTGTAAACTTAGAAAATAGGGTGACAATTGTTTAGGCATATTTAGCATAGGACAGTTGTTGAAAATGACTTTTTAAAAGTAGAATAATTGAAATATAAATGCAATTAGATTATAGTAGCATTCTTTGAATAAATTTAGGACTTATTGTCTTAATTTCGGTATAGTAATAGGGTATAATTTTGTCATGGTAAAATAATATGAATACTCCAATGTTTGAACTTGTTGAGTAGGTCAGTAATATTTTGTTTGTTCCATTATATTATTGACTAGAAAAATGAGTTCAAATATGAGTGTTTGTCTAATATATATATTTGTACATATTCTAGGGACACTCCATTGAATCTTGAGGCTAAATTGCTAAGAAGGTAGTCGTTTGCTCTATCAATCTTTTTAGTTAAAAGCTTTTGTTTCATGAGTGATTTATATTCAAATTATGACATTATATAATATGTGGTAGTCTAGTGTATGCTCTATTGAGGTTGTCAAGTATATAATCATATGACAATATGAATTCTCTAGGAAATTTTGTGTTGAAAATTGAATTAGTGCCTAAAAGAACTGAGTTTAGGAGAGAGATAACCTAAGTATATTTAGAGATCTGCTATAATTTTAATTACTGAAATATTTAGAAAATTTTACCTTTAGGAACCATTTTTTGCACTGCATTTGCTAAATAGGTTTACAACAATTGTAAGCATTTTCTCTTTGTTTCAATAAAAGATTACTGAGAATAGAGGTACACAGTATGCTTATTACGATTTGGCAGTACATTTGGTGGCTGATTGTTTTGGCAATTCCATGCATTCATGCATATTCAAACATCATTTGCTTGAGGACAAGCAATAATTGAGGTTTGGGGGTGTGATAACTCTTGAAAAGGGTTATATTTAAGGACTCTAAATAGAATTAATTGGTTGTAATTAAGCGAATACATTTGTATTTTTAGGATAGTTTTAGAATATTGCATAACAAAGCTTGGATGGTGATATAATGGTCATTATTTGTTACTTTTATCACTTGAGGAGGAAAGATGTGGTTTTGTGTGAATACAGGTGCTGGAAGAGTAAGAAGATGAAAAGGGAAAATAAAAGAAGTGAAATATTATCGTGACAAATGGTGAAATTGATTGCCAACAGATTTGCCATGGTAATTTTGAGAAGATAACTCAGCACTTTATCCACATCATTCTCAACCAGTTGTGCGTGTACTAGCAAATCCAACTTGAAAAGAGGAATAGAAAAAGTGTGCTAAGGTAGGACAGATCTATCCAATAAAAGAAGGAGACAGAAGAAGAAAAAGAGGGGGAGAATTTCAGAGAAATATTCTCTCTGCATAGAGAAAAACTCCATTAGATAATTTCAGAGAAAGAAAGGGTAGTAGCTACAAAGAGCAAAATATAGACGTCAAGGGGAAGATACATCTATCTCGGATTCACGTACGATTAGAAGATAAAAGAGAAGCTGGAGTGATGTGAGTCTCAAGGCCCAAAATAAGGCTCATGAACGTGATGGGCTCAAATTTCCTCAAGACCCAATAACAAGGTCGAAGGCCAAGCAAATTCGAGCAAGATTGAACGGGACCATCCAAAAATTCGTTACTAAGGCCCTAGATGTGCACACGACCGAAAAAGAAAATTGAGATTCAATTTCTTATTTTCTAGAAAATCAAGAAACCGAATCTTGGTCTAATTTTGTTGTTTCGAAAAATTTCAATAATCAAGAAAATTAAGATTTCAAGCCTTGGAAATCTTGGTCCAAGAAATCGAATATTGCAGCCAAGGCGAATTGGATTTCATGTACGAGCTTGAACGAGCCAATTTCGAGAGCAAACAGATCACAAGACCAAGTTATTGAAAAAATGACTCATTAAGATATCTACAAGCCCATCTTGAAGTTTGGAAAATAATTTAATTGAATATCAGGCCAAATTATTAAAGTGGCCCAAATTGTAAAATATTTAAACTATAGGTCCAATTTTATTTTTCTAGGTGGACCATCATGTAAGAATTCAGCCCAAAGAGCCCATTTAATTCCTTTGGCTGAATTCTCATTAAAAGTCCACACTTAGAATTATTTTGTTTTTTCTTATTTAATGAGTTGTCATGTTATTTATTCTATTAGGGTTAGGAAAACTTATTTTGGGGGCCTATAAGTAGCATGGGTGTTCACCCTTATACACATACAATTGATTTTTTTTTGAGTTAATAATAATTCTCTTTGAGTTTTTCTTCAAGAATTGCTCTTGAGTTTCTTTTAGAAGTTGTTTTAACAATATTTCAGGTTGTGGGAATCAACTTCAAGCTTTTTCTTGCCAAGATCTCTTTATTGGAGGGGGAATTAAAGCCATTGAAAGGAGTTGTGGATTCTTAATGTTTCCAAGGCTTTTTAGGACGTCATCTTCTATTTTCTATCCTTAATTTATCATTTCTTGCTGTTTTGGCTTGCTGATTTTATTGATTTTAGTTCTAGGTTAAATTTGCTTCAAGAAATACGTTTTCCTACTTATTCCATCAAGAAACACATCAAAATTAGGAGTTTAATCTTTTCCTTTTGTTTCAAACATTCTTGCACAAAACTGTTTTCTTTTATTTTTAAAATCACTTCTAACAAATCTGTTTGTGTTTTATTTTTCCAGATCTAGTTTGGGCATATTTTTGAGGTCCAAGGAGGATTTATTTCCATCCAAGAAACCCTAACTCGTTCTCTTTTTGACTTTTTAATAGCCGGTTCATCTTTCATTTTTTTTAATTTTGTTTGACTCTCCTTTGTGACAACTAATCTGTTTTCGTTGTTTCTTGTTTCAGTTTACGTTCATCTAGAGATCTAGGGTAAATCCACGACTTTGAAAAACTTTACGATCCGCTTCCGTATTCATCCACATCATTTTTTATCATTTCGTATCAGATTTGGGTGTTTTGGGTGTTCATGGTTGATTTCTAAACTGATTTCCATTGCAAACAACCTATAAACAGTTTTTACACAGAATTTTTTTCGGGAAAAAATATTTTTGAGTGGGTAAAAATTTTTCAATTGATCTGAAATTTTATATATTGATTCTTTGCATTGTATTACAATATAAACAAATATTTTCCACGAAAAAAAGTTATAAAAAGTGTAAAAAAAAATAAGAAAAGAAAAGAAAAAATAAAAAAATATTTTGTGGGTTGAATTTTTTGCCAAAACTTTCTAGATCAAATCTATATTATTTGAGGAGGATCGAGTTTAAATTTTGTGATTTTTGGAAATAGGAAACACTTCAAATGAAGTTTGTCAAGTTGCTTCGCAATTTTTTGGGTTTTCGGGTTTCAAAAATTTTCATTGACTCTTAGCCTTAGGTTTTCATTTGTTTTTTCTTTTTATTGTTCCTATATGCATTCTAACACTTTACTGTTTCTTGTGTTAGTAGGTTATATCATGTTGCACATTCCTTCCTCCGTGCAACACAAACTGTTGGTGTTAAGCCACTTTTGTACTCCTAGTGTCGTTAGGATATTTGGTAGCTAGATTCTTTAACATTCTGATTTATTGTCATAAATACTCCTAAAGGACTCACAAGATTAATTCTTACCTCATTGAGAATTCAATTTTATTTTTGAGTGCATAACGGTGAGATTTGCTTAATTTTTTCTTTTTGAGTGTTGTGTTTTTTTTCAGATTTGTCACGATGTCTCGTAGTGGTAAAGAGAGTGATGACCAAAGTGACACACCACTAGTGACCATAAAAAATCTTGCCGGTTTCGTAATGAAATTACAACACGACCTCAATGAAGTCAATGAAGTCAATGGAGTGTGGCGAGAAATCCTACAATTTTGCTTTTAGTTTTCCTGATTTATGTGATTCAAACTTCTTTAAGTGTTGATGAATGATTTAAATTTGGTATTTACTTTTCCACCCATGAACTAAACCTTTTTTGGGTTGGAGTTATTTGGGTGGATGTTTATCATCTTTAATGCTCATGATTTGAGATTGCCTATATCACTGCTTCATTCGATTTATGTCTATTTTAACTACATGCATGCAAGCTCTAGACATAGTTGATTGTATGTTGTGTTCATAGATGTATTTTTAATTCTGAAAAGGTTAAAGATACTAGATCTAGAATCTATGCAAGCGAATATTCGACAGAATATTCGTAGCACTTTAGACATAGATGTTGCAAGTTCTGTAGAGAAGAACGTTCATTGCAGTTATTAATCTAGAATTCTACAGACATATAGTAACTTAGATATTTATCTTAAAATCTAGATATCGAAAGAGGTAGGTTACAGTAGCAACTCTCGGAACACTCACCTTTGCAACCTTTGTTTCAATGACAAAAACTCAAATAAGCTTTTGTTTTCCTTTTTCCTTGCTTGTAGAAGCTCCCAACTGATTTGACACTTTACATACACATCAAACACAATGCAAATATATTACAAATAGCAGCAAGCACAATCAAATCACTCTAGAATCATAGATCTAGGCTTCTCATTCACAATACCAGAAACTAGCTAGTTTTGCCGAAATAGAAGTTTTGACACCCTAATCTTGTTTCTAATACTCAATTTCAATTTGAAACATCCTAAATTTCATTTAGTTTTAGATCTAAATCATCAATTTCATCAATTAACTCAGATTTAACTTTTCCAGAAATTCAAGCTTGTATGAACGTGTAAAAGATAGAAAATGCTTGATTCTTAAAGATCCGGTAATGATTTATTGAATTAAAGAAAAATATCTTCTAATTAGGTTTAAATGAATCAAAATTCACATTGAAACATTAAATTTGTTGACACCATTTTTTTGATGGAAAACGGGGTCGACTTGGGTCTTGGAAAATGAAAAAAAAGGGAGTCGCCACCAATCCTTTTTTTATGAGGTGTGATTGGATCACCTCGAAAAGTGGTTGTTTTTAATAAACGACTTTGATTTTATTAAAACAAGAAGTTTGGTCCACGAAATTCAAAAAAACGGGTTCGGGAGTCGGTTATGCACGAGGAAGGATTAGCACCCTCGATACGCCCAAAATTGGTACCTAGTTGATTACTTAATGTCTTAATGTCGAGAATTGAAAATCTTAAAGAGATTTAAAAATATGATCCTTTGTTTTAAGAGACTTATATAAAAAAGTTGCTTGTCTAAAAAAACTCATATGATAAAGTTTACAAGGGATATTCAATTGTTCAAGTCAGATGAGAAAATTGCAGCCCAATACGTTAGGGCACAATGTCTCAACTTTCCAAACATTGAATATTGCCTTTGTTATTTTTAAGAAAATCCTCATCTTGAGAAAAGCAACGTGTCACATCCAATGCGTTAGGACACGACATATTGAATTCCCGATAATGAGCTTTTATTCATTTAACAAAGTAATCTCGATTATTTAGATCCAACAAAGAAAATCGGAACCCAATACATTAGGGCTTGATTCTCTCGAAGATCCCAAATACCGAGTGTTGCTTTTATTTTGAAATTTTTCGCTTTTAAAAAATCCGAGTAAAAATGGATGTAAAATAATAATAATGATGACAATGTAAATAAAATGATACAAGCAAGACAATAAATAATAAAAACAATCATACGGGCAAGGTAACAAATAATTAGGAACTAAAGTAAGAAAACAAACAATAATAAACATGTAAATAAATGAACAAAATTAACAAAATGATGCAAATATAAAAGATATATAAACATATATATATATAATAACGAAAATATGAAAAACATATGTATGTGTACATATTTCGAAATTTTTATACATGAAAAATTATGTAAGTGTATGTACACATATATATACGTATATAACAAATCGTCAAATATAAAAAAGTAGTAGGTATATATGAATCATAAAATGTAAAGAATATATATAAGATATATTTTGAAAGTATAAAGTATATGTAAGTATATATATATAAGTATTTATGAAAATGAAGTATAGACATGTATATGGGTATATATAAATAAAATATAGAAACATATATGTGCACGCATATACACAAAAACATACATAGGTATATGTACATATATTATGAAAATAAAGCTAAATAATAATAAATAAATAAAAACTAGTTAAGGCATTAATAAGATTGTAATGACTAAATAAATGGGAAATAAAACCAATAACAATAAATAATAGTGATAATAACATTAAACTAATGAACAAAATAATAAATTGCTAAAAGGGACTAAATTAAAGTAAAAACAAAAATACTGGACAAATTCGAAATAAATAAACAAGGACGAAAAGGACTAGATTGTGACATGCGCCGAAACAGGGGGACCAAAACGGAAAAAATTCCCCACGCTTATAAAACGACGTCGTCCCAGATGATGGGTCAAATTGAGATCCATTATAAAATAAAGGAGTAAATTTGAAAATAAAACAAATCTGATTGAAGAATCATTAAAAAGCGGAGGGGCTAGAAACGCAAATAACCCCTTAATAGAAGACACGCGGATCCTTGGGTGCGGGTCGGGTCGATGCGCGGATCCTTCACCGAAACGATGTCGTTTTAAAAATAATATAAATACTAAAGAAAAAACTAAAAAAAAGTTTTAAAACCATTTTCCCAAAAAAAAGATAAACAGAGAGGAGCTCTCTCTCTCCCTCATTCTCTCAGGCCTTGGCGCCGGTCATCAGCCGATTAAGGCCTCTGGCGCTCCTCCGCCTTAGCACCGCCGCGTGCGGTTGCCGGCGACTCAAAATCGGATCTTTTTTATCCTTTTTTGAAGCCGGGCTTCTCTTAGGCACAAATCCAAGGCCAAACCCCGAAAAAGGGAGCCCGAAGCCTGAAGAACGAGGGAAGATTGCTCCTCTTCTCCTCTCCGACACGGCGCAGGTAAGGTCCCTTTCTCTATTTTTATTATGTAAAAAAACATAGAAACGAAGAGAATAAAACTAAATAGAAATGAGAGAAAATCACCTCTCAAAGTTTCTTGTTTTTATTTCTTTTTGTTAATGTCTGTTTCTTTTTTGTTACAAAAGTTGTTCGAAACCCCCCCAAATTACATATTGTTGGCTTTTTTATAGCCGATTGTGTCATCATTCTCCATTACTATGATTGTCCCTTCTTTCTTCTTTGCAGGCGTTTGAAGTAGGTGGTAGTAGGTGCGACGGTGGCGTGGGCAATGGTGGCTGAAGGCAGTAGGCTAGAATCAAAGGGGCGGCGCCTAGGGTTTCAGTCTCTGAAACCCTAGGCAGATATTTTTAGGGAAATTGGGCCTGCTATTAGGCTTCGGGTTTGGGTGTAAATGGGTTTTGGGGTTTAACTATTTTGGGCTGAGGGTTAATGGGTTAGTTTAATTGGTTTGGTGTATTGGTAGGGTTAATTGGGTTGTATTGGGCTTTGGGCTAAAAATTGGGCTTGTACAGCTGCCCCTCTTTGCTCGTTTTCGTGTAACGATAACAGAGCAAATACTAAGAAAGACCAATTTTTGCCCGGTCTCGCTGAGGAAATAAGATTCACCGTTGCGGCTTTAATCTTTAGTTGTAATATCGGGAAAGCAAGATTCGCCATCGTAGCTTCAATCTGTTCTACTGCATCGCCTGAGAAGTAAGATTCACCGTTGTGGCCTCAATCTTTTAATTGCAATGTCGGGGAAGCGAGATTCACCTTTGTAGCTTCAATCTGTTCCACTGTAATGCTAGGAAATTAAGATTTGCCATTGTGGCCTCAATCTTTTGAATTGCAATGTCAGGGAAGTGAGATTCGCTGTTGTAGCTTCAATCTGTTTCGTTGCATCGCCTGAAAGTAAGATTCACCGTTGTGGCTTCGATCCTTTAAACTGCAATGTCAGGGAAGTAAGATCCGCTGTTGTAGCTTCAATTTGTTCCACTGCAACGCCTGGGAAGTAAGGTTTGCCGTTGTGGCTTCAATCTTTTGATTGCAATGTCAGGGAAGTGAGATCCACCGTTGTAGCTTCAATCTGTTCCGCTGCACCGCTTGAGAAAGTAAGATTCGCCGTTGTGGCCTCAATCTTTTAAATTGCAAACTATGGTTACTTCGATCTGCTTCTGTCAACTCAGGAAAGCAAGACCTGCCATCTTCATTGATCTGTTCTTTGGGGAACATGACCTATATGAACCTATTTATGCCTAGTGATTATGATAAAAATGAATCAAAATACCCTGGCTAAATGCGTATGCATGAATGCAAAATGATCTTTCAATGTTTGAGTTGTTATTGCCCCTTACTCAATAAGTCCTTATTGCCAACGTGTCCGAATGCTATCTTGTCCGATTGGTAATGTTCATCTCTTACTTGGTCAGATTGACTCCACTGTATTCTTCAAAGTTCAACTCATTGTGATTTTCAAGGTTAAGCCCATGTAATTTGGGACATAAAATTGAAAACCATCTTCTTCCTACTGGAAATTAGGAGTACATGATCTGAATTTCTTTGGCTACTTACACCATTTCTAGGGCGTCGTACCAAAAGTTTATGCATAATTGCAAAATTTCCTTTTCCGAAGAACCTCTTCTTATCATTCGATAATCATTGAAACCTTGTCACCAACATGACATCTTCTCATTTTGTTCAATCCTTGTTTGAACAACAAAGTTTGAAAGGATAGTCCTGATTTAGGCTTTTTCCTTTTAGATACTTAAAAATTGGTGTGTTCTAAACAACCATCCTGTTTCAGGTTCCTTCATTATTTAGAAATTTCTAGAGTAATATGCAAAACTCCTTTTTCTTGAACATTCAATTTATTAATCATTATTTCAAATGTTTTGAAAAAAAGATTATCATAATGGACAAACAAAAATGTTATTGAGGACAAATCTCGAAATGAATAAATTAATCAAGTTAGCAAATTTTGCTAAGATGAGATGAGAAAAGACAATGGTCAAGATGGAATTTTATTAGGAGTAAAGCTTGAGATGAATAAATTAATCAAGACAACAAATCAAGATTCAAAATGAATAAAATGACAACAGGTGCTCAAGACATCGTAGCACGAGCTTCCCTGCATAAGCTTTCTGAAAACCATTCTGAATTTGATATGTGTTTAGGGAATCTACAGGGTTTTGTCGATACCCCAAGATGTCGTCTACCCTTTCCTTGTTGATTCAGGTTTATCGAGACCACCACATGCCCCAGATCTTGATCAAAATTTGAGCTGCTCCGATCACCTCATGTCTTCTCAAAATTTGAGCTGCCTTTTCAGGTTTTCAACTCAAATCCCCTTTGGT
Source organism: Gossypium hirsutum (assembly GCF_007990345.1). Lineage (NCBI taxonomy): Eukaryota > Viridiplantae > Streptophyta > Magnoliopsida > Malvales > Malvaceae > Gossypium > Gossypium hirsutum. The sequence goes on along the minus strand of NC_053448.1, from coordinate 24,804,937 downwards.
CTCAAGGCGCCCTTTACGGGTTTTCACCTTGGCCTCTCCCTTTTTTTTTTGAATGCCCTTTACAGGTTTTCACTTTGGTCCTCCTCCTTCAAGTGAAGTATTTCTTGACTGAATCTGAGTTCACAAGATTTGACAAGTTTTTACCATCCATCTCGCTCAAGATCAAAGCTCCTCCAGAAAAGTCCTTCTTTACAACATAAGGAACTTCCCAATTTGGCATCCATTTTCCTTTAAAATCTTTTTGTAGAGGAAGAATCTTTTTCAACACTAGGTCCCCCTCGTGAAATTATCTGGGACGAACTTTTTTGTTATAGGCTCGCATCATTCGTTTTTGATACATCTGACCGTGACGAATAGCTTTTAGTCTCTTTTCTTCTATCAAGTTCAGCTGATCATATCGAGATTGAACCCATTTGGCCTCATCTAACTTTAGTTCAGTTAATACCCGGAGAGAAGGGATTTCAACTTCTATGGGTAAAACTACCTCCATCCCGTAGACTAAAGAAAACGGTGTTGCCCCAGTAGAAGTCCTAACAGAGGTACGATACGCCAAGAGAGCGAAAGGTAGTTTCTCGTGCCAGTCCTTATAGGTTTCAGTCATTTTCCCTACAATCTTCTTGATATTTTTGTTTGCTGCTTCCACGGCCCCATTCATTTTTGGGCGGTATGGTAATGAATTATGGTGTCTGATCTTGAACTGACTACAAAATTCCGCTATTAAGTTGTTGTTCAAGTTCAGCGCATTGTCAGATATGATCCTTTCTGGCATCCCGTACCGACATATAATCTCATTTTTTAAGAATTTACTGACTGCTGACTTTGTAACGTTAGCATATGAAGTAGCCTCCACCCACTTAGTGAAGTAATCAATAACCACAAAGATAAAATGATGCTCATTAGAAGCCTTTGGAGATATTGGCCCGATGACATCCATTCCCCACATGGAAAACGACCATGGAGAAACCATAACGTGAAGGGGTGAAGGTGGTGCATGCATTTTGTCACCATAAATTTGACATTTATGACACTTTTTAGTGTAACTAATGCAATCCCCTTCCATGGTGGACCAATAGTACCCAAATCTCATAATTTGTCTTGCCATCATGAAACTATTGGCATGTGTTCCACAGATACCTTCATGGACTTCTTCCAAAATTTTCTTAGCCTCCACAGTATCTACGCACCTTAACAATACTTGATCATTTCCTCTTTTGTACAAAATCTCCCCATCTAGAACATAATCAATAGCCAATCTCCTTAATGTCCTCGTATCATTTTTTGTCGCATGGTCGGGGTATTCATGACTCTTTACATATTACAATATGTCATGATACCAGGGCTGGTTGTCTTTTCCCTCCTCTTCATTAATGTTGCAACAATGAGCTGGAGCCTCATAAATGCTCATCTGAATTGGCTTCATATCCTCTTGCTTATTTACTTTGATCATTGAAGTTAATGTAGCTAAAGCGTCGACCATCTGATTTTCTTCTCGTGGAAGGTAGCGAAAGGTGATATCATCAAATTTCTCAATTAGTTTCATAACCAACTTTCGGTAATTGACCAATTTGGGATCTCTTGTCTCCTATTCTCCTTTGAGTTGATAAATTACCAGTGCAGAGTCTCCATATACCTCTAACACTTTGATCTTACGCTCTATGGCTGCTCGAATCCCCATGATACATGCTTCGTATTCGGCCATATTATTCGTACAATCAAAATCCAATTTACAAGTGAATGGATAATGATCTCCGCTTGGGGATACCAAAGTTGCTCCAACTCCATTGCCTACAGCATTCGAGGCTCTATCGAAGTTTAATTTCCAAGCATCGCCTTCTCGAGTATCTTTCTCTGAGATTACCACATATATTATATCTTCGTTTGGGAAGTCAAAGTTCAACGGCTCATAATCTTTCAGAGCTCGACTAGCCAGAAAATCTGCTATCGCGCTTCCCTTTATGGCCTTCTGATTCACATAGACTATGTCAAATTCAGACAGTAGGATTTGCCATCTGGCCATCCTTCCGTTTAGAGCGGTTGACTCCATCATGTATTTCAGAGGGTCTAATCTTGAGATTAACCAGGTTGTATTGTACAGCATGTACTGCCTCAATCTCCGAGTCGTCCAAATCAATGTGCAACATAATTTCTCGATTGGCGAGTATCTTGTCTCGCACTCGGTGAACTTCTTACTAAGATAGTATATTGCTCTTTCTTTTCTTCTCAAATTATCATGTTGGCTCAGCACGCATACCATGGAATTTTTAAATACTGCCAAATACAGTATCAATGGCCTGTCTGGACAAGGTGGCATCAGCACTGGGGCGTTGGACAAGTAATACTTAATCTTGTCAAAAGCTTTTTGGCACTCCTCATCCCATACTCTCGGATTATGTTTCTTAAGGAGACGAAAGATGGGGTCGCATTTCTCCGTTAACTGTGAAATGAACCTGGCAATGTAGTTCAATCTTCCTAGGAAACCTCGAACTTCATTTTGAGTGCGCGGCGGAAGCAATTCTTGTATGACCTTGACTTTATCTGGGTCAATCTCAATTCCTCTTTCACTGACTACAAACCCTAGCAACTTTTCCGATCTAGCTCCGAAAGTACATTTGGCTGGGTTAAGCTTTAGTCGGAACTTTCTTAACCGCATAAAGAGTTTTCTTAAGACTTGTACATGCTCCTCATTTGTTCTAGATTTTGCAATCATGTCATCAACATAGACTTCTAACTCCTTATGCATCATATCATGGAACAGTGTTACCATGGCCCTCTGATATGTTGCCCCTGCATTTTTCAACCCAAATGGCATCACTTTATAACAAAAAGTCCCCCATAAGGTTATGAATGTAGTTTTCTTCATATCTTCGGGGTGCATCTTAATTTTGTTATATCCAGAGAAACCATTCATGAAAGAAAACAGTGAATGCCCTGCCGTGTTGTCTACCAAGGCGTCGATATGCGGCAAGGGAAAGTTATCTTTTAGGCTAGCCTTATTTAAATCTTTAGAATCTACACGCATTCGTACCTTCCCATCTTTCTTAGGGACAGGTACAATATTGGCTACCCACTCAGAATATTTGATGACTTGCAGGAATCCAGCATCGAATTGCTTTTGCACCTCCTCTTTTATTTTCAATACAACATCAGGCCTCATTCTTCGGAGTTTTTGCTGAACCGGCTTGCAATCTTCCTTTATAGGAAGATGGTGAACTACAATATCCGTATTTAAGCCAGACATGTCCTGATACGACCATGCGAAGACATCTTTGAACTCTCAAAGCAATTCAATGAGGTTTTGTTTTACTTCTTCAGCTATGCACGTGCCAATCTTTACCACCTTTCCCTCTTCCAGGATCACCGTTTCTATCGCCTCCTCGTGAGGTAGGATTTGTTCCTCTTCATGCTCTACCATCCTCAACAAGTCCGGAGATAGGTTGGAATCTATGTTATCTTCAAAATCTTGAGATTCCTCTAAACACATATCTCGTTCAAAAAGATTTTCTAAGTCCATAGTAGAGTCACTCATGTCATTGATATCTTGGGACCTGTTATAAGTATCAAAGAATGTACAGGGAATGTATGGATTTAAGGATTCTTATTTAGTGTGGTCATGAATAAAGGAATGATTCGGAATAAAAGCATTCAAGATGACTATTCATTTGAAAGAATGAAAATAATTTTAAAAGAATATATACTCAAAATGCGAAGATATATTTCATTGAAATCACAATGTCCAAATATAAGCCCATTTCAGTTCACAAAAAGTTTTCGTTCTCTCTGGGCTTAGAACAATTAATATGTTTTGAATATTACTCTGGAAAAGCTCTAAAAACTTCAGGCATTTCTTTTGCAGTCCAATTGTTTAAAACACTCCCAGGTTCAACGGGATAGATGCCTGATGTACTTCCTTCTTCAGATTCTTCTTCAAATATGGCGTTGATGTTCAAGTTTCCTAACATTTCCTCTGTGATCTTCTTTCTTGGAGTCCTCAGTCCAGAATATATGGTTCCTCCTGATACGAATGTCCTGGATATGTGGGGGAAAGCCATAGGTTCCCAATCAACTTCTTTTCCATTCAAACGCGCCTTCCTCCTCTCTTATCTTTTTTCTAACTCTTTCCTTTTCTGCTTGGCATTTGGTTTAAATCCTAAACCAAAGCGGTCTTGTTTGCCTTTCGCAACTGGTGCCTCTATCCTTCCTTAAAGGCATCTTCCCAGTCCTTTTCTAGGCACAGCTCCTTTCCCAACTGTCATTTGTAATCCCATCTTCGTGGCTCTAGACACACTGGGTATTGGGATCATCTTTCCCTCAATAACAGAGGTCGTATTTATGAACTCTAAGGATCAAAAGGAACATTCGATCGCCTCATCATCTGTTCCCAAATATGGTGCGTCACTGGTTACCGATGCAATGATGTCTTCCTCAACATCGATCGTAACTAACCGGCCTTCTGTCACTAATTTCAACTTATGGTGCAATGATGAAGGCACCGCCCCTGATAAATAAATCCATGGTCTCCCCAGCAAGCAATTATACGAAGGCTTGATATCCATCACTAAGAAATCCACTTCGTATGTATTCGGGCCAATCAAGAGGGGTATTTCTATTCTTCCCATCACCTTCCTTTCGGTACCATCAAATGCTCTCACTATATTCTGGCATGATTTCATGTGGGAACTATCCACCGGTAACCTATTTAAGGTAGATAGGGGTAAAACATTCAAGGCTGATCCATTATCAATTAGCACTCCCGCCAACGTATACTCCTTGCAGCGAGCAGTGATATGTAATGCTTTGGTGGCTCCTCTTCCCTCCGGTGGTATTTCATCATCATTAAAGAAAATGAAATTGTCGGCACTGATATTGTTAACCAAACGGTCCAACTTATTCACTGAGATATCGCTAGCGACATAAGTTTCATTTAGCACCTTAATCAACGCATTACGATGTACCTCTGAACTTAGAAGTAATTCAAGCACCGAGATATGAGCCGATTGCTTATGTAATTGTTCTACCACGCTGTACTCACTATGTTTTAAGAATTTTAGAAATTCTTTAGCCTCATTTTTAGTTACCGGCTGATTGACACGCGGCTCAATTTTGTCTACTTTTGCTTTTCCCAATTCAACCACTAAGGCTTTTCCTTTTCCAGATTCCACTCTTGCGTTTGTCGGATCATAGCGTTTTCCACTTCGTGTATAGAATCCTTCATCCTCTCCTGAAGCATTTACCAAGCTCTCTTCTCCTGGGATTGTTACATTGCAGTCATAATTCCAAGGAACCTTTTTGCTATCCTTGTAGGGAAAGGATATAGATTTTTGGATTATGACCTTTGGTGCTATTTGTAGTCTGGATTCTTTGCTCATTGGTTTTGAAATAATCACCACCGGGTGATTAGCCTTTTGGGCTTTCCCCGTAGATCCTTCTTCTGCAGCATAAACCTCTCCTTCTTCTAGTCCCTTAATCTCTTCATAAAACTCCAACTCTTTGTTATCCATTAAGTTTTACACCATGGTTCTGAACTCGGTGCATTCTTGGATGTCATGGCTTTCTTCTACATGGAACTAACAAAACTTGCTTGCTCCTTCAGGCCTTTCTATTGAACCTTGCTTAATGAGACCTCTTTTCATCATTTGTTTCCAAACCCATTCAAGGGGAGTCTTTATCTCTGCTATGTTGGCTTTGACTCTCCTTTCTCCATACACAATTATCGCATTCACCCATTTATTATCATTGTTGAGCAACGGATTCTCTGTTACATTCGGTCCTGATGAGTCGCCAATCTTTACGATCCCCAAATTGATAAGTTTTTCAACTAACTTCTTGAATGCAGTGCAGTTCTCAATCGAGTGCCCCTTAGTCCCCGCGTGATACTCGCATTGGGCGTTTACGTCATACCACTTAGGTTATGGAGGTTGCATTGGTTTCAGGTAAAATGGAGATACCACATGTACATCGAATAAGTTCTGGTACAATTCCCTATACGTCACTGGGATGGGTGTGAATTGAGGTCTCTCTACGTTTGACCTTTGATTAGATTCCTGTTTCGAAGAACCTTGCTGATTAGCAGTTACTGCTCTGGCCTGCCCCACCGTGATTGATTTAGAATGGTCCCTGTTAAACATACTTGCATTGTTTATCTCATGCTCTTTTTTTCTTGGTGCTGACCTTTTAGTACTTTCTCCCGCTTCTATCTTGCCGCATCTTATGGCATTCTCTATCATTTCTCCAGACATCAGTATGTTTGAAAAGCTTTTAGTGGCACTGCCCAACATGTGACTGAGAAATGGAGCCTTTAGAGTATTGATAAAAAGCATAGTTATCTCTTTCTCTAAAAGTGGTGGTTGAACTTGTGCAGCCACTTCCCTCCATCTCTGAGCATATTGCCGGAAACTCTCATTAGGCTTCTTTTCCATGTTTTGCAATACAATTCGATCGGGTGTTATATCCATCATGTGTCTATACTGCTTCATAAAGGCTTGCGCCAAATCCTTCCATGAATGAATGTTGGCCCGACTTAATTGGTTGTACCATCTAACCGCTGACCCGATCAAACTGTCCTGGAAGCAATGAATCAGCAATGGGTCATTGTTGATGTATCCCGTCATCCTCCTACAAAACATAGTGATATGGGCTTCGGGGCAACTGGTCCCGTTGTACTTCTCAAACTCCGGCATTTTAAATTTAGGAGGGAGCACCAGATCAGGTACCAGGCTCAAATCTTTAGCGTCCATTCCTCGATGGTAATCGGCATTTTCCATGGCTTGAAACTTCTCCTCTAACCATTTACATCGGTCTTCTAATTGTTTCGACATGTCTATTCTTGCCTTCTCCATTTCTGCTACATCGTCGAGATCCAGAACCACGGGATTAATAGGATTATCCCTGGGATTAGAACCTGAACCTGTTGGGAAGTTCATCGATGCTGGGGCACCAACTTGGTATTGGGATCTAATGGTGACAGGTACCCTCTGTGGGTACACCCCTGGTTGCGTCTGGACATTAGTTGGGGCGAAACTTGGAGGGTAGGCAGGGTCTTCGTGATCATCCCCAGAATTTACCGCGGGGCTCTTCCCCTTATCGTGCCCCCCAGTCGTTAACTGTTTTAATTGATTCAATAATTCTCTTTGGGATGCTTCCATATCTTGCTGCAGTTTGGCTAGTTTTTCTTACATCTGAGCTTGCATCTGTTCTTGCAATTGCTCTAATTTCTCTAGTCTTTGATCCATTTCTTTGGTTCTCCGGCGAGTACCGTAATGATATCTAGTTGTCAGATTTTCGTTGATTTCCAGGGTAACTGTCATTAATTAGAGCTCTTTATTATTATTATTGAAACTTTAATGCATATGATAAAAATGCAATGCAGATGAATGAATGCAAAGAAAAGACATTGATTCTAATTCAATTTCATCAGAAAAACTTGACTAGAAAACAAATTTCTTTACATAAAGTGGATTACATATATGGCTTTGCCTTTATGCTCAAAGCCTTAACCCTCTTAAGGAGCCAAGCTAACTCTCGACCCCGACTTGACTCCGACTCATATTTCAAACTCAGTATATCAGCCTGAACCGCTAAGGTTTGCAGATGGTCAGCCACTTCCCGCACTTGAGTCACAGCTTCGCCCATAACGTAATCTCTATCTCTAATCTGACTTTGAAGATGATGGAGTTACTCTTGGTACTGTTCATTACGTCTTTCAAGAAGTTCTACTCGTAATTCAGAATTTCGCAATGCATCTTCAAGTTCTTCTATCTTTTCCTTCAATTCTTCAACTTTGCTCAAACTTACTCTCAGCTCGATCATAGAGTTACAACTACGGCACAAGTGAAGCGACCTTTCCAACTCAGCTATCTGGGCTTTTAATCTTGCTTCTTCATTTCGGCATTCTAACAAATTCTTCTACAAAGCGCTTTCTCGAGCTCGGGCGTCTTGAAATTTCTTTTCCCACTGAACAGCTTTGGCCTTTTCTTCCTTGATCTCTTGTCGCCATTGCTCTGATGTTTTACCTAAACCCGCAGTTCTCAGTGACGAACGTAGCTTCTTATAATCTGTTTTTAGACTATCTAAATCCTCTCCAACCTTGTTCTTCCCTTTCCTCAACTTTTCAGCTTCCAACTTGTGGATATCGACATCTAGTCCTAAACGCATCTTTTCCTCTTCTAGCTGCTCTATCTTCTTTTTCAATTCCAAGCTTCGTTTTTCAAAGTCCTGTTTGATGATCTCTAATTCTGACGGAACTACTTGCAAATGCTTCTCTATGAACGCAATCTTCTCTTGGCCCAGGGATGTTATCATTAATCCTCTTACTTCGCCATCCATGATACTCGGGGGTCGTCATTACTCCCACAGTAAATCGTTTCATCCGATGAGTTTGCCTCCAAGCATTGGTCATCTCTCGAATCTTCTTCTTGTAACCATCATCTTTATACGAAAACTCGCACTGAGCTAGTCCTTGGGTGGCAGGCACGAACTGTCTTGACCCATACTGTTTCAGTACCATCAATGGCGCATAGCCAACAGCTCCCCAGATCCCAAGTAAAGGGACTCAGTCGAAATTCCCGCATCGATACAAGATCTCATCGGGCACCATCCAAGGAGCTTTCCATTCAACATCTTCATCTTTGAGATTTTGAAGAATCGCTATCCATCTTTCCACGGTAATGTTGTCACGTTTCGGTATGGCTGTTAATTCTTTCAACGGAGAATAATTATTGGAAAATACTCGGTAAGAGACTTTATCCACTTTCCAAAAGTGACTGTGAAACCATACTAACAAGAGCTGTGCACATCCAATGAATCTTCCCTCCCATACGCTTCGGCACGCACTTAAAGATCTAAATGTCTCGGCCAAAATTGCTGGAGCAGGTGTGACCCTCTTGTCCAGTCGATCAAACAGATCAGTAACTGCCTCGTCTACATACCCCAACACTCGAGGGAAAATCATCAGCCCATAAATGCTCAAAGCAAAAACATCGACTTTTTTCTTCGTATCAGGGTGAGCAAAAATTAAATCACGCAGACTTGTCTAGGGAATACACTTGTTTTCCCCTTTTTGTTTGACCCGTGCTGAGACCCATTGCTCACTCATTCCCAAGATGTTCACTAGCTTCTTCACAAAAGTCGGGACATTGACGGCTTTAGAATAGACTTTATCTGCCTGAAACCTTGGGCAACGCAGTAAGGCTGTATATTCCTCTATGGTAGGCACTAAGTCTATCTCCTTAAAAGTAAAACAACTATAAGCGGGATTCCAAAATTGGGCCAGAGCTCGAAACAAATGCCCGTCCACTTTAATATCAAGCAAATAAGGCAAGTCACCATAATTAGAATAAAACAATTGTTTGACTTCATCATCCCACTGGGCCCATATTTCTTTCAACTCTTGGAAATTATTCTGAGTTACATTGATATAAGTGAAGTCCGATAACTCTGACGTGTACCCTTCCGTCAAGCTATCTCCTTTCTCGAGTTACGTTTTTTCTGACCATATTCGGACAACCGCATTATCTTCCACTTTATCAAGAAATTCACTTTCCATGATTAGCTTTCTATCTAGTAACCGAATGTGAATCAACGCCTTTTATAATGAAATGCCATGTATACCATGTAGTCAAAACATAACACAATAAATCAGTATAAGAATAAAATCCAATACAAGCAATAAATAATAAAGCACCTATTTAGCTATATACTAGGGGTTTGAAGTGGTTCTACCTAGAGTGGGTTCCTAAGGTTCACTATATGTGGTTTGGCTTTTAAAGAAAAGGTACCCGAACCAGCAGATTCCTCGATCCTCACCCATTATAGGCTCATACGGACCGAGTTCGGTTCAGGGGAATACATTTCCCTATGGCTGCACGGATATGAAAATCTCACGAAGACATAGGTACGGATGTATCCCGAAAGCGATCCACTATCCTGCACGGAGGTGAAAATCTCACGAAGGACTAGCTTCTCACTCCTACTTAAAGGGTGTGACCAACGGTCATGCAATGCAATGCAAAAGATACCAAGATTTAAACAAACAGAGCAATTATAGACCACAATGATGAAAATTATAAAGAATGAAATGCAATGAAAGGATCATAAATTTAAACCAAATTTTCAATTTTCGAAAAAAAGACAAAAAGTAATCAACTTGTGGCTTGACTCTCTTATTTTGGGTCCCCAGTGGAGTCGCCAAGCTGTTGACACCATTTTTTTGATGGAAAATGGGGTCGACTTGGGTTTTGGAAAATGAAAAAAAAGGGAGTTGCCACCAATCCTTTTTTTATGAGGTGTAATTGGATCACCTCGAAAAGTGGTTGTTTTTAATAAACGACTTTGATTTTATTAAAACAACAAGTTTGGTCTACGAAATTCAAAAAAACGGGTTCGGGAGTCGGTTATGCACGAGGAAGGATTAGCACCCTCGATACGCCCAAAATTGGTACCTAGTTGATTACTTAATGTCTTAATGTCGAGAATTGAAAATCTTAAAGAGATTTAAAAATACGATCCTTTGTTTTAAGAGACTTATATAAAAAAGTTGCTTGTCTAAAAAAACTCATATGATAAAGTTTAAAAGGGATATTCAATTGTTCAAGTCAGATGAGAAAATTGCAGCCCAATACGTTAGGACACAATGTCTCAACGTTCCAAACATTGAATATTGCCTTTGTTTTTTTAAGAAAATCCTCATCCCAAGAAAAGCAACGTGTCACATCCAATGCGTTAGAACACGACATATTGAATTCCCGATAATGAGCTTTTATTCATTTAACAAAGTAATCTCGATTATTTAGATCCAACAAAGAAAATCGGAACCCAATACATTAGGGCTCGATTCTCTCAAAGATCCCAAATACCGAGTGTTGCTTTTATTTTGAAATTTTTCGTTTTTAATAAATCCGAGTAAAAATGGATGTAAAATAATAATAATGATGACAATGTAAATAAATGATACAAGCAAGACAATAAATAATAAAAACAATCATACGGGCAAGGTAACAAATAATTAGGAACTAAAGTAAGAAAACAAACGATAATAAACATGTAAATAAATGAACAAAATTAACAAAATGATGCAAATATAAAAAATATATAAACATATATATATAAAATAACGAAAATATGAAAAACATATGTATGTGTACATATTTCGAAATTTTTATACATGAAAAATTATGTAAGTGTATGTACACATATATATACGTATATAACAAATCGTCAAATATATAAAAGTATATGTGTAGGTATATATGAATCATAAAATGTAAAGAATATATATAAGATATATTTTGAAAGTATAAAGTATATGTAAGTATATATATATAAGTATTTATGAAAATGAAGTATAGACATGTATATGGGTATATATAAATAAAATATAGAAACATATATGTGCACGCATATACACAAAAACATACATAGGTATATGTACATATATTATGAAAATAAAGCTAAATAATAATAAATAAAAACTAGTTAAGGCATTAATAAGATTGTAATGACTAAATAAATGGGAAATAAAACCAATAACAATAAATAATAATGATAATAACATTAAACTAATGAACAAAATAATAAATTGCTAAAAGGGACTAAATTAAAGTAAAAACAAAAATACTGGGCAAATTCGAAATAAATAAACAAGGACGAAAAGGACTAGATTGTGACACGCGTCGAAACAGAGGGACCAAAAGGGAAAAAATTCCCCAAGCTTATAAAACGACGTCGTCCCAGATGATGGGTCAAATTGAGATCCATTATAAAATAAAGGAGTAAATTTGAAAATAAAACAAATCTGATTGAAGAATCATTAAAAAGCGGAGGGGCTAGAAGCGCAAATAACCCCTTAATAGAAGACACGCGGATCCTTGGGTGCGGGTCGGGTCGACGCGCAGATCCCTCACCGAAACGGTATCATTTTAAAAATAATATAAATACTAAAGAAAACACTAAAAAAAGTTTTAAAACCATTTTCCCAAAAAAAAGATAAACAGAGATGAGCTCTCTCTCTCCCTCATTCTCTCGGGCCTTGGCGCCGGTCATCGACCGATTAAGGCCTCTGGCGCTCCTCCGCCTTAGCACCGCCGCGTGCGGTTGCCGGCGACTCAAAATCGGATCTTTTTGATCCTTTTTTGAAGCCGGGCTTCTCTTAGGCACAAATCCAAGGCCAAACCCCGAAAAAGGGAGCCCGAAGCCTGAAGAACGAGGGAAGACCGCTCCTCTTCTCCTCTCCGACACGGCGCAGGTAAGGTCCCTTTCTCTATTTTTATTACGTAAAGAAAACATACAAACGAAGAGAATAAAACTAAACAGAAATGAGAGAAAATCACCTCCCAAAGTTTATTATTTTTATTTCTTTTTGTTAATGTCTGTTTCTTTTTTGTTACAAAAGTTGTTCGAAACCCCCCCCCCCAAAATTACATATTGTTGGCTTTTTTATAGCCGATTGTGTCATCATTCTCCATTGCTATAATTGTCCCTTCTTTCTTCTTTGCAGGCGTTTGAAGCAGGTGGTAGTAGGTGCGGCGGTGGCATGGGCAATGGCGGCTGAAGGCAGTAGGCTAGAATCAAAGGGGCGGCCTAGGGTTTCAGTCTCTGAAACCCTGGGTAGATATTTTTTAGGGAAATTAGGCCTGCTATTAGGCTTCGGGTTTGGGTGTAAATGGGTTTTGGGGTTTAACTGTTTTGGGCTGAGGGTTAATGGGTTAGTTTAATTGGTTTGGTATATTGGTAGGGTTAATTGTGTTGTATTGGGCTTTGGGCTAAAAATTGGGCTTGTACAAAATTTACTTAGGATTTCAAGATTTTCCATTTTGGAATCAAAGCTTACTTTAAAAACATGAGATCTTAATAATTCTCCATATAGTCGTTAAAAACTCAAATTGATTAAACAACACAATTTATTTAATCATAGAAAGTCATAATGTTACATTGATTTGTCGAAAACGGTGATCTACAACTCTAATTCAAAGTTTTACATGAGATAAACAATGGTGAATTTGGAGAAGAAATCATAGTTTTTCTTTAAAATTGAAGATTATTTTGGTGTTTGGGAAGTTAATATATTTGAAAGGATGAATTAATTTTAAAAGAAACTCTAGATTTAGATTTGAGAGAAATTTCAAATGAAGAAGATGAAAGAGGGAAGGTGACATATTGTTGCTTATATAGCTAACCATTTTTCAAAAATTGAGTAATTGCCCCATAAACCCCTTCCTATTTCATCCTCTTTTCAAGTCAATCTCAATTCAATTTAAAACTCACTATTTTCAAATCCGACCTCGTAACTAAATTTCGTTTTAAACTAATTAATTATCAATCGTTTAATATTTTTAATTTCCTTACTTAATTGTTACATTAAAATCTCATTATTATTTTAATTAATTATTACGACTCTTATTTTAATATCCGACTTGAACCCTCAACTTAACGACCTGATTCTCCTATCACATAATTTTTGGGATGTGTCATAGATCTTCTCTAAGAAACTTTGGTAGAGCGAGTGCTGGGGTTTTCATAAGAATCCATTCTAGGAATTGGGTAATTGGAGCGTATTGACATATCACATAGAAGTGGATGAACTAAACTTTGCTGGGGACCTAAACATTACTCATTTAGAGATAGATGTGGATGCCACTACTATAATACATTTCATGTCTGTTGATGCAATTTCTAATATTCATTTATCTTCTTTGACCATTGGCGGTAGGATGCTCCTATGTAGTATGACTTCTAGGTCAACAAAGCATTTCTTTCGAGAAGACAATAAGTGTGCGGATACTTTAGGACGTCTTAGAGGGAATTCTCAACCTGATCTTGCAATAGCTGAGGACATTACATCCCACAATTTATTTTATTTATGTAGTACTCCTCCTAGTTGTTTAACTTCCTTATTAGCTACAGGTATGCAAGGAAGTGTATTGTATAGAACAATTTAGTAATTCCGGTTAATGACATCTAATTCCTTTATTTACAAAAAAATAAAAATAAGAAGAAGAAGAAGAAGAAGAAGCAGAAAGAAATAATTTAGTTGAGACTTTAAAGAACATAATGTCTTATGTTCAAATCTTAACATAACAATATTCAAAAAACATTTTATCAAAATAATATTTTATATAAAAAGACAAAATATTAGCATATTAAAGTGAGTTTTTAATCATTTTTAATTGAATTAGTATGTCTAATTGACTTGTTATATCATTAATTCCGTCAAAAATTTAAATAATAGTATAGATATTTACAGTAAAAATTAAAACATTAAGAAAGTTATATGGAAATTTATTTTTGTATAATTTTAGTTATAAACTTTCCAAGAGTTAACTAAACTACATTTAAAATTATATTAAAAAATTCAAAGACTTTACAAACTAATTTGTACTTTGGATAAGTAAGCAGCTTAGTTTGATCCGATGATAAAGATCGAGCAAGAAATCATTAAATTTAAAATTATATTTGTTATTAATATTGCAAAATATTATAAATTTCTCATAATAATAAATTAAAAACTTAATTTTGAACATCATAAATTAAGTTGCATGTATAAAGTTTTTATAAGAATTAAAGCTTTATCGTAAAAAAAATATTTACTGATTATCTTCATGTATTTAACTCATTTATATGAACCGTAATTAAATAGATAATAATAGGTACAAAAGTAATGAAAAAGAGTCACACTCGTAAATTAACCTCTGTCATGGAAAAGCCTTTTACCAAAGGAATTATAGCCAAATTTTCACTTTTTCCCTCTACAAATTACATCATATATTAATATTATAATCACATAATTTTTTATTTAACTGGACAAATAAAAATATGTGATTTTAATTATTATTTTTAAAAAATCACAAACTATCGTAATTATCTGGTGATACAATTTTCCAAAGGCCGAGGTCGGATTTGAGCAGTATAGGGAGTAGGTCGATCCCTCAGAGACTGGGTTTACTTCAAATTGTTGCTCTTTTGACCAGATTTATGTCGGGGCAGTTGTTGTGCCCAAGATATTCGGGGGAGAATAAAATCGAAAACCTGGAACCTGAAATAAATAAATAAAATGCGTAAAAAGTAAAAGTTGAAAATGAAATAATAAAATGCAGTTAAATAAGTTTGAAGAAAAATTAATTAGAATAAGCTCAGCCTTAGGCACGGATTTTTTCTCGTCTTTGAACCGATCCTCGAAATTAGATGAACTCCTATCCAATAAGCTAGTTATAGCTACCAAGGACGCCTTGGACACCAACTCTTCCTTGTGTAAATTAGTTATGGAACGTCCAATAACTAACTCTTACCGATCGAACAACCACGAAACGTTCGTGATTTAGAACTCCGGCAGCTTTGCGTTCTAGAAGAACCTAGCTCGAACCAATGCCCTCAACCGTGTGGGACATTTAAATCCGGTTACTACTTCCCTTGACGGAACCAAACAACAATCTCCACTTGGCACGCCAATGTGTTCACAGAAAACCAATTAGAAACGTTCCTTTCTGAATTCCAACTGTACGTCTAATCACACTAACTCAAACGACGTCTTTTTGACTTAGTGTTGATTTGACTTTATGAGCTGACAAAATCATACTCTTAATCCGGAGAAATAATAAGTACTGGAATTTAGGAGTTAAATCGTTCGAGTTCGTAACTCACGGGTTTTGACGAGGTTAAATCCGACCTAAAGCTGAAAATAGGTTTAGTTGGCTAAGGTTTGGGGTATGTTGGTATTTGATAAATTAAATAAGGTAAATGAGTGAAAAGATGGGTGACGTGATTGATTATGGGGGTTGGGAAAATATATTAAAGTGGGGTGGTTGACTATTGGGAATTAAAAGAGAATTTGAAAAAGAAATTGTAAATTATGAGTGGTAACAAGCTGGAAATTTTAGGAATTGAAAGTAAAGGTAAATGAGTGGTTGGCTACTGGAAATTAATAATTTGAAGGAAAGGAAACTAAAAAACAACAATGCTACGTGAGAAATGAGAGAATGAATTGAAAGATAAAAACTTAATACTTTTCATTGATGAATAAATGATCAATAAAGGCTCTATTTATACTAGTGGATTTACTAAATTAGGAGCCAACTAGTTATAGAAAATTAAGGAAAAAAATATTCCATGACAAAAAATATCCCAAAATAATCTCCTACTAAGTCAACAATTTCAGCTAATTATTCTTGGAAAAATTCTGCTCTCACCCTCTTTCTTTGCTTCTTTCTTCAATCTAGCCCAATTGTTTCATTTTTTCTTCTATTTAGCCCCAAATTGCATTTCTGCACAAAATTCAATAAATATGGCAAAATTAGTGGTGTATTCTCATAAATTAACCAATTTAATTACATAAAATATGTAACTTTAGCATTTAATCAAATCCCCCTACTTAGCTTATGCTAGTCCTCGAGCATTTTGTATCTATCTACAAAAGGAAAAAAATTCTCCAAAATAGGACTTGACCCCCAAGGTTTGCACAATTCAACAATTTAATCCTAGCACATTAACAGCTCAAATAGCCTAGCCTAAGAAGTAAGTAAATATATTTCAGAATTTATTAGAGTTTGATAGACTTACCTTCATTTTATTATTTTATTTATTTATTTTTGTACTTAGGACATTTTTGAATTTTTTGACGCGAGACATGATGACAACCCAAGCTCCATGTTCCGATTACTCAATTCGAACGTCTCTAAGTAGGTTATTTCGCCCTACTCATGATAACTTGTTAGCGAAGTGAGTGCAAAGAAATTGAGCAGCCACACGAACCTTTTTACGCGAGATGAAATGACAACCCAAGCACCACGTTCTGGTTACTCAGCCCAATGTACAACCCCAATTTTTCACTCTTAACATTCGTATCAGAGGAGTATTTTTTTTTGCATTCAAAAATTTGACATATGATAAAAAGTAGAAAGTCAAGCAAACTTATAATTCCCAAAAATTTCTTACGCACTAAGTCTAGGTTATTGAAAAGTTTCATGTGTAAAGAATTAAATAGCTAAATAGGTCAAACCATAAGTGTACCATCCCAATTTAAAAGAAAAATTTTACCTTTTACCAAAAACATGCAAAAATAGCGATGACAGATAAGCAAATTATAACCAATTTATGTTTCACTCCCCCTACTTATTTTACATTGTCCCAATGTAATTCAAAGAATAAAAGTAAAGATAAGTAGGAGAAAGAGAGAAAAAAGAAACTCCCCATGTATTTCAATGTCATGGAGGTTGGTCTCGTAGGTAGAGTGGGCCTTGGCTGAAATAAAAAGAATTTTGTGGGTTGAGATGTAGAATTTAATTTTGTCTTGGGATGTTTTCCTACAAAAATAAAATAAAATAGTAAAAATAAATAATAATAGGAAAATTAATTTTTTTTCTTTTCAAATTTATTAGCTAAGCTATAAACTCAAGAAATAAATTATTAAAAACTAAGATTACGAGATTTGGTAAAATAGTCGTGATAAATGCGCCAAGTAAGTTCCCAGGAAAGAGAGGTGAGTCACAATGGACATACTTAAGTACCAAGTCTTTCCATAGACAGAACTAATCCTCGACATGCATTTTCATTTTCCATTTTACCAAAAATTTTATTTGCATAAAGGAAAAGAAAATTTGGGTTGCCTCCCAACAGCTCTTTGTTTAACGTCGTTAAGCTCGACGACCTGTGTTATTCAAATTCTTTATCCTTTTGTAATAGACCGCAAGGCGGTTGCATGATCTTCGAGAGGTCTTTTATGAATCGTCTGTAAAATCCGTACACCGTGAAATCATTCATGAAGACTTCAATGATTTTCTCTACATAATCAGAGAATATGGGTACCATGCATCTTTGGGAAATGGCCAGAGCATTACAGAGTCCAAACGGCATTCGTCTATACGCAAACGTTCCAAAGGGGCACGTGAAAGTTATTGTCTTGGTCCTTAGGCGCTACCAGAATTCGGAAAAATCCTCTACTCATCGACGATGGTTGCGTCTCCAAGTGTTTGACAATTTCTCGCAACGGATCTTCTATAACAATTAACTCCTCGAGACGACTCAATACATCCATGTCAATGCTTCTGTAAAGGATAGTTTCCAACTCATCAAAGTCATGATATTCAGAATAATTTTGAGTTAAACAATCTATACTATCGATACTGGAAATATTTGATAATGAGTTAGGATGACTCATGGCTTCGTAGACATTGAATTTCATGATTTCGCCATCAAACTCCATTGTCAATGTTCCACTCTGAACATCAATTTTTGCGTTTGCAGTACTTAGAAACGGTCTTCCAAGCAAAATGTCAGACGAATTAGTTGAGTTATCATCCTCCATATTAATAATGTAGAAATCTGCAGGGAAAACTAATTCGTTAACTTTAACAATGACACCTTTAAGCAACCCTTCGGGATAGATGATTGACCTGTCCGACAACTGGGTTATTACTCTTGTCTTTTTCAAAGGACCCGTGTTAATCAACTTATAAATAGGATAAGACATAATATTAATGAAAGCCCCTAAATCACACATGGCTTTCTTAATGCCTACATTACCTATCTCACAAGAAATAGCAAACATACCTTGGTCCTTGTATTGGGTGGAACTTTCTTTTGTAGTACTGCAGAGACATTCTCTCCTACATTACTCTTTTGTTACCTATTAACCTCCTCTTTCTAGTGCACAATTCCTTGAGAAATTTTGCATAGCGAGGGATTTGTTTGATAGCATTGAGCAAAGGGATATTTACCTCTACCTTCCTGAATTTTCGAGTATTTCTTTTTCCTCCTTCTCTTTCTTATCCTTCGCGAGCCTCCCTGGAAAAGGAGGTGGCATCACGACTGGTTTCTAAATTTTTGATTCTGGTCTGACTTTTGGATCAGAGATCTACTTTTCCCGTTCCTTGTCTTGCCCATGACTTTTTTCTGGAACTGTTTCCAGAACTTTTCCGCTACGAAGAGTTATTGCACTTACATTCTACCTAGGATTTGGCTCTGTCTGGGAAGGTAATTTACCTTGAGATTCCAAACGATTAACTGCCATCAAGAGTTTACTAACTTGATTAGTTAGTTCTTGTATTGATGCGTCTGTCCTCTGTTGATTTTTGCAGCATCGACGGCAAGTCTCTCCATAATAGCTTCTAGAGATGTGCTCGGCTTGGGTGGCGGTTGCGGTGGTCTTGGTTGGTACGATGGATTATATCAGGGATTAGCTCCGTAATTCAAGTTGGGATGATCCTTCCACCCGGGATTGTAGGTGTTAGAGAAAGGATCATAGCGTCTTTGCGGAGGTCCCGGAAAGCCTCCGATAGCGTCGACATATGCCGTTGAATTTTTGTTAAGGATTGGGTACAAATCCGTCGGATGTTCAGACGTAGTACATATTCCACACAGTTGGGTTAGATTCTTCTTTCCTATAAGCATAGATTGAACAATATTAGTAAGCCTATCCAATTTATCTTCTAAGGATGAAACGTTTACCACATTAACCCGTTTTGTGGGTTCTGAATTTGGTCGATACTGTTGAGAATTTGCCGCCATGGTGGATATCATTTCTCTTGCCCTTTGAGGAGTCATATTGACAAGCACCCCTCCACTAGTAGCATCAATCCTTTTCATTTCCATAGGGAGCAAACCCTCATAGAAATACTGAAGAAGTGATTGCTCGGTCAAACCGTGTTGAGGACAACTTGCACACATTTTTTTGTACCGCTCCCAATAGTCATAGAGCGATTCACTTTCCATTTGGCGAATTCCCACTATGTCTCACCTAAGTTCAGTTGCTCGTGATGCTGGAAAGAATCTGTCAAGAAAAACACGAGATAAGTCATCCCACGTTGTAATAGAACCTGGAGGTAAGTAAAATAACCATTCTCTTGCTGTATCAACTAAAGAAAAAGGAAAGGCCCGAAGTTTAATTTCATCTTCGGTTACTCCCTGAGGTTTCATGCTTGAGCAGACTTTGTGGAATACTCTCAAGTGAGTGTGTGGATTTTCATTCTTCAAGCCTCGAAAAAGTGGGCAAAAGGTGGATCAGGCCTGACTTCAACTCAAATGGGTTTCTCCGATTGGATAGTTGATGCATAACGGTGTTTGCTCGTTGGGAGCAGTGGCTAGTTGACGAATGGTTCGGTTTGCCATCCTTTTTGGTTCACCGAGGTTGTCTTCTGCTTCTTTTGTTTCAGGAAGTGGTTCGATCTCAGGATCAACCACTTCGACTTGTTTCCCACGTCGAATTGCCTCAGCACGAATTGCTTGTCTCAACTTTTCAATGTCGGTTTCTAAGAGCCCTTGTCCTAGCTCAACTTTTGCTTTACTTGCAAGTTTAAGAGCTTCTGTCTCTTTTCGTCGTGCTCGTGCTAATTTTTCGATCTCTGGGTCATATTCGAGATCTCCGGATGAAGATCTGGTCATGAAGATAATTTAAACAATTGTGAGTGTTGCCAGTCCCCGGCAACGGCACCAAAACTGATTGGTGTCGAGTCCACCAATATAAACCTACGCCTAGTTTGTAATTTGAGCAGTATAGGGAGTAGGGTTGATCCCTCAGAGACTGGGTTTACTTCAAATTGTTGCTCCCTTGACCAGATTTATGTCGGGGCAGTTGTCGTGCCCAAGATATTAGGGGGGAGAATAAAATCGAAAACCTGGAACCTGATATAAATAAATAAAACGTGTAAAAAGTAAAAGTTGAAAATGAAATAATAAAATGCAGTTAAATAAGTTTGAAGAAAAATTAATTAGAATAAGCTCAGCCTTCGGCACGAACTTTTCCTCGTCTTTGAACCGATCCTCGAAATTAGATGAACTCCTCCTATCCAATAAGCTAGTTATAGCTACCAAGGACGCCTCGGACACCAACTCTTCCTTGTGTAAATTAGTTATGGAATGTCCAATAACTAACTCTTACCGATAGAACAACCACGAAACGTTCGTGATTTAGAACTCCGACAGCTTTGCGTTCTATAAGAGCCTTGCTCGAACCAATGCCCTCAACCATGTGGGACATTTAAATCCGGTTACTACTTCCCTTGACGGAACCAAACAACAATCTCCACTTGGCACGTCAATGTGTTCACAGAAAACCGATTAGAAACATTCCTTTCGGAATTCTAACTGTATGTCTAATCACAGTAACTCAAACGACGTCTTTTTGACATAGTGTTGATCTGACTTTATGAGCTGACAAAATCATACTCTTAATCCGGAGAAATGATAAGTACGGAAATTTAGGAGTTAAATCGCTCGGGTTCGTAACTCACGGGTTTTGACGAGGTTAAATCCGACCTAAAGCTGAAAATGGATTTAGTTGGCTAAGGTTTGGGGCGTGTTGGTATTTGATAAATTAAATAAGGTAAATGGGTGAAAAGATGGGTGACGTGATTGATTATGGGGGTTGGGAAAATATATTAAAGTGGGGTGGTTGACTATTGGGAATGAAAAGAGAATTTGAAAAAGAAATTGTAAATTATGAGTGGTAACAAGCTGGAAATTTTAGGAATTGAAAGTAAAGGTAAATGGGTGGTTGGCTACTGGAAATTAATAATTTGAAGGAAAGGAAACTAAAGAAACAACAATGCTACGTGAGAAAGGAGAGAATGAATTGAAAGATAAAAACTTAATACTTTTGATTGATGAATAAATGATCAATACAGGCTCTATTTATACTAGTGGATTTACTAAATTAGGAGCCAACTAGTCATAGAAAATTAAGGAAAAAAATATTCCATGACAAAAAATATCCCAAAATAATCTCCCACTAAGTCAACAATTTCAGCTAATTATTCTTGGAAAAATTCTGCTCTCACCCTCCTTCTTTGCTTCTTTCTTCAATCTAGCCCAATTGTTTCATTTTTCTTCTATTTAGCCCCAAATTGTATTTCTGCACAAAATTCAATAAATATGACAAAATTAGTGGTGCATTCTCATAAATTAACCAATTTAATTACATAAAATATGTAACTTTAGCATTTAATCATAAACCCATCACAAATAAATATTTATAACTTAGAGTTATTAATATTTTAAAAGAGTGCTACTTGGGGAATGCTTGTTCATGAGTTGAGTGGCTCGTTCGACCCGGTTTAATTTGAGTTAAATTTAGATAACGATTTTTTTATTTTTAAGTCAATCTGACTTAAATTTAAATTAAATAAATTTAAAATGTTTTATTAATTTTATTTATTAAAATATATAAATATTAATATAAAATAATATATGTTTACCATTATATTACTTTTTAAACAATGATTTGAGCTTTCTGAATAGACCGGATTGAGCACTGGCTTAAAAATTCTTTTACATTTGAGTCTTGGCTTGAGCTAACTTAATTTGTGGATACCGTTAACTAGATGTAGTTAATTGATGCTTAAATTTTCTTTTTCTAAATTTTTCTTGTTTTCGATGAGTTATTTTTGTTAATATCTTTTATGTCAAATTAGAATACATAAAATAAAATGAAAGTAAGGGATCGCAGCCCCCATAATAACATGAAAATTTGTAAAATATTAGCCGAATACGATATTAGCATGCCGTCTAAGCAAATTGATCAGTCGGCTTTACATTTGACAAAAGGATTCAATATTCCCTAGAAAGTTGTTTAGAATTGTCCAAAACTCGCCTTGAATGGTCAGGATGCAGGCCAATTGTTGCAGTTTGGTGAGCCTTGAATTTGTATACATATGCATCTGTTTAGGTAAAGTTGACCCCTTTTGTGATATTAGCAGCTTCAATTTTTAATTAATTATATATATATGCCGATCGTTGAACCAGAGGAATTAATTAATTAATTAATTAAAATTTATAAGAAATAAAAATATGCTGAACTACTCATATAGGCCTCGAAAACCCTTTGTCACCTTCGCTGATCTCTTCTATGCCTATCTACAATGGCTCTCTCTTCTGCAAAACAAAACCAGTACTCTCCTCTTATCAACCTCTTCATTTCCTTTCTTTTGTTAATCGCTTATGCCGAGCCACTTTCCTTTAACTTCCCCAGTTTCAATCCAAACACACCAAACATTCACTTCGAAGGCGATGCTTTCTCCTCATATAACGTTCTACAACTCACCAAGAACGCTGCTATTGGCACTCTCACAGGTAGCACTGGACGAGCCTCTTATAATGAACCGGTGCGCCTTTGGGATGCTCGTAATGGGAAGCTAACGGATTTCACCACCCATTTCTCCTTCATCATAAAAGCAGTCAATCTCAGTGAATATGGTGACGGGATATCCTTCTTTATTGCACCTTTCGACTCCAAAATCCCTTCTAATTCCAGCGACGGCTACCTTGCACTGTTCGATCCTGACTCTAACTCAAACCCTTCCACCAATAACGTCGTTGCTGTGGAGTTTGATAGTTTCGAAAACATATGGGATCCAAGTGACGATCATGTAGCCATCAACATCAACTCCATCCGTTCAGTAAAAACAGTGCCATGGAGAAGTAGCATCAAGAATGGATCAACAGCCAACGCATGGGTGACTTACAACTCTACCACAAGAAATCTCAGTGTTTTTCTAACGTATGCTGATCAACCACTCTACATTGGGAATTCAAGCCTTGCGTATGTTGTAGATTTGAGGGAGTTTTTGCCAGAATGGGTTAGAATAGGTTTCTCAGCATCTACTGGGCGTCAGGTTGAGATTCACAATATTCTTTCTTGGAGTTTCCAGTCAAGCTTGGAGACAAGTGGGAAAGGGAAGAACGCGGGGCTGATTGTTGGTTTGGGTGTAGGTTTCGGTCTAGTGGCTTGTGGGTTAGGTTTGGTTTGCTTCATCATGTTGAGAGCAAGGGCACGTCTGAAGGACGGTGAAGCCTTTGATGTCACCATTGAGGATGAGTTCGAGAAAGGGACGGGGCCAAAAAGGTTCACATATAATGAACTATGTCGAGCGACAAATAGTTTTGCTGAGGCAGGGAAGCTTGGAGAAGGAGGATTTGGAGGAGTTTACAAAGGGTTATTAAGTGATTCCAACACACAATTGGCAGTAAAGAGGGTTTCAAGAGGATCAAAGCAAGGGAAAAAGGAGTATATATCAGAGGTGAAGATTATTAGCCGGTTGAGACATAGGAATTTGGTTCAACTCCTTGGTTGGTGCCACGAAAAAGGTGAACTCCTCCTTGTCTATGAATTCTTGCCTAATGGAAGCCTTGATTCTCACTTATTTGGAGGTAAAATCATGTTAACTTGGATTGTAAGGTACAAAATTGCACTCGGTTTGGCCTCGGCCTTATTGTATCTTCATGAAGAGTGGGAACAATGTGTAGTTCATAGAGACATAAAGTCTAGCAATGTAATGTTGGATTCAAATTTCAATGCCAAACTTGGAGATTTTGGTCTTGCAAGACTTGTGGACCATGACCTGGGTTCACAAACAACTGTTTTGGCCGGCACCATGGGCTACCTAGCCCCTGAATGCGTCACTACGGGTAAGGCTAGCAAGGAATCCGATGTGTACAGTTTTGGCGTTGTGGCACTTGAAATTGCATGTGGAAGAAAGCCAGTTGAACCAAGGGAAGAACCAAGCAAGGTAAGGCTACTAGAATGGGTCTGGGACCTATATGGAAAAGGCCAACTTCCTGAAGCTGTTGATAAAAGACTAGGCAAGGTTTTTGATGAGCGGCAAATGGAATGTTTGATGGCAACTGGGTTATGGTGTTGCCATCCAGATTACACTCGCCGCCCTTCTATTAGGCAAGTGATAAATGCCCTAAACTTTGAAGCTCCATTGCCTAGCTTGCCATCCAAGTTACCAGTACCCATGTATTACGCACCTCCAATGAGTCTTTGCAAACTTTCCTACACATCATCATCAACAGGGATCACAGATGCGGAGAAATGTCGAACTCAGTGTTCATGCAGTAGCTGCTCTACTCATACATATTCATCATCAGCAGCAGGTTCTGGGAAAGCTCTTTTAAGTTCTCATAAGCCTAGTTAGTAATATATCCCCTCCAAAACTCCATTACATGCAAATATAAGCAAAGAGATACATGGAATATAGTCAGAACATGTTACTTTGTGTTTTAGTTTATGTATTTTATGAAAATTGTGAAAAATGGATGCCTTGCCAAGCGTATAGAATACGCAGAATTTGGTTCTAATACTTGAAAATGAATTGAATTCACAGTGCCATTTCACTTGTAAGCTTGCTGAAATCAAATTTCTGGAAACTTATCCATTGTTATATTAACAATCAATGCAATCTGTCGTTTTTCTCAGGATCAGCTTTGGGCTGTTTTTGCACATAATTTTTCTTCGTAAAAGAAAAAACTCAAACTTGATAATTTTTTACAGTGATTTTCGCCATTTGGATTGCGTTGAGAAGCATCATTGGCATGTCCGAGCGTATAACACCAGAAAGTTTCAATGGTAAAAACCAAGCATGCACAAAGGGCCAATCTGTCAGCTATCTCCATCCAGACAAAACTAAATTCAAAGAAAACATCCACCATTGTTTGTCTTACGTTCTTCCATTCTTTAAACCTATATTATCCGACACTAATTTTCCCCTTTGGTTTCATCGAAGCTTTTATATGATAACCATTACTTTTTCTATCAAGCTTTTTTTTTGCTGATATAAGGTCACAAAATTACAATATACCTTGGACGAACCTGATTGAAACATACAAGACTATGGTTAAATTGATTAGCAAATTAGCATAATTAAGCCCCCTTGATTTTCACGTCTTCATTCTTTAAATCGGGTTCAAATGATTAGCAAAAAACAATTAACTTGTTATTAAATACAAACTTAACTTCAAGATACACCGGAATATGATTACATTTCTAAAATGCCTCCTCAAGATAGGTCATGACTGTGCGCGTGAATATGTTCCTGTAAACATTAAAAATTGAGAAGTCAACAATGGTTTGATTAGAAGATGAGTGACACGAAGTAAGCAATGCCTCTTGTCCACTGTGCTACAAACATTTCACAAAAAGGTGGAATTTAGAGACTCCTGTATAGAGAAAATGTCAACGCTTCGTATACTGAAATTTTTTTCAAATTTTAAAACGGTAAATGGTCAAAAAAGTTAATTGTACATTATTCATTTTTTTAATGCTAATGGTACATTATTCATTTAAATAGCTTAATTATGTGACATTAGACTTAAAATTCAAGATTGAATGGCAAAAATCACAAAATAAATATAATTTTTTTGTATCATTATATCTTCTAAATTTTCAAAAGTACATTATTAAGATTGAATAATATCAACAACAGAAAACTACGATCATATAAAAAACTCACTCGGATTGATTAAGGTTGTGTCAAACCAACCACGTTGAAAACCAAAAAAAACTTACTCCTATGTCAAGATCACCAGCACTCAACTTTTGGATTGTAAGTTCACAATTCAGCACAACGAGTCATATCGATTCTCTACCATCCACACATACAAGATTAAACTTTCCCATCTCCACACTATCAAACACCACCTCCGAAAATAGGAAAAAGAATTCCCGCCCTTACTTTAAAAAACCATCAGAATTTATCCTTTAAAAGAACATCACAACATTCCATTATTGTCTTTCTCTCAAGGCTTAAAAACCAATAATCCATAAAAAAAATTTCCCAAGAATTGGTCATATCTTTTCAATCTTAAAAGGAACTTACGAAATTTGACATCTTAAAATAAATATACAAATGAACCTTCACACCACAAGGAGCATATATGGTACAACAACCAAATCAAAAATGAATTCACATCACTGGCCCTTCCCAATACAAGCATTACACAGCCCCAATTTATCATTTGTCACGCTTAACCTTCCTCCGTAAAACAAACATCCCACCCTACATCAACAAAGGTGAGAGACCATACCTTTTCAAACCACTATGACGTAAACTTCTCCAATTAAGACTCTTAATCAACTTTATGCTTTTGAATATATAACTTCAAATCTCACCATAACATTTACTTACCCACACCTCTAATATTCTAAGAAAGAATAGGCAAGGTTCTCTTCCACACTCAATCAAAAAGCTTTAATTATTGAGCTCGCACTCTGGATCTCCTCTGGCTTACAAGATAGAGACAAGATCCTTCACTATAATTTCCTCATCTCCTTTCGTTTGGAGACCGAAAACTTCCCAAACTGTAATATCTCCTCCGCCGCTTTTAAGATGACCCTTTTTCGATTCTTAAAATCTGAGTCCGAAATTGACGCATTAGCCACCAAACACTTCTTCCTCTTCTTATGGCTTTCACACTGAATCTCCTTTGGTTTATGCCCTATGCACATTTTTTTTTATGTTTTGGGCATCACCTATCTCATTTAATAACGTAACTTTTCTAAACCTTCTACGATCAATATTTGTCTCAAAGCATCTTGAATCATCATGGCTCTCCTCGTTCTTCCTATTCTTCTCCAAAGCCCCATTACAATAGGACAGCTTAGTACCTATAATACGTGCCTTTGGCCCAACATCCAAATCAACAACCCCATTGTTGGAACGACGGTACGTCCCGTGGTGCAGCGGAAAAAATTATTCGAGCAATCAACAACCATAGATCTAAGTATGAGGAACGAATCGTGTTGAAATAGGGTTGAAAATATACCTTTCCGATCTAATTCCCTTGCACAATGTCAATCCCAAGCCAAAAAAAAAAAAAGTCTTAGTCTCTACGTAGTCCACCCAGTTAAGGAAAGAACAACAAAATTCTCTTGAACCTTTTAGATAGAATTTCAAAAACGGCTGCTAGACCCTATTTTCCCTCTCTTTTTTTGGTAACCTATACACTTTTGGGATTGTATTTTTTTAAAAATTTCACATAATAAAAACAAAATAATTCCTTTTTTTTTTCATTGTTAGAGAAGCATATGGAAAGCATTAAAACACCATGTTCTTTCCAAAATAATATTAACTTCCATATTTTTTTTATCTTTGACCGGAATTATAATAACTATTTATTTTAATAATTTCAGTAAACTATATTCAATTAATATTTTTATATGGATCAAATTCATATATTAATTTTAATTATGTTCTCTACTTATGTACAACAAGTTTGTACATATAATGCGTTCAATATTTAAATGTCAATAATTAATTTAATTTACGTGACAGCTAAACTGGTACATGCTAAAAATCAGGGGTTAGTATAATTGGGTTTGTGAATTGAGAGAGAGTGGTCATGTCCTAACTTTTGAGATTATCTGTGCGTTTTTGGGAAATCAATGAGGTATTGGTTTGTTGGTTAACTGTTAATAAAACGTTCCTTGAAACCCAAGTTCAAATCCATTCTCTTGCACCATTTTTATTATTTTGCAAATTTCGCATCAAACCCTAATATATGACATGCCTTGTTTTTAAAAATAAACATTGAAAAATTATTTTAAGAATGAGGAAATAGCCTAGTGGTTAAAATAAATATAAGAAAGTATAAAGTATGAGAATCAGATTAAAGTCCCAAGTAAAATTCCATTCCCTCGCAAAATAGCTTACTTTTTGCTAAAATTTTTCATTCTCCTTAATTTGTGCCGCCCAAGCCTTGAAACCTAGGTGTAAATACAATTTTTTCTCGTATTTTTCAGCCTTCAAGTCAATTTTTCCCTACCCTAGCTGTTCACCTTCTTCCTCTCCTCTTTTCTCTTCATTTTTCTTTCTTTCTTCCCTTGTGTGTTGTCGCCCAAGAAACCAAGATTCACCATCAATTTCTCTTCTTTTTGCAATGGGTTCTTACACCATTCTTTTCCTCTTCTTGTACCATCATTTTCCTATTCTTGCTTTCATTATATCATAAAATTTCTAAAATTTTAGCACTCAATATCGGCCTTCATTGATACCCCAAAAGAACTCAATTGTCGCCCTTATCTTCTTGCTTGAGTAAGTGCCATTTTCTTTCGTTTTTCTTGATGGATCTTTCAATAAAATACCAAAATTTCCAAATTTTGAATTGGGGTGATTTTTAAAGATTTATTGGGTATTGTTCCAATCTTTAAAGTGAGTTTAATTTTGGTTTTAAATCAGCCCCGATTTTGCAACCGTTGGTGGTAGTGCGCCGTGCCTAGAGGCACAAAAGGGGGTTGTTGTTTCTTTAATTTTTCACGTCTATTTCAAGAAATATCTTGGGTTCTTGAACCCTTCCTAATCAGCCTTTAACCATATGTAATTTAGGAAAAATCAATCTTGATCATTCGACGACTTAGATATCACAATTCGGGAAGCGTAAGTGTGGTTGATCATGGGATAGTGTGTAGTTTCGCTTTAGATGTTGGGGGAATTGTTAATTGATCGAATTAAAGTTTTTAAAGATGGAATAGGTATTGGTTTTGCAATATTTAAATGTGTTAGATGCCAACTTAAATGCCCCAAATTAACTGTAACACCTCTTACCCGTGTTCATTGCCAAAACAGGGTAAAAAATATTATCAAACATAAAATACATACTTTCATACAATCGGAGTTTTTTTTTATATAAAATTTTTGACATAATCCCTTTTACAAATGTCTAATCCCTCCTACAAATTTTCAAAACGCAATCTCAAACCAATTCAATATTTCAACTAATATAGCTATATACTTAAACATAATTAAATCATTCACGGGCATTCAAAGTAACCTCGCTAGCATTTTAAAAAAAACAACCTATCAATTAATATACATTAAAATCTTAAGCTAAGTAGTAATTAGTATATATATACATCACATTAAAACTAAGTCTTCTATACATGCCATAATTCAGAAATATTGGTTTCAAAATACCAAAAGATGTAGATAGTGTGGATGATCCCCTACTCTGTCCGAATTCCGAGATGATTTATAACACTATAAAACAAAAAAAAAGAAAGAGAAGTAAGCATATAGCTCAGTAAGTACGTATGTAATTGATAAACAAATTTAAAACATGTTTCCATAGATAACATAATTTTAATCAACCATAAATTTGATATTTATTCAAATTCCAGCAAACTGTTTTTCTGCATCACAGTCACTAAATTAATTTTATCTGGAGCTACAGAACTCCAAATTAAGTTCCGTAAATTTTCCCTGAAACTAGACTCATATACCGTCTTATCATAAAATTTTCAGAATTTTTTACTTGGCCAATTAGTACAGTTTATTCTTTAAAGTCACCCCTGTTTCACTGCTCAACATCTCTGATCTCTCTTCACTAAAAATGAATTATCTCACTGTACAGAATTCGAATGATATTTTTGTTTGTTTCTTTTGAAAATATACCCATTAAGGATTCTAAGGATATAAATTATATCTCATAATTATTTTTTTTACAATTTTTAATGATTTTTCCAAGTTAGAACAGGGGATTCTGAAATCAATCCGACCCTGTCTCACTAAAATTCAAATATGTCAAAATATACAACTCTTTTGCTTGATCTGCTTCTTTTATATGAAAGTAGACTCATTAAGGTTTAATTCCATATCTCATTAAACCAATAACTCAATTTCTAAAATTTTTGGTGATTTTTCAAACTAACATCACTTCCACTATTCGAATCTGTTCTGTTTCAATTTCACTCATTTACATAAGATTACAACAATTTATTTTGTAAGCACAGTATGAAACTTCATCACTCCAGTTACTCTTTAGCAAATTTTCAAACTTCAATCACATACTCATATTTGTTTATCAATGCTCATATCCCATTGAACACGTCGGTATAATAGCGAATATTCGGTGGTTTGCACATAGTACCACCCGTGTAATTATTATCATTCAATACACGTAGTAGCCTTCACATAGTACTACACATGTGATCAAACTTTCTGGTTCACGTAGTAGGCTGCACATAGTACTACACACGTGACCAAAGCCTTCCGGTGCACATAGTAGCCTGCACATAGTACTACACATGTAACCATTATCTATCGATACACGTAGTAGCCTGCACTTAGTACTACACACGTGTTTATAGTCACTTTATTCAAGCCTTTCTTATTCCGACAGTCCCACAGAGATTCTTACTTTTCAAGGATTTACAAATTTAATAATTCAATTCAACTACTTCACTTATTACTTGTCAATGATATATCCACAATTCAAGCAGATTTTAATCGATTCAACTATAAATTCTAAATTTCTAATTGTTATATAACTATTTCATAATCAAGCATTTCTCATATATTATAACAAAATATCAGAAATAGTTATAAAAAATGTATTAATTACATATTACTTACCTCGGTGCAAAATATATGAATTTTGCAATTCAATCCACAATCTTTTCCTTCCCTTATTGAGGTTGATTCCACGTCTTTCTTGATCTATAATAGCAAATTTAGCTTGTTTAATATTCATATTTATCAAAATAATCCTCGACTCAACTTTTGACAAGATTATAATTTTTCCCTAAACTTTTGCATATTTACATTTTTGCCCCTAAGTTCGGAAATTAAGTTTTATTCCTTATTCTTATGTTTTATAACATCCTGAACACTTTTCGTTCTATGGCAACATCAAATTCTCACTCTAACTCTTACTTATGAACATTAAATTTTTTTACCGATTATGTTATTTTGCTCGGTTTCACTTAAAATCGAATAGCAAAAGTTGTTTAACATAATTCTAGCTTCATATTCTTCCATAAAACATCAAAATACAGACATTTCACACATGGGTAATTTTTCAAATTTCAACCCTAGCTCAAAATAACAGTAGAAATAGATAAACCGAGCTATGGGAATCTCAAAAATGCAAAGAACATTAAAAACGGGGCTAAAATGCACTTACAATCAAGCTTGAAAGAGGCCAAAACCCTAGCTATGGAGTCCTTCAAGTTTCAACAGCAAGCAAATATGATAACACCATTTTTAAATCTTTTTCCCATTTTAATTCTATTTATTTACTAAATGACCAAAATGCCCTTACTTAAAAAAATCCTATTTCACTTATTTCTTGTCCATTTTTGTCCATCACTAACTAATGGTCTAATTACCACATAAGGACCCCTAATTTATAATTCCATAACAATTAAATACCTTTAACAAATAAAACTCAAATTTTGCACTTTTTACAATTTAGTCCTTTTGACTAAATTGAGTGCCCTAACGTCAAAATTTTCGAACAAAATTTTCACGAAATCTTTCTATGAAATTTTAAACCATAAAAATATAGTAAAAATAAATTTTTTCTCTTCGGATTTGTGGTCTCGAAACCACTGTTTCGACTAAGCCCTAAATTGGGCTGTTACATTAACACTGAAGTTCATAGACATTCACGTGTGCAATTCGCATCAAACCAGTGTAAGAAACCTAACTAGTTTGGATCTGAAAAATCGATATAATTGTGATGATTGGATTGAAACCATAAAAGGGGATTTTGGGGCTGTTTAAGTGCTATATTAATTGAGTTAAATGATGATTTTTAATTTAGGTTCGTTATAAAGTCTTAAAGAGAAACCGCGAGATTCACAAGTGTGTCGTAATATAACTTAAAATAAGGTGTGCGTCCTAACTTGTTAACTTGAATATTTTAATATTATTTTTAAATGATTTAATTGATGACTAAGTTTGCTGGTCGGGCTTTGCTAAGTGGCTAAGTAATTAAATTGTAAGCGGTCGAACCAGGTACGTTTTGAGTGTTAACTATTTGGCATGTTAACAAAAATGTGAGAATGACTGAATAATTGTGTGATTGATATTGTTGTGGGTGATTAGTTGATTACGCATGATATATTTGTATGAATGATTTGCTATAAAATATTTAAAAGACTGTTATACATGCACTCATAAAAGAATTATAATTATATGATATTATGATATAGTGAACGACACCATCATAATGGTGAAATGAAAGTTGGACAAATGATCCTATTTATTGAAAGTATTTAATAATATGAGGGCATGTTGATCATGCCAAAGAAATGTGAAAGTACTGAATTCATGACTATGTATGAGATTGTATGACGTATTGCATGTGTATTGGGGTGAGATTGATATTATGGTTAACAGAGAAGTTCTGTGGAGATTCGATGGCATATTAAGTCTACATTTATTTGTAGTCAATGCATTGCACAGGAGATTTGAGGATATTTGGCGATTTTATCGCATTTATTTATTAAATGGCAGATTTTCTGCAATTATGTTCATTTAGTGGTTTTACCACATTGAGCTTTGCTCGCATTCATTGGATTTTGGCAGACAAGTTCTTAGGAACTCGTGGTGTGCAGCGGATGGTTTGGGTAGGCAATTTTGTATTGCATCATTTGCATCACCCCATGCTCATACACCATTCGACGTGTAACACCCCAAAATTGGGCTTAAAGTTTCGAGGGTTAAATATGAACTTTAGCTCTTATGTACTTGGAATTTTGCAAGCATGATAACCAAAAATGTTTTCGTCTATGGCTTTTACAAAATTAAATCAATTTCTAAAAATGAGTTTTAAATACATTTATTTTTGAAAATATGACTGATTTGTAAAAGAGTCAAAACTTAGAGTTTGTAAGAGGCAATTAGACCATATTTTAAAATTCAACCTAAAAACCCCCATTTATAGTTTTATTTTCAATTTAGTTCTTCTCCATAACTTGTTATTGCTGTCCCTTTGTTCTCCCATGATAATACTCTGAAATGACATATTTTTATGTATTAATTACATTTTTTATTTTGAGTATGATCCTACTAATTTGGGCTATTTATGGTTTTTTATCTTGTAGGGACTAAATTGCAGGTAAAAGAAGTTTGAGGGAAAAAAGCGTGAATTTAAAGACAAAATGGATGAGCATGCGAAATAGGAAAGAAATGGTGCTAAAAATACAAAGTGCAAGGGCAAAAATTCAAAGAAGAGATTTATGAACTGAAGACTCTATTTAAATTCGAATTTTATTATTAGGATTATTATTAGGATTATTATGATATTATTAGATTTAATTTCAAATTATATTTTTATTTATCTTTTAAGAGTTTAAATAGGAACAAACTAGGTTTTCTATGTACTGTAAATAGGGGATGGAGTGACTTGAATATTCACTCATCATTTTCTATAAAAGGCTCCTTTCCTCTAAAGCTCTAGCCTTTTTGTTTCTTTTCCCTTTCCAATAAAATTTTATTCTACTACACTTGTGTTTCTTTTCCTGAAAGCATGAGTCACTAAACTCATCTAGCCAAAGGTTATCGAGATTCCCCAAAAAAGGTTTATGAGGCTCAGAACCTGCACTTAGCCTTCTCAACGAGTATTCATCATTTCTCTGCATTACGGGATTGACGTTTCCACCCATGTCCTTCCAAAAGAGATCTTTTCATCTTGTGCAAATGCGGCTGCTTTGTATGTTTCGGGAAGGTTGCACAGTTGGTTTACTAACTTACTTATCAGTAGTTGTCGAGCCCAAGAGACGAAATGGTGTGGCATTCACCATTAAGAAATGATGATCTAGTGTAAAACAGCCCTACAAAAGTGACGGTTGGTTAGAGTCAGGTTCCTCTAAATCGCAAGTCTAAAATCTAAGTGGAGCTGGTGGTCGTAGGCATTCTCTGCCACTATAACTGGCTTATTCTGTTATGAGAGGGATCACCTAAAAGCCTAGGATTGAACCAAATAAGGATCGAGATAACCGAAGGCTAGAATTCCACAAATTGAAGAATCCCTTTCTTTAATTCTGTTTATTTTTACAATTTCAATTTATACAGTTTCAACTCGTCCATATTTTTAATTATGTTTTTTCCTAAGTACACTGCTTTTCTTGGGCATGACTGTGCCCAGGATTTCGAGGAATAAGAAGTCGTAGAAATCTAGTCCTTGAGGATTTGACCCTACTTCCCTTATACTATTCTTTTCGTTATTTCTTAGGGATAGGTTATTTTTGGTGCTTTCAACGACACACCAA
Organism: Gossypium hirsutum; assembly: GCF_007990345.1. Taxonomy (NCBI): domain Eukaryota; kingdom Viridiplantae; phylum Streptophyta; class Magnoliopsida; order Malvales; family Malvaceae; genus Gossypium; species Gossypium hirsutum. The sequence continues at coordinate 24,770,187 of NC_053448.1, read as the reverse complement.
ATTTTGGCACCGTTGCCGGGGACTGGTAACGTACTAAACTTATTCTTTTGCTTATGACCAGATCTACTCCAAGAATTCTTATGTTCGATTCAGAAATAGAAAAGACTGTGAGAGCTAATCGCAAGGAAACAAAGCTATAGGAAAAACAGTCAGAGGTGGTAGGAACTCAGAGTAACCCACTATTGGAAATAGAAGCAGACGACGAAGTTGAGTCTAGGGTTAATGAAAACCCTAATCAAACACAAGTGAATGAAAAAATAAGTGTTGGTCCACCATAAGAAGTGTCTAACGCTAGGGTTAACTGTAACAGCCCGATTCTGGGCGTAGTCGGAACAGTGGTTTTGGGACCACAAATCCGATGAGGGAAAATATTATTGTCATTATATTTTTATGGTCTACAATTTCACGAAAAAATTTCGTAAAAATTTCGTTCAAAAATTTTGACGTTTGGGCACTCAATTTAGTCAAAAGGACTAAATTGTAAAAAAGTACAAAAGTTGAGTTCTACATGTTAGAAGTGTCTAATTTTTATGAAATTATAAATTGGGGGTCCTTATATGGTAATTAGACCATTAGTTAATTGATGGACAAAAATAGACATAAGAAATGGGTGAAATAGATTTTTTAATGGGGGCATTTTAGTGATTTAGTAATTAAAAGAATTAAAAAGGGAAAAAAGATGGCAAAATGTGCTCATCTTCTTCATGGTGAATGAAATCAGCAAGGGGGAAGCCATAGTTAGGGTTTTTAAGCTACCAAGCTCAATAGTAAGAGATTCCAAGCCCCGTTTTTAATGTTCTTTACGTTTTTGTAGTCCTGGTAGCTTAATTTAGGTTATTCTAGCAATAATTCATGTTAGGGTTCATATTTGGAAAAATATCCATAGGTGAAATGTGTTTATTTTGCTGTTTTATGGTAGAATATGAAGCTAGAAATTATGTTAAACAACTTATGCTAAGAGATTTTAAGCGAAAACGGGTAAATTGACATAATTAGTAAAAATAATTAATGTTCAAAAGTGTATGTTAGAGTGAGAATTTGATATTTTCATAGAAGGTAAAAATGTTCAGTATGTCATAAAACATAAGAATAAGAGATGAAATTTAATTTCTGAGCTTGGGGACAAAAGCGTAAATATGCAAAAGTTTTTGAAATTTTTCAAAAAGTTAGGGGGATGACTATTTTAATAAATGTGAACATTTAATGAGTTAAATTTGCTATTATAGATCAAGAAAGGCGAGATGATAATCTCAAATGGGGAAAAGAGAAGGTCGTGGAGTAAATTGGAAAATTACGATATGTTGCATCGAGGTAAGTAAACATGTGAATTAATGCATTATTTTGATATTATTCAATATATGTTGAGATTTAATTGAACATATAATAAATACTTGGTATAGATACTAAAAATGTGGTTAAGTTGGGAAAGGTGGTAAAGTGTTGAAAAACACGGTTTTCGGTTGAACACTCGGAATAGGCCAGAGTACATTGAATATAAAGGGGGTTGTTAAGTGCTGATTCCCCCAAGGGGTTGCTAAGTGCTGATTCCCCGAATCATTGGTGGTTGCTAAGTGTTTATTCCATCGTATTTTAAATGTGAAGGGGGTTGCTAAGTGCTGATTCCCCCAAGGGGTTGCTCAGTGCTGATTCCCCGAATCATTGGTGGTTGCTAAATGCTGATTCCACCGTATTTTAAATGTGAAGGGGGTTGCTAAGTGCTGATTCCCCCAAGGGGTTGCTAAGTGCTGATTCCCCGAATCATTGGTGGTTGCTAAGTGCTGATTCCATCGTATTTTAAATGTGAAGGGGGCTGCTAAGTGCTGATTCCCCCAAGGGGTTGCTAAGTGCTGATTCCCCGACTCATTGGTGGTTGCTAAGTGCTGATCCCACCGTATCTTAAATGTGAAAGGGGTTGCTAAGTGCTGATTCCCCAAATCACTGGTGGTTGCTAAGTGCTGAATCTACAGATAACAGACAACTTCCGAGTGTTCAATAGGGGAAAATCGGAAAGGTGAATATATATAAGGTGGATGAGAATATGTTAGGGATATTGGGTTTGATACTTAATCAACCCATGTGTGAGGTGGAAGGAAACATCAAACCTACAAAAGAGCAAATTTAAATACAAAACTGTTGTGAACAACAACAGTTGGGAAATTTTGAAAAATCACTATCAATGATGGAAAATGAATTAAAAGTTGAGTAATATATGAAATTGAAGCTGAATGAGTCTATTTTCATATGAAAGAAAAATAGGAAGCAAAAGAGTTGTATATTTGGGGATATTTGAATTTTATTGAGATAGGGTTGAACTGATTTCGAAATCCTCTGTTCCAATTTTGGAAAATCACCAAAAATTGTAAAAAAAAAATTATGGCTTGGAATTTACATGCTTGGATTCCTTAATGAGTCTATTTTTAATATAAAGAGATGAGAACATTGTTTGAATTTTTTTACAGGGAGATAAGTAAATTTTAGTAAGGAGAGGTCAGAACTGTCAGGTAGTGAAACAGGGGAAGGTTTAAAGAATAAACTTTACTAATTGGCTAAACCAAAAATTATGAAAATTTTATAGTGGAAAGTTATATGAGTCTAGTTTTGGGGAAAATTTATGAGACTGAATTTTGATCCCTGTAGCTCTAGATAAAAATAAATTGGCGACTATGAGGTAGAAAAACAGCTTGCTGGAAATTGAGCAAACAATGAAATTTATGTGTGATAAAAATTATGTCACTATGTAATCTTGGGAAAAATTTATTTACTTGTGATATGTTTACTTACTAAGCTATATGCTTACTCGTTTGTTGTTTCCCCTGATTATAGTGACATCAGCCAGTTCGGAACTTGGACGAAGTCAGAAAATCATCCACACTATCATAAACTTTTTGGGTATTTTGGCAATCAACACTTTTGAAACATGGCATGTATAGATGACTTTATGTAATGTGGTATAAATATGTATATATAGTATTGTTTAGTTTAATAGGATGGTGTTTATTAATGGATAAATTGTGTATACACATATATATCTGCAATTGGTTGAAATGTTGAAATCGTTTGAAATTGTATTTTGAAAACTTGCAGGGGATTTTATGTAAAAATAAGCAGAAATGCTGCCGAAATTTTTTTATAAAAAAAAATTTAGTAATACCTCATACTCTATTCCGTTAAGGAATACGGGTAAGGGGTGTTACATTAACAAAAACCCGAACCAATCACATCAACCTATGGCTCAAATGTTTCAGCAAATGGCTGAAGCTCCTACAGAACAACAGCCGTTATGCATTTTGTATCCTACTATGGATACTAATTTTGAACTGAAGTTAGGATTGATCCAGTTGCTGTTGACTTTTTGTGGGTTGGAAAATGAAAATCCACACAAACATCTGAAAGAGTTTTATATGGTTTGTCTTAGTATATAACCTCAAGGCGTAACTAAGGATCAAATTAAATTGGGTACTTTCCCTTTTTCCCTAGCAGATTCTGCTAAGGAATGGTTATTTTATCTACCTCCTGGATCTATCACAACATGGACTGATCTTTCCCGTTTGTTTCTCAATAGATTTTTCCCAGCATCACGTGTAGCTGAGTTAAGAAGGGAGATCGTTGGGATAAGGCAAAAAGATGTAGAGTCTCTGTACGACTATTAGGAGCAGTTTAAGAAGTTGTGTGCAAGTTGCCCACAACATGGAATAACAGAGTAGTCTTTACTCCAATACTTCTATTAGGGCTTGAAACCCATAGAAATGAATATAGTAGATACTGCCACAGGAGAGGCATTGGTCAACATGATTCCCCAACAAGCAGTGACTTGACATCTACGATGGCTGTGAATACTCAGCAATTCTGAGCCAATCCTGAACGGACTAGAAGGGTTCACCAGCTAAGTAATTCAACCTTAGAAGATAAAGCTGTTAGACTTACGAATATCATGAATTCTCTTATTGTAGAAAAAACAAGACTAGCCCGACTATGCAAAATTTGTGCAACACCCGAACATACAATTGATGCATGCCCTAGTTTGTATGATGATACTCTGGCCCATTTGAATGTTGTGAGGAACTTTCCTAGACCACCCCAAAGGCGATATGACCCCTACGTTAATACCTCTAACCCAGGATGGAAAGACCATTCTAACTTGAGTTATGGGGCTAACTCATGGTTTAACCAACCATACCAAAATCGGTTTCCACAACAAACTTGAGATTTAGGTACCTCTCTAAAAACCATGGTCAATAAATTAGCAGTTAATATGCTTGATTTTCAATAGAAAAATGAGGCGTCTATAAGAGGGTTGACCACATCAATTGAGAAAATGAATTCATAAGGGAAGCTGCCGTCACAAACGGAACCTAACCCAAGACAAAATGTAAATGCAGTGACGCTGCGAAGTGGAAGAGAACTGGAACCAAATCCTAGAAAAAATCTTGGCCAAGATTCTGCCTAAGAAAAGCACGAGAATGATGAACAGGTCCGAACAAAACCTCCATTACCCAAAATTCAACCTTTATTTCTAGGACGGTTGAACCAACAACAGAATGGTAAAGAGGACAAAGAGATCCTTGAAACATTCAGAAATGTCGAGATCAACATACCATTGCTGGATACCATCAAACAAATTTCGCATTATGCCAAGTTTCTTAATGAGCTTTGCACCAACAAGCGAAAATTAACTAGAAATTAAAGAGTAAGTGTTGGTGAGAATGTATTCGCGGTGCTACAGCGGAAGATGCCAGCAAAATACAAAGATAGAGGAATGTTTGCAATACCATGCAAAATAGGCCACTAAGGAATAAAAAAACCATGTGTTATTTAGGAGCTTCCATAAATGTAATGCCCTTTTCCATTTATGAATCACTTAACGTGGGTTTTTTTACGAAAATAAGTGTTACCATTCAATTGGTAGACAGGTCTATTGTACATCCTAAAGGAGTCCTTGAGGATGTGTTAGTGAAAGTCAACAAGCTTATCTTTCCTGCAGACTTTTAAGTAGTGAAAATGGAAGAGGATAACACTCCTAGGTATTTGGACATCTTTCCAGGCCGACCTTTCTTTAGTACCGCTAGCACTAAGATTGACGTATGTAGCAGAACCCTCACGATAGAATTTGATGGAGAGATCATGATGTTTAACATTTACGACGCTATTAGTCACCTAAGTGAAATCTTGAACGTAAATCGTGTCGACATGATTGACCATTAGTAGGAGAAACTTTTGAGTCACCTTATGAAGATAAACCTGAAAATATGTTTGATGATTTTGAATCTGTTAATGAATTTTTGTCTCCGATGAACACTAAACTTCTACCTCTTGTTGTGCAAACACCAGATTAAGATTTGAAACTGCTTCCTGAGCATCTCAAATATGCATTTTTGGGGGAAGATAATACATTACCGATCATAGTCTCAATTAGACTCTCCATGCTTGAAGAGGAAAGTTTGATACAAGTAATAAAAAACCATAATGAGGCAATCAGCTGGACCATTGCCGACCTAAAATGGATAAGACCTTTGACATACATACACAAGATTTACATGGAGGAAAACACCAAACCAAAGCGAGAAGCGCAGAGGCGATTGAACCCAAATATGATAGATGTGGTAAAAAAAAGGAAATAATTAAGTTGTTGGATGCTGACGTAATCTACCCCATTTCTGGCAGTAGATGGATAAGTCTAGTTTAAGTCGTGCCCATGAAAACAGGCGTGATAGTAAAGAAAAATGCTAAGGGCAACCTGGTACCAACCCGAGTACAAAATAGATGGCGTGTTTGCATTGATTACAAGAAGTTGAATTCTTATACTGGAAAAGACCATTTCCCTTTTCCTTTTATAGATCAAATGCTTGAATGTTTAGCTGGAAAAACTCATTTTTGTTGTCTTGATGGATACCCAGGTTTCTTCCAAATCCCAGTTGCACTAGAGGACTAAGAAAATACCACTTTTACATGCCTATTCGGCACATTTGCGTACAGAAGGATGTCATTCGGACTTTGCAATGCACCAGCCAACTTGTAAAGATGCATGATGAGTATATTTTTTGAATATGTAGAAAGCATTATTGAAGTTTTTATGGATGATTTTAATGTGCATGGGAATTGTTTTGATGAATGCCTTAAAAACCTTACGATAATTTTAAGTAGATGCATAGAATTTAATCTTGTCTTGAATTACGAAAGTGTCATTTTATGGTAGACAAAGGTTTAATTCTAGGACATATAGTTTTATCTAAAGGGATTGAGGTCGATAAGGCCAAAACTGACATTATAAATTCTTTTCCATATCCCTCAACTGTAAGGGAATTTCTTTCTTTCTTTGGCCATGCAGGGTGTTACAGATGCTTTATAAAGAACTTCTCAAAAGTAGCTGAACCACTCTAAAAATTGTTGCAAAAAGATAAGAAATTTGAGTTTAGCCCAAAATGCAAAGAGGTTTTTGACACACTCAAACAAAAGTTGGTTTCTGCTCCTATAGTATAAGCACCAAATTTGAACTATCCCTTTGAAATCATGTGCGATGCAAGTGAATGAAGTGTGAGGGCCGTGTTAGGGAAAAAACTAGACAGAAAGCCCCATGTCATTTGTTATGCCTCAAAAATCCTAGATGCTGCACAAAGTAACTACACCACCACAAAAAAAGAACTTTGGCTATTGTATTTGCTTTGGATAAATTCCGGTCTTATCTATTGGGATCTAAAGTAATTATTTTTTCTGACCATGCAGCTCTTAGGTATTTGATTGCAAAGAAGGAAGCAAAACTGAGGCTCATTAGATGGATTTTACTGCTCCAACAAATTGACATTGAGATTTGAGACAAGAAGGGATGCGAAAACTTGGTGGCTGACTAGTTGATCAGGTTAAAACACCTTGTGATGACACTCCTATGAAGGATAAGTTTCCTTTTAAAGGCCTATTTTTCGGGTAAAGCACATTTCCCATGGTATGCGGATATGGTAAATCTCCTTGCCACAGGATCATTGCCCACTGGGTTAACACATTTCATGAAGGACAAGCTTAGAAGGGAAGGTCGATATTATATTTGGGATGACCCATACCTGTGGAAGCATTGCTCAGATCAGATAATAAGACGATGTGTTCTAGAAACTGAGGTAGCTTCTATACTTACTTTTTGTCATACTGAAGCTTGTGGAGGTCACTTTGGCCCTAAACGAACTGCTCATAATGTATTAGAGTGTGGGCTATATTGGCCCACAATTTTTCAAGATGCATATAATTTCTATAAATCTTGCGATAAATGCCAACATACAAGTAACATAACTAAGCGAAATCAAATGCCCCTATCCCCAATTCATGTATGTGAGATTCTTGATGTGTCTTTTTATTTAGAAATGTCTATGTAATTCTTACGGTAGACTATGTAATTCTTACGGTAGACTATGTTTTTAAGTGGATAGAAGCAAAGCCTACTAGCAATGACAATGCAAAGACTGTCGTGGAGTTTCTAAAACGAACTATTTTTTCTAGGTTTGGCACACTCGAGCCTTGACCAACGATCGTGGAGCCCATTTTTGCAATATGTTCATGGAGGCACTTATGAAAAAATATGGAGTTCACCATCATATAGCTACATCATATCACCCTTAAACGAACAGGCAAACATAAGTCTCGAATTGAGAAATCAAAACCATTTTGGAGAAAACGGTTCGACCTAACCGAAAGGATTGGAGCCATTGGCTAAATGACGCACTTTTGGTCCATCGGACGACATATAAGGAACCAATTGGTATGACCCCATATCGGCTTGTTTTTGGCAAGGCTTGCCACCTTCTGATAGAATTGGAACATAAAGCCTACTAGGTCGTACGACAATGTAACATGGAATTGGAACATTCGGGAAGAGCAAGGAAATTAGGCATCTAAGAATTGGAAGAAATTTGTAATGATGCCTATGAGAATGCTCGTATCTATAGGGACAAAACAAAATTGTTCCGTGATAATAAAATATCCCGAAAGCATTTCTCGATAAGACAAAAAGTGTTACTTTATAATGCCGTACTAAAATTGTTCCCCGGTAAGCTTTAGTCACGATGGCAAGGACCCTTTATTGTAACCAAATTATTCACACATGGTGCAGTTGAAATAGAAAGTGAAGAGTTGGGAAAATGGTTCATAGTCAATGGTCAAAGGTTGAACCTATTTTATGAGATTCAAATCCATACGGTTGAACAAATTTAGTTGGAACCTCTGTAATACTAATCGAGAAGTCAAGCTAACGACGTAAAAAATTATTTATTTTTATTATTATTTATTTTATTTTATTTTATTTGCATCTTAATAAATTTCTCTTCTTCAGTTTAGGTGAAACAACGAGAAAAAATTCAAATTGGAACGACATCTTGAAGATATGGGCATGCTTTAGCAAAAACCCCATATTCTACCCTAATCCATTAGGAATAGCGCATCTCTGCTTTAAACTTACCCAAACCTACATCCAAACACCCACCCTACAGCCAAACACCCTTCATTCTACGCCTTCAAACCCTAATTTTTCACCCATTTTCACCCAAAAACTCCCTCAGGGCGCCGTTAGACCTCTCCCCTACCCCTACCACTAATTTTTGAACCACCATGGTTAGGACAAGGAGTCGCGCAACCCCGAACATCCTCCATCTCCCTCTCCTCTACACGATGCCAAACCTTCCTCTTCTCCCTCTCTTCCTTCTACTCCACTCGCACCTTCCCACTAGACTTCATTGTTACCCTTACAGATTTCCCTTCCCCCATCGTCACCTTTGCCGATCGCTTCACACCCACCTTTGTTGTCATCATCCTCATCTCTCGCCCCCACTTTTCGTTGGACCCGTCAACGGGCATAGGGTCTTTCAGCCTAACAAGCAGCTGTATCTAGCGACACCTCCTCCACTAAGTCTGTCAACCTCAAGCCAGAGTCCAACTCTGATGTCGACACCCACGGTCATCCCAAATGCTCCGGCGTATCGGGGAGTCACGATAACCACCGACCGTTCCCAACCTAAGATAGGACCTATCGGTTGCGAGTGAATATTCTTCCACCGGAATGCCCTTTAAACAATAACTTAGTATTTGATAATGTTGCTGATCGAGACAGGTATGATCGTTTACGACACAAACAAGTAGTGCCTTGCAAATGTTTATCACTGTCTGTTTTGAATGCTTTGCATATTGACATTATTGTTACCGATTATTTTCGCAATATTGGTTAGGTTGGTAATTTTGATACCATTCACTGCACTTATTATGAAATAATTTTAGAATTTTATTCCACCTTCCATTTTCAATGGCATGGCCAATTTTCGTTGGACACACCTGGGATTATAACATTTCCACTACTTGGTACCACACGCAGTTTGTCCCTCATTGATTTTAATATTTCACTTGCTTTTGTGACAGAGGATTATGCTATGTCCACAGACTATGAAAATAGTTTGTGTACTTTTCCAGTAGACTTTAAGGCTATTGAGGCCTTTGCGTTATTAATAGATAATGCCGAAACCACATATAGCCTTAAAACATTAAAATATTTATGGTTTCGTAACCCTGCCTTATGTTACGTACACCGTTATATGGCTTACAATTTTTTGAGCCGAAGAGATGCACCGGCTACCGTCTCAAAGAAGGAATTATTTTTATTATCGTGTATGTACACCGATCGTCCGGTAAATTTGGGCTATTGGTATGCGTTTCAATTTGAGCATATTATAAATGCAAAACATCCTCTAATTTTAGGCTCTTTTGTTACACAACTTTATTCTCTTTACATGGCTCCAATGTTCTTATTTTAGACTTGCATATTGCTTGCCAAGCTGGTCCATTGGATGCTCGCTGTCCCGACTCAACGGGATTACTTTTTGTTACTCATTCTTCCTTTCATTTTGTCCCTCTAGGTATCCGATCTTCACTCGCTGAATGAATCTTTAGGTAGAAAAATCAGCACAAGGTACCCAATCAAGATCGACCTTCCATAACCATCGAGCAACATTTGGAGTGCATTGAAGCACAACTCGACACCTTCGTCCAGTAGATGGTTGATCTCATTGGTAGCTCTGTGTGAACGGTAGTGACTACATGGGGAGTTTTTCTAAACCCTTTTTCTTTCACCTATTTGTTTTTTTGACGTTGAGGACAATGTGTTTTAAGTAGGGGAGTCATTCCTCATTGTTTTTGCTATTTTATCTGCTATTTTGTTATTGTTGTTGCTGCCTTGTGCTTGTTTTTCCTACATTTATTTATTTTTTAGTATATCCTGGCCTTTTTCATGCCTAAGATTTTGACTAGGAATTACATATTGTTTGACTTGTGAGCATGATTCTTGTCTACTAAGTTAGTTATGATTTTGCTATACTGATTTCATCTCCATTGTTTTATTTCTATTATTCTAAAATAATTATGATATAATGAACTTAACCCTATCCTTCTTATATTAAAATCATCTAAATGCAAAGAGGACACTTAATACGAATGTATGCTAAATTTATTTTCATGACTGATAGGTAATTGTCAAAACTTATTTTTGACATTTGATTGTTTTTCCTAGTCCTCTAAAATTTAAGTTATGTTTTATTAAAATAATAATAATTTTTTGTGTTTATGAGCACAACTTAAAACGTGTCTGACTGAGTAACTGGGGTGGGGTGCTCGGGTTGTCATCTCTCTTTGCGTAAATAGGTTGTGTGACGTGTTAGGTAACGCTCCGCTAACTGAAATTAAACAAAATTTTTTTAAGAATGTGTTGGGCTAAGTAATCGGGGTGGGGTGCTTGGGTTGTCATCCCTCTTCGTGTTAGAAGGTTCAATACAATCTTAAGAAATAAATTAAGAGTATATTGAGCTGAGTAACCGGGGTGGGGTGCTTGGGTTGTCATCTCTCTTTGCGTTAAAAGGTTTAATACATTCCATTAAAAAAAAGGGAAAAACAAGTAACTTAAAAAAATTATATATATATTGCATTTGGGGACTAAGGTTGGAACAAATAAGGTGTCTTGGTAAGTTTAGTAAATTACCTAATTTTCATGAAATAGTCCAAGTCGATTTAATTTTTGTGTGTTTAAATTGGAATAATTTTCGGTTGTACTTAAAGAAAGGTAAAAGGTTTCTTTATTTTCATATGCATTATGCCTAATTCTTATGAAACTTTTGAGTAATACTTCTTTCATGACAAAATCTAAGTTACACAGTGGATAAGAACCATACTTGAGGATAAGCATGGGCTAAGTAAGGGAGAATATGATAATACTCTGAAATGTCATATTTTTATGTATTAATTACATATTTATTTTGAGTATGATCCTAATAATTTAGGCTATTTACGATTTTTATCTTGTAGGGACTAAATTATAGGCAAAAGGAAGTTTTGGGGCAAAAAGCGTGAATTTAAAGACAAAATGGTTAGAATGCGGAAAAAGGAAAAAAAGGTGCCACAAATATTCACTTATATACCATTCTAATTATACCGAAAAGAAACCTATCTTCAAGCATGATAAAATACCTATTGACATAGTTAGTAAAGTGTCAAATTGTACCAAAACAACCTATTTAGCCATATGTACATGCCACTACCCTAAAAGACACAAAAACTACAACCTTTGATGGATAGTGTGAGCCGATTGATTAACCCTTCCAATGTGTCAGCAATAGAACTTTACAAAACAATCCATAAGAACTAATAAGTTTACATCACTTAGTAAGATCATAGTATTACATTCAAACAACACAATTAGAGACAATTCCTATACTATTAGATTTCAAGGTTAGTAGAGTATAAATAACCCACGTAAATGCGTTCAGGGGTACTGAAGTACAAATAGGGGCACGTATGTGCAAACAGGGGTACCGAAGTACAAAGAGGGGCATGTAGGTGCAAACAGGGGTACCAAGTACAATTAAGGGCATGTACATGCAAACAGGGGTATTGAGGTAGAATCAGGCACACGTATGTACAAACAGGAGCACATATGTACAAATAGGGATATCGAAGTACAATCAGGGGCACATATGTGCAAACAGGGGTACCGAAGTACAACCAATGGCATGTATGTGCAAATAGATATTCAATTCTGAACAACATGTAGGGGCTAGTCCGCTATTTTCTGTTTTCCTCGATTATTGTATTTTTTATCCAAATTTTGATTTATATAATAATTAAATACAATACATTAATTTCATACATATATCACATTCCATTCAATGTATATGACCTTTACGTTTTCATTAATTACACATTTCCCTGAACTTTTATAACTTTTGGAATTTAGTCCTCTAAGCTGATATTCATCAAATTTAACCATTTTCTAAGAATCCAATTGCAACTAAATAAACTAGGCTCTTTAACAATCCCTATTATACATCAAAATCACTACCAAACCCTGTAATTTTGACATTTAAACAATTTAATCTTTAAATCAAAATCTAACAAAAATCATTTCACAAAACAACCAAATATCCCAACCAAAGCTTCAAACATATAATTATCATAAAAAAATTCAAGATTCATTAAATGGAAACTTCCAAAATTTTTAACAGATTCAAAAACGATGGTACGGGTTAGCTGAACTTAGTTGCAACAATTTCAAAAATATAAAAATCATTAAAAAACGGCTTGAAGACTCTTACATGCAATGAAATCAAGTGACCTAATGCCCTAGCTCCTTTATACGGTGAATTCTGTGGAGATGAGATGAATTGAAGAAGATGGACATGTTTTCCTATGTTATTTTTAGTTTTATTTACTAATTTACCTTTTTGCCCTTTAAAAATTATCAAAATTTCAATAATACCAAATCAATGTACATCCACTATCAACATATATGGTATAATTACCAATAAAGTCCATTAACATTCACTTATAAAGCTATTCGACTCTCTTATCTATTAGAAGTCAACTTTTTCACCTTTTATGATTTAGTCCTTTTCACTAAATTAAGCATTTAAACATTAATATTTGATAAAAAAATTTCAATACGACCCTAATAAAATCCTATAGACACTAAATAAATAATAAAATAATAAAATAATATTTTACTCATCAGAATTGTGGTCTCGAAACCACTATTCTGATATCACTAAAAAACGGGTCGTTACAACTCTCCCCATTTAGAAAATTTTGTCCTCTAAATTGTTACCAAATTGAGTCAGACATTGTAATTTGATCAATTCCTTGGTTTCCCAGGTAGCCTCTTCAGCACCATGCCGATGCCACATAATTTTCACTAGTGGTACTCGTTTATTCCAAAGTTTTTTGACCTCTCAAGCAAAAATTTTCACTGGTTCTTCAGAATAAGTCAAGTCTAACTGTAATTCAACTTCACTTTGAGGAATCACGTGTGAAGTATCAGATCTGTGCCTTTTTAGCATTGAAACGTGAAATACATTTTGAATTTTCTCAAGTTTGGAAAGTAAAGCTAATATGTAAGCTACAGGGCCGACTCTTTCAATAATCTCATACGGTCCGATAAATCTCGGAATCAGCTTTCCCTTCCTACCAAAATGTAGTACTTTCTTCCACAGAGAAACATTTAAGAACACTCGATTGCCAATAGCAAACTCAATATCTTTTCATTTCAAATTTTCATATGATTTCTGATGATCAAATGCAGCTTTCAAGCTATCTCGAATAATTCAAACCTTAGCTTAAGTTTCTTGAATCAAATCAATCCCCACCATTTTGGCTTCGCTCAACTCGGACCAATACAACGACATTTTACGTTTTCTTCTATATAAAGCTTCAGACGGTGTCATTTTTATACTAGACTGATAACTATTATTATAAGCAAATTTAGCTAACGGTAGATACTTTTCCCAGCTACCTTTAAACTCGAGTATACAACATTGTAACATGTCTTCCAGAATTTGTATTACTCGTTCTGATTGCCCGTCCATCTGAGGATGAAATGCGATGCTAAAGATGAGTTTAGTGCCCAAATCCTCGTGAATTTTACTCCAAAACCTCGATGTAAATCGTGGTTCAAAATAAAAAATAATAGATGTTGGAACTCTGTGCAATCTCACAATTTATGACACATACAAATCCACTAACCTCTCAAGTGAGTAATCTGTTTTGACTAGAATAAATGGGCCGACTTAGTCAATCTATCAACAATCACCCAGATCAAGTCTCTTTTTATCAAAGTTACAGGTAAACCAACTATAAAATCCATCTTGATTCGCTCCCACTTCAATTCAGGAATCATAATAGGTTGTAGTAAACCCGTCGGTACTTGATGCTCTACTTTTACCAGCTGGCGAATCAAACATTTGACTACGAATTAACAAATCTCACATTTCATACCCAGCCACCAGTACGTTAGCTTCAAATCACAATAAATCTTCGTGCTACCTAGGTGAATGGAATACGTACTATTGTGAGCCTTTGATAAAATATCAAGATTCAAATTTGAACTATTTAGAACACAAATTCTATTACGGTAACACAATATACCATTATCACCAATACTGTATTTAGTAGTCAAATTATCCTGAACCAAGCTTCATTTCATTTTCAACTTCGGATCGTCATTTTGTAATTTCTTAATTCTTTGTAGAAAAAAGGGTTTAATCTTCAATTCCGCTAATACAGAACCATCAGTATTCAAAGCCAAATGATAATCAATAACCAAATCATAATCTTTCAGTAGTTCTAACCAACGTCGCTGCCTTAGATTCAGATCCTTCTACGTCATTAAGTATTTTAAGCTGTTGTGATCAGTATACACATGACATTTCTCACCGTATAAATAATGCCTCCATATCTTTAAAGCAAAGACGATTGCGGCAAGCTCAAGATAATGAGTGGGATAAATTTTTTTATGCGAATTTAATTGTCAAGAAGCATAAGCTACTACTTTCCCTATCTGCATTAACACACAACCTAAACCATTGAGAGATGCTTCACTATAAACAACATATGCCGTTCCAAATCCAGGCTGAGTTAATACTGGAGCTTCTATTAACATGCTTTTCAGTTGATCAAAACTTTGTTGACATTTAATAGACCAAGCAAATTCAACGTTTTTTTGTAATAACCTAGTCATAAGTGAAGCAATGATCGAGTAATTTTTAACGAATCACTGATAGTATCTGGCTAGCCCTAAGAAACTTCGAGCTTTAGAAATGTTCTTCAAATTTTCCATTCAACACTCACAGATACCTTTTTCTGATCAACCCTAAATCCATCCATAGAATAACATGTCCTAGAAAATCTACTTCTCGTAGCCAAAATTCAAATTTACTGAATTTTACATAAAATTCTTTTCCACGCAAAGTTTGCATTACAACTCTTAAATGTTCTGTATGATCTGTCTCGTTAATGAATACCACAACAAATCGATCTACATATGGCTGAAACACCCAATTCATCAAAGCCATGAATGCTGCAAGGGTGTTAGTCAAACCAAATGACATCACCAAAAATTCATAGTGACCATATCTAGTTTTGAATGCAGTTTTTGGTATATCTTTCTCTTTAACTCACAGCTGATAATATCCAGACCTCAAGTCAATCTTTAAAAACTCTGTAGCTCCTTTTAAATGATTGAACAAATCATCAATATGAGGAAACGAGTATTTATTCTTAATGGTGGCTCTATTCAACTATTGATAATCTATATATAGTCTCTATAACACCCCAAACCTGGCTTAAGAGTTATGGCCGAATCTGGCGTGTCACATTAAAGTGTTTTTTGAAAACCATGTTTTCATTGAAAACCCTTCTTGAAATTTCAAACTTTTTGCCATTTAAAACTTGTACAAAACCTCAATTTGTGCTTGTTTATTTTCAATCAAGGTTTATTTAAGAAAAGTTGTTACCTTCAAAACCTTATGGTTGCGAAAGCTTAATTTTAAACAAATGATTTATGAAAACATGATTTTTAAAAATTGAGTTGCTTAAAACGTAGTGTTAGAAAATAGTTATTGTTCTGGAAAATCCTGTTCTACTTCTAGCAGATATAAATCACAATCATATAGAATCCCTAATTTAAAAACTGAAAATTTTAAAGGCCTTATTACAACCCGAATCTAAACCATTTGTTTAAGTAAATGAGCACAACAGAATAAAACATGTGCAGTTGTGTGGCCCTTTCCGAGTCCCTCGCAGCTCCAAACCGTCAAACGATGGGGATTACCTGAATGGTAAAAAATAGGGTGAGTTTACGAAAACTCAGTGTGTAATCACCTTATTAAAGAAACATCTAGTATATAGAAACAAAATCAGTCTAGGCCTGAGCCTTTTAATAGTAATAGTACAGTGTGGGCCTTAGCCCATAACAGTAACAGTGGCAAATGGGCCTTAGCCCCCATCAGCCTCGGTTGGGCCTAAGCCCATATCAAATGACACATATCACATATATCTGGGCCTAAGCCCATCTCAATATCAGAATCAATATATACAATGCATAAATACCCATACCAACCCTACACTCCATCTCCTGTCTAACCCTACACTCTTATGGGGATTAAATCGACCCATCCACCTTACACTCCTCATGTAGCACCGATTGCGGCACTAACCAAAATTGCAGCAGAGCTGCTAGTTAACAGAATGGCTAAAAGCTATAAGCAAAAAGGCAATAAGCCTTGAACAGAACTGCTACAAGCCATGGACTTCCTTTGTCAATATTAACCCAACCCCATGCAGTATGTCATGTCATAAATCGTATGTGTATGCAGAATGTCATACTCAGTAACAGTCATACATAATATATCATGAAATAAATCAGTCATACACATATTTCCACTTCTAGCGGTAAAATAATCATTTTACCCTATAGGGGTATTTTGTTCATTTTACCCTTCGGGGGTATTTCGATAATTTTACCCTTCGAGGGTATTTCAGTCATTTTACCCTTCGAAGGTAATTTGGTTATTTTACCCTTAGATGGTAATTTAGTCATTTTACATGTCGAGGATAATTCGAGCATTTTAACCTCCGAGGGTATTTCGATAATTTTACCCTTCGAAGGTAATTTGGTCATTTTACCCTTTAGGGGTAATTCGATCATTTTAACAACATTTCTGAAGGTCTACAATCGCCTCGAGCAACACAGATAACCTAAATGGTCATAATGGTGTAAATGGGCCAAAGGCCCATCTCGGCCCAAGTAAGCCCACATGCTCATGTGGCCCATGAAGCCTACAACTGTCGTTGACCACGTGATCATCATGGCCGGCTCATTATTTCCTATCCATTCGAGAAAATTTTACTCGCGTAGGGCCCACTCGGCCCATTCCGGTCTATTTGGCCCAAAAACGACCTAAGACCACGAGATCGCTCGTGATGACCTCTGTCATTGTATCGACTTATCCACACACGCGTTCGTGCACTCGTGTGATAGTCGTAACCATACTTTCATCTTTTCATCTTTTCGGCATTTCGAGATTCTGGCATTTGCCGATCTACAATTGGAGTGGTGTGTGTACACAACTGTTGAAGAACAACGCAGTAGCCCACGAGCGTAGAACCTATATTTGATTAAGGTATCTGGTTAGCCATTCCATTAACGTTCACAACACTTAAACCCAAATCGTCACACTACTCACCTTGAACGAATGAGAATTGCTTAATGCCTTTGGATCGCCAATTAGGAATCGATCTTAGGGACTCACCGATTATTTTCCTGAACAAAGAAACCTATAAGACTGCGTTGTTTACAAGAATAAGACTTAAGACCCCAATATTAAATCCCAGCACTATCGACGAACAAGCCAACTTACCCCCTTCAAAAATTCAATTGAAAGATGAAAGGAGAAACTTGAATGCCTCTGCACTTCCGAGGAACCCCCCTGAATAGCAATGAGTGTAGTACGTGTGAAATGAAATAACAAGCGGTTAATAAGGTTATTTGGTTTGAGAAAGAATAGAGAACATGGGTGCATTCAGTTTTAAAAGAAAAGCAAAGAATAGCTTGTGGTCATTTACCGTTAGTCAGAACCTTTGCAGTAGATCGACGCAGAGAAAGATTAACCACAGTGATTTTCAGCCAGCCCAGAATAGAAGATGAACAGAAGTTAAAAGAAACAAAAGGAAGGTCCGGCTAGGCTATCAAGGAATCCGATTGCAGAAGAAAAGAGGTAAAGAAAAAATAAATGTTAGGTTCGACCAAGAAGAGAGAAAGTGAATGGAAAAGATGCAGAAAAAGAATGACCTGAATGGTCAGTTTTTGTTTTGGCACTAGAGAAAAAGGAAGAAAAAAATTCAAAACCCCAAATGATAGAGAGAAAATTTGGCAGCTATACACTTACTAGTTGCCGAAATGCATACTCCAAAGTCCCCCTTAGCAGATTCGGCAAGAACCTTCTACAACTCAAACTCCCCTTTTTCCTCCTAAAATCACTCCTCCAATCCTCTCCTTGAAATCCTCCATGATCCACTCCTTAAATCACTCATTTGACCCATTCAAACTCTCCAATATAGAGTTCAAATCCAACACCAACTCTTGCCTTCACATGAGCAAAATAAATAATCCCATTTGCATGCAGTGAGACTTGAAGCTCTGACCTCCTTGCCACACCTGTGTCACCACCTTGCCACTACACCATAGGCTCTTTTTGTGTCATGATTACACAAAAAAAATATTTATAAAGCCTTAAAGCTAACGCCAAGATTTATTTAAGAGCAAAAATCAAAAGTTTTGCTAAAGCCCAGGTTTGAACCCAGGACTTCTCCAACACTTCCAACACTTCCTAAATCGCTTAACCACTAAAGAAGACATTAAATTATGCACAGTATCCTAACTGTTTCCTTTCTTAAGGCCCAATACTTCTAGGCCTAAATTTCAGGGCGTTATAGTCTCATTGACTCATCTTTCTTTTTTAGGAACAAAACTAGAGCACCCAAAGGTGACACGCTCAGTCGAATAAATCTGTGATCTATCAACTCTTGCAATTGTATTTTTAACTCTTTCAATTTTATAGGAGCCATCTTAAACAGTGTTATCGAAATTAGAGCTGTTCCAGGTAGAAGTTCAATCACAAACTCTACTTCTCAGGTTGGTGGCAACCTGGGCAATTCCTCAGGAAAAATATCAATATACTCTTTGACTATTAGTACTTGCTTAATTTTTGACTCTGCCACCTTCGAATCAAGAACATAGGCTAAATAAGCTTCGTTTCCCTCTCTAAACAATCTTTGAGCTGATAGTGCTGAAATTACATTTGGTATGCAATCGACCCCATCTGCCCTAATACAAACAAATTCTTCATTTGGACGTTTCAAACTAAATTGCTTCCTTCGGTAACTCACTATTGCATCATGCTCAAACAACCAATCCATACCCAAAATGATATCAAAATCATCAAAAGGTAACAACACCAAATTCGCGGGGAAGTCGTAACCCCTAACTTTCAGTGAACATGTTTTACATATCTGATTAACTAAAACACATTAACCTAGTGGATTTGTATATTTAGTGAATTCAACAGGTAATTTCTTTTTGTCTACTAATGCAGTGTATATATACGAGTGAGTTGATCCAGGATCAATCAATGCATATACATTATTATCAAAGAGAGAAAAAGTACCCGTAATAATGTCTGGGGCAATAGCCTCCTCACGAGCTCTAATTGCATAGACTCTAGCTGGTGTTCTCGCTTCATACCGTTCATTCATCTTGGTATTCTTCCCTCGAATAGGAGTAGTGTTCCTGACATTTCCAGATCGTCTACCTCTCTTAGAAGTTGCTTCAGGCGTGTTTTATTGATTACCAAAATCATTTTGTTTCTCCGGACAATCACGAAGAAAATGGTCAATAGACCCACAACGGAAACAAGGCCCCGACTTTGATTGACACTCACTAAAATATATTTTATTGCATTCATCACAAACATGAATGTTTCTTTAAACATTTCTTACACTTCCAACACTAGCCGCTGAAGAATTAATTGACTGGAAATTGCTTTGCCTCAGTTTCTCTCTACTAGTGAACTCTGATGGGGCAGCTGATCGACTTGTGTAATTTCTAAACTTCTTTGATGGAGACATTTGAGCAGACTTGAACAACTCCCTTTTGTTAAAATCTCGGTGTTCTAAATCTAGTTGTCATTTACTTTTGCAAATTTCTTCAAATTTTTGAGCCCATATTGAAAGTTCTACAAATTCCCGTAACTTTAATGCTGCTACAGACATACGGATATCAAATTACAAGCTTACTTGCTTAACTATACCAATTCACTTTCATAAGCAACTGCAGTCCAATTTCCTTGTTTTAAATCGAGAAATTCTATCTTTTTCTTGTTAATATATAATTGACTAACATACTTCTTCTTGAATTCAGTCTGAAAGAAATCACAATTAATATGATCACTTGACATCATCATACTCAAAGTGTCCCGCCATAAATATGCTTCATCTTTTAGTAGTGACATAGCACATCTCAAACAATCTTCAGAAGTGCACATCAACTCCGCAAAGACTCTATTTGTATGCATTAGCCAATACTCGACTTTTGCAGGATCATCATCCACCTTGCCTCTGAATTCCTCCACTCCACATTTCCAAACATTTTCCATTGATATGAGATTGATCGTCATCAATAAAACATTTTGAGGACCTAGGGGTGCTGGAGGATGCATATTAGGAGGTGGAGGTGGCGAAGTTACAAGATTCACTTACTTGAATTCAGTGAACCACTGATTCATCATTCCAAGGAATACTTTTTTAATTCCATCACCAAAAGACAGTCGAAACCATTTTTTTGAAATTTGAAAAATGGGTATCGATTTTGAAAATGGAAATGGAGTTGCCACCGATCTTTTATTAAGGTATGATCAGTTCACCATTAAAAATTTTAGGTCTGCGAGATTTGAGGAAATAGATTCGGGAGTCGGTTACGCACGAGGAAGGGTTAGCACCCTCGTAACGCCCAAAATTGGTACCGAATAGATTGTTTAATGTCTTAATGTCGAAATTTTGAAAATATTTTAAAATACGATCCTTTTATTTTGAATAAAATGAATTAGACGATGAGATTCACTTATTTCAAAAAAATAAATCGTCACACTCAGTAAGTTAGAGTGCAACATTTTAAATCCTCAAAATTAAATTTATCTCTTGACTTTTAAAACCTATGCGTTTTGAGAAGGATATTCAATTATTTGGATTAAATGAGAAAATCAAGACTCAGTAAGTTAGGGCTCGATTTCACAATATTCCTAAAGATCGAGTATTGCCCTTATTTTTATTTGTGAGAAAAATCCTCGTCTCGAGAAAACAATACGTCATATTCAATGCGTTAGGACACAACGCGTCAAATTCCCGATAATGAGCTTTTATTTATGTGTTTCGATTAAAGCATATTCTCGATTATTTAGATTCGATGAAGAGAATTGGAACCCAATATGTTAGGGCTCAATTTTTGAAGATTCCAAATATCGAACTTTGCATTATCTTTGAAAACTTTTGTATGAAATAACTTCGACATTTGTAATCTTTTGAACTAGTAAAAAACTGATTGAATAATAATGTACAACGCGAAATCATAATTCGTAAGTTAAATCATACGCTAATGAACAACAAAGATTCAATATACGAATAAACAATTTTATATACATGAGAGCAACAATTTTATATCCTAAATTATGCAAATACAAACATCCATATTAGCAAGCAAAATGAATTAAAAGATTAATCTTAAGAAAGTAACAAGCGAATTAAATAGAATGCAACGAGTTTTAAATACAAAAAAAAAACATGAAAGAAGGGAAATTGTATATTAAAATAAATTTAAAATAAGTAATATATACATGAAAGTTTGGAATAAATAAAAATGTAATTAAAAACAAAACTTCATAAAATAATAGTATCCCAATAAATTTTAAGATAAATACTATATCAAATACATAAAGTTATATACATATATTAATTTAAATAAGTAATACATGAGAAGGAAAAATAATAATAATAAAGATGATAATATATACGTAACAATATATGTAAAGGATTTGAAAACAACGAAACATGTATAAAATAAGGTTTTTAAAGGCACATTACAAGATGGAAGTTATAAAAAGAATATATTATATTAGATTTAAGAAAAATAATTCGTCATAAGGTTAGAAAAATAATGTATGATGATAAAACAAAAGAATTTAAAATAAAAGTGTATAATGAAGTAACATATATATATGTAAAAACAATAAGTAACCAAAAATGTAACCAAATATAACAATAATGTCAATAAAAATAACATATGATAATAACAAATTAATAAAAAGTATATATATAAATATATAAAAAGGGGTTTATTCGCAATTAGATCTAAATTAACAAGCTATTAATAGAATTAAAACAAAATGAGGGACCATATTGCAACGCGCAAATTACATGGGGGCCGAGTGGGAAATATCCCGCTTCCCAAAACGCTGTGCAGCAACATGGGTCAAAATGAATCAAGAGCAAAATGAAGTGTGAAATTCGTAAATAAATAAAAAAACTGACATGAAAACACCACGAATAAAGGGGGAACCTTATACGCAAATAGACCAAACGACCAAGATGCGCGGATCCTTCCCTCGGGTCGGGTCTCCGCGCGGGTCGTACGCCTTTAAACGACGCCATTTCTTTCATGGTTAAAAAAACTAAACCCTATTCTATTAAACATTTTCTAATATAACAAAAAAAACTAAAAGAAAAGAGAGAAAAACTCTCTCTTTGCGCTGTTCGACGATGAACATTTGGAGGCGCCTAAACCACTGCTTGGTTTCGATTGCGACGAAACAAGTGACATCAGCAAGCCAGGTAAACTCTCTTCCTTAAACCTCTCTTTTTCTGTATTTAGTGTATTCGTGAAGAAGCAAAAAAGAGAAAGAAAACAGTGAAGAAAAAAAAAGAAAAAAGATGAATATACCTCTCAAATCTTCTTTTTTCTTTGTATTCAAAAATCTGTGTCAAAAAAAAAGATCTTTATAGTGCTTGTATTGGATTTATATAGCCAAAAAGAAAATACAAAATCCCTATTTTCTGTTTTTCCTTTTTCTCTGCTATTACAATTTTTGCTCCCTTTTGTTGTGTTATTTTCTGTTCGTTTTTGTCCTTTGCAGGTACATGTACAGAGGTCGTGCGAGACTGGGGCAGAGGGTACGGAGGCGCACGTGAGGAGGCAAGTGCGCGTGGGAGGAGCTCGGCGCCTAGATCTTCTAGGGTTCATTTTGTTGATTTTTGTTGTTTTGGGCTTGGCTCAAATTTGGGCTGATGGTTAGGTGATATTTGGGCCAAACTTTGTAATATGGACTGTCATAATGGACTGTTATTTTATTTATTTATTTTTATTTATTTTTTTCTAAAATATATGTGGGTCGGGGAAATTTGGGTTACTACAGCTGCCTCTCTTTGCTCATTGTCGTGTAATGGTAATGAAGCAAACACTAAAAATGGCCAAATTTGCCTGGTTGTGCTGGACCTTGGTGCTCTTTTTTCTTCAAGTTGCCTCATTCCAACCTACTACATCTTCAGAGGTATAGGAATTTGTGCTTCGATCCACTCCACTGTAACATCAAGGAGATAGGATTACCGGCTTCAATCTGCCTTCTTACACTTGAAGATAAGACTCGCCGTCTTTGATCTGCTCCGCTACTGCTTAGGGAGACAAGATCTGTAGTTTCCAACCTATTCCACTGCTAGCAAGGGATATAGGACTTGTAATCTTCGATCTGCTTCACTGTCGACGCAGGAGGGCAAGATCTGCTATCTTTAACCAGCTCCACTGCAACCGATGGAGGCAAGGCTTTGTTTTCGATTGCTTCGCTGTTAACGCAGGAAGGCAAGATCTGCTATCTTTAACCAGCTCCACTGCAACCGATGGAGGCAAGGCTTTGTTTTCGATCTGCTTTGCTGTTAATGCAGGAAGGCAAGATCTACTATCTTTAACCAGCTCCACTACAACCGATGGAGGCAAGGCTTTGTTTTCGATCTGCTTCGCTGTTAACACAGGAAGGCAAGATCTGCTATCTTTAACCAGCTCCACTACAACCGATGGAGGCAAGGCTTTGTTTTCGATCTGCTTCGCTGTTAACGCAGGAAGGCAAGATCTGCTATCTTTAACCAACTCCACTACAACCGATGGAGGCAAGGCTTTGTTTTCGATCTGCTTCGCTGTCAATGCAGGAATGTAAGATCTACTATCTTTAACCAACTCTACTACAACCGATGGAGGCAAGGCTTTGTTTTCGATCTGCTTCGTTGTCAATGCAGGAAGACAAGATCTGCTATCTTTAACCAGCTCCACTACAACCGATAGAGGCAAGGCTTTGTTTTCGATCTTCACTGATCTATTCTCTGGGGAACATGACCTGTATAATGAACATAATTATGCCTAATGATTAGGATGGCATGATCAAAATGAATCAAATGCTCCTAACTAGACATGTGTGAATGGTGTTTGCATGAAAGCAGAATTTTATTTTTCCGAGAACGATCCCGCTTAGGTTGTCATTACTCGAAGTTTATTAAGGCTTTGTGACTGACGTGCTATAACGCCTTCTTGCTTGATTGACTTTTCTGAAGAAACATTTAGCCAGGTTGCCCCCACTGTAGACCTCAAAGTTTAATCCATTGGGGTGCAAAATTTGTACCATCATTCTCCCATTGTAATCCAAGGGTAGAAATATGGCTTTTCCTCAATCCTCTCTTATCCAATTCAAGGATACAAGATCTACATCGTTCTGGTTCCTTACACCATTCCCAGGGTGTTATACCAAAGACTTATGCGCAGATGAAGATTCTCTTCTCCGAGGTAACCTATTCCTATTGCCTGATGATCATTGCTTGCTTGTTCATTTAAGCTTTGTCATTAACCCGTCATCTTATCATTTTGTTCAACCAATGCATTTGACAATGAATTCCAAAGAGAAAGTCTAAATTTAGACTATTCCTTCTCAAATTTCCAACCTTTAAATTTGGTATGTTCTAAACAATAGTCCTGTTTCAGGCTCCTATATTATTTAGAAACTTTTCAGAGTAATATGCAAAACTTTCTTTGTGAAAGTTTTATTAGTCTATTAATCATTATTCCAATGCAACATGTTTGCAAAAAAGGTCATAACAATGGATAAGAATAAAGTTGGTTCTGAGCATAGTTCGAAAGAACAAATTATCAAAAATAGTAAAGAAGGATGAGAAAGAAATTGATTAGGAACGTGTATCTTGGAAAAGAATGAAACATTCCAAGAACAACAAATAATATGAGAATTGGGTGCCCCAGATATCACAGCTTGAACTTTTCTGTACAAACTTTCTGAAGACCATTTTGAGTTGGACATGTGTTTAGGAGATCTACAGTGCTCTGTCGATGCCCTTAGATGTCGCCTATCATTTCCTGTTGGTTCAGGCATAGCAAGATCACCACATGCACAATCTGATCAAGATTTGAATTGCTTTGATTACCTCATGCCCCCACTTTAATCAAAATTTGAGCCACCCTTTTCGGGTTTTCAACTCAAATCCCCTTTGGCCTAAGGTGTCCTTTGCGGGTTTTCCCCTTAGCCTCTCCGTCATTAATTTTTCATTTTTCATTTTCATCTTCTTCTTTTTTTTTTTTTTGAAATTGGTCCTTTCTTCTTCTTTAAACGAAGTATTTCTTGACTGGATCCGAGTTTATAGGATTAGCAATCTCTCTCGGGATCAGTGCTCCTCTGAAAAAGGTTTTCTTTACAACACAGGGTCATCCCCGGCTTAGCATTCATTTCCTTCTAGAATCCTTTTGTTGAGGAAGGATCTTTTTCATCATCCAGCCCTCTCTTGGAATTCTCTGAGATGACTCTGTTTATTATGGGCTCGTATCATTTGTTTCTGGTATATCCGACCCTGACGAATAGCTTTTAACCCTTTTCCTAGGTCCAACTGATCACATCGCGATTTGGATCCTTCCAACTTTAATACCTGGAGAGAGGGGATTTCAATAGGTAATACCACCTCCATCCCGTAAACCAAAGAGAACAACGTTGCTCCAGTAGAAATCTTGGTAGATTTTCGGCAAGCAATGAGGGCAAATGGTGATTTCTCATGCCAGTCCTTGTAAGTCTCAGTCATTTTTCTTCAATTTTCTCGATGTTCATCTCTAGGAAATTCGGTGATGAATCGTGATGTCTGCTTCTGAATTGATTTCAGACCTCAGCTATTGCACTATTGTTCAAATTCAATGCAATTTCCAATACCATATTCTCTGGAATATTGGCGTATGAAGCAGCCTCTAATGATCTCAAAAATGAAGCAATGCCCATTAGAAGTCTTCGATAATGGTGATGTCAATGCCCCATTTTGCTCAAAATTTGAGTCGCCCTTTTCGGGTTTTTAACTCAAAACCACCTTTGGTCACAAAGCGGCCTTTGCGGGTTTTCGCCTTGGCCTCTCCTTTTCCTTTTCCCTTTTTTTTATTTTTCATTTTCATTTTGACTTTGATTTTTTTTTTTTTGAAGATTGGATCTGAACCCATAGGATTAGGCAAGTCCTTGTTATCCCTCTTTCGATAAGAATCAATGTTTTTATAGATAAAATCCTCCATCTAAGATCTTTCACTTTCATCTTGTATGCGAAAAACCTTCTTTGGTATAAGATTTCTTTCATAGAGCCTTTTGGGACGCAACTACAACAGGAAACTTTGGATCTTCCTCTTTAATCAGGATAAAATCCAACAACATCTTGAAGGGATGGAAACTCGAATTCAAATGGGCAAAGCTATGCTGACTCAACGAGAAAGGCATTGCCCCGGTAAAGAATTGCATCATTCATGCTGCAAATTTCTGCCATCGCGCTGTTCTGTAGATTTCATTATCAGCAGTTAACCCGGGCATATCCTGGTATATCATACAATGACATCTTAAAACTCTAGAGGTAACTCGACAAGGTATTGCTTCGTCTTTGCGGTCAGGTCAATTCTAATCTTTACCGAACTCACAATTTCCAATGATTCCCTGAGAGGTAGGATCAGTCTATCCTCTTGTTCAAACGTCCTCAACAAGTCCGAAGATAAGCTACAATCTTTGTCATTTTCAAAGTCATGAGATCCCTTTAAGCACATGCCCCGCTCAAAAGGAAAATCTAGGTCTGTAGCAGAGTCATTCACGTAATTGATATCTGGGGACCCATAATAAGTACCAAAGAATGTACAAAAGAATGTATAAATTTATGAATAATTATTTATACAATATGATTATGAATGAATGAATGAATGATGTGGAAGAAAATCCAAAAGAATAAAATAATCAGAAATAATTGTTCAAATAAAATAACATTGGCTCAAAAGTGACCGCAAAGATGTATTTCATTAAAATAATAACGTTCAGACATGAGCCTATTTCACAAAGGAAATTTCCATCATTTTTAGGCTAAAAAAAACAAAAATGTTCTGAACATTACTTTAAAAAAGCTCTAGAGACTATAGGGTTTTCTTCTGCAGTTGAATTGCTTAGAACACTTCCACGTTTATAAGGGCAGACATCTAACAAGGTCCCTTCTTCAGTTACTTGTGCATTGCATTCATTCCATTTATCAATTATGATTGGGTAATGGATTTTCCGCACTGGAGGAATCATCAAATTTAACGACGCCCGTACTGATACGCCTTTCAATCAGTTTTTTAAAAGCAATGCAATTTTCTATGGAATGCCCCGTATTTCTCGCATGATATTCGCATTATGCATTCACATTGTGTCATTTGGGGTACGGTAGCTGTGGAGGTTTTGTGTAGAGAGGGGCAACAATGTGCCGTTGAATAAGCTTTGATACAGCTCCTTATACGACATCAAAATTGGTGTGAACTGGAGGTTCTCAGTGCCTTGTTTCACATAAGATTCTTGTCTTGATGAACCTTGTTGACTAGCGACCCCTCTACCTGGATGACTTACTGACTTTGAGTAACCTGTGTTGTTCACCTCATTTTCTCTTCTCCTTGGGTTTGACCTCTTATCACTCTCTTCCGCCTCAATTTTTCCAGCTCTTATAGCATTCTCAATCATTTGACCATTCATAACTATGTCAGAAAAGCTTTTTGTTGCGCTTCCTAAATATGCATAATGAACGGGGCCTTCAACGTATTGATGAAGAGCATTGTCGTCTCTTTCTCCAAGAGGGGTGGCTGAACCTGGACTACAACCTCCCCCCACCTCTGTGCATACTGCCTAAAACTTTTGCTCGATTTCTTTTCCAAATTTTGCAAGGTGATTCTATCAGGAGCCATATCCGTTACATGACCGTATTGCCTCATGAATGCTTGAGCTAGGTCCCTTCATGAACCAATCTTGGTACGGCTCAAGTGATTGTACCATTTCGACGCTGCTCCAATAAGGCTATCCTGAAAACAATGTATTAATAGCTGATCATTGTTAATATACCCAGTCATTCTCCTACAGAACATGGTGATATGGGCTTCTGGGCAACTGGTCCCACTATATTTCTCAAATTCAGGCATCTTAAACTTGTGAGGGAGTACTAAGTCTGGAACCAAGCTCAGATCTTTCGCATCATTCTATGGTGACTATCGGTGCTTTCCAAGGCTTTGAATTTTTCCTCCAACCATTTACACCTATCCTCCCATTGTTTTGACAGTTCGACGTTTGCCTTCTCTTTTTCAGCTATTTCATCGAAATCAGGAATAACAAGAATCACTGGGTTATCTCTAGGATTAGAACTTGATCTAGCCTCGGCCTAAATCTGCGCATGCAGAGGCATAAAGCCTAGAGGATAGATAGGTCTATCCTTGTCTTCTCCTTCATCTTTAACCATAGGACCCTTCCCCTAATTTACACCTTTAGTCAGTAGGTGAGTCAATTCAGCCATCTCATCTTTTTGAGCCTTGATCAGTTTTTCCGTCATGTCTTCTTGAATTTTATCTAGCCGCTCTTGCATTTGTACTTGTAACCGTTCTTGCATATCCTTTTGCATTTGCTCCAGTTTTTCTAATCTTTGGTCCATTTCTTTAGTCTTTCGACGAGTACCGTATTGATGCTTAATGGGTGAGCTTTTGTCGGTTTCCAGATTAGCTGAAATAAATTTACTCAATTAGACCCTTTCAATGGACTTTAATGCATGTAAGGCGAATGCATGAAATGTATGCCTAAAGAGACGTTGATTCTGATTCAATTACATTTAGAAAACTTCTCTAGAAGACAAATTTCTTTACATAAAATGGATACATGTACGGCATCACCATCATATTCCAAGAAACAACATCGATCTTTTTCTTCAGGCACATGTTTGAGATAATCTCACCAATTTCTAATAGATGCCACTACTAGCTCCTTTTCTTGATCTTGGTCGCGATCCATCACCTGCCCATCTTCATAAGGCTCGTCAGCTTCTTTAAGGGAGTTGGAACGTCGAAGGCTCTTAGACAGTCGCCTTGAATCCTTAGGCCACGAAGCAAGGTCACGAACTCTTCCATGTGTTTTTCAGAATATATTAAGGTAGCCGTATTGTTTTCCACTTTATCAAGGAATCCGTATTCCGTGGCAAGCTTTCTAATTTAGTAATTGGACTTGAATCAATTTCTCTTTCCTAAGATGCAAATGCAATGCAATCACAATCAAAACACAAAAAAAGGGGTTAGTACAAAACAGAAGTAAAAAAGGAAAACAGAAAGTAACTAATCAGGTAACCACTAGTGATTTGGAGTGGCTCTACCTAGGTTAAGTTCCTAAGTCTACTATATGAGGTTTGGTTCTAAAGTCAAGGTACCCGAACCAGCAGATTCCTCGATCTTGCCCCATTATAGGCTCATACAGACCGAGTTTGGTTCAGGGGAATACATTTCCCTATGGCAGCACGGAGATGAAAATCTCACGAAGACATAGGTACGGATGTATCTCGAAATTGATTCACTATCCTGTACGGAGGTGAAAACCTCACGAAGGAGTAGCTTCTCACTCCCACTTAAGGACAAGACTAAACAGTCTTATGCAAAATGATGCCAAAATATACAACTTAATTTACAATAATCATGCAAACAAGTGCAATGAAAAGATCGTAATTTTTCAAATCAATTTTTGACAATAAGACAGAAAACAATCAATTTTACGGCTTGACTCTCTAAACTCCCCAGCGGAGTCGCCAAGCTGTCGAAACCATTTTTTTAAAATTTGAAAAATGGGTATCGATTTTGAAAATGGAAATGGAGTCACCACCGATCTTTTATTAAGGTGTGATCGGTTCACCATTAAAAATTTTAGGTCTGCGAGATTTGAGGAAATAGGTCCGGGAGTCGGTTACACACGAGGAAGGGTTAGCACCCTCGTAACGCCCAAAATTGGTACCGAATCGATTGTTTAATGTCTTAATGTCGAAATTTTGAAAATATTTTAAAATACGATCCTTTTATTTTGAAAAAAATGAATTAGACGATGAGATTCACTTATTTCAAAGAAATAAATCGTCACACTCAGTAAGTTAGAGTGCAACATTTTAAATCCTCAAAATTAAATTTATCTCTTGACTTTTAAAACTTATGCGTTTTGATAAGGATATCCGATTATTTGGATTAAATGAGAAAATCAAGACCCAGTAAGTTAGGGCTCGATTTCACAATTTTCCTAAATATCGAATATTGCCCTTATTTTTATTTGTGAGAAAAATCCTCATCTCGAGAAAACAATACGTCATATTCAATGCGTTAGGACACAACACGTCAAATTCCCGAGAATGAGCTTTTATTTATGTGTTTTGATTAAAGCATATTCTTGATTATTTAGATTCGACGAAGAGAATTGGAACCCAATACGTTAGGGCTCAATTTTCGAAGATTCCAAATATCGAACTTTACATTATCTTTGAAAACTTTTGTATGAAATAACTTCGACATTTGTAATCTTTTGAACAAGTAAAAAAATGATTGAATAATAATGTACAACGCGAAATCATAATTCGTAAGTTAAATCATACGCTAATGAATAACAAAGATTCAATATACGAATAAACAATATTATATACATGAGAGCAACAATTTTATATCCTAAATTATGCAAATACAAACATCCATATTAGCAAGCAAAATGAATTAAAAGATTAATCTTAAGAAAGTAACAAGCGAATTACATAGAATGCAACGTGTTTTAAATACAAAACAAACATGAAAGAAGGGAAATTGTATATTAAAATAAATTTAAAATAAGTAATATATACATGAAAGTTTGGAATAAATAAAAATGTAATTAAAAACAAAACTTCATAAAATAATAGTATCCCAATAAATTTTAAAATAAATACTATATCAAATACATAAAGTTATATACATATATTAATTTAAATAAGTAATACATGAGAAGGAAAAATAATAATAATAATAAAGATGATAATATATACGTAACAATTTATGTAAAGGATTTGAAAACAGCGAAACATGTATAAAATAAGGTTTTTAAAGGCACATTACGAGATGGAAGTTATAAAAAGAATATATTATATTAGATTTAAGAAAAATAATTCGTCATAAGGTTAGAAAAATAATGTATGATGCTAAAACAAAAGAATTTAAAATAAAAGTGTATAATGAAGTAACATATATATATGTAAAAACAATAAGTAACCAAAAATGAAACCAAATATAACAATAATGTCAATAAAAATAACAAATGATAATAACAAATTAATAAAAAGTATATATATATAAATATATAAAAAGGGGTTTATTCGTAATTAGATCTAAATTAACAAGCTATTAATAGAATTAAAACAAAATGAGGGACCATATTGCAACGTGTGAATTATATGGGGGGTCGAGTGGGAAATATCCCGCTTCCCAAAACGTTGCGCAGCAACATGGGTCAAAATGAAGCAAGAGCAAAATGAAGTGTGAAATTCGTAAATAAATAAAAAAACTAACATGAAAACACCACGAAAAAGGTCGCAAATAGACCAAACGACCAAAATGCGCGGATCCTTCCCTCAGGTCGGGTCACCGTGCGGATCGTACGCCTTTAAACGATGCCGTTTCTTTCGTGGTTAAAAAATGAAACTAATCTATTAAACATTTTCTAATCTAACTAAACAAAAAAACTAAAAGAAAAGAGAGAAAAACTCTCTCTTTGCGCCGTTCGACGATGAACATTTGGAGGCGCCTAAACCACCGCTTGGTTTCGATTGCGACAAAACAAGCGACACCAGCAAGCCAGGTAAACTCTCTTCCTTAAGCCTCTCTTTTTCTGTATTTAGTGTATTAATGAAGAAGCAAAAAAGAGAAAGAAAATAGTGAAGAAAAAACAAAAAGAAAAAAGATGAATATACCTCTCAAATCTTCTTTTTGCTTTGTATTCAAAAATCTGTCCAAAAAAAAAATCTTTACAGTGCTTGTATTGGCTTTATATAGCCAAAAAGAAAATACAAAAATCCCTATTTTCTGTTTTTCCTTTTTCTCTGCTATTACAATTTTTACTCCCTTTTGTTGTGTTGTTTTCTGTTCGTTTTTGTCCTTTGCAGGTATGGGTACAGAGGTCGTACGAGACTGGGGCAGAAGGTACGGAGGCGCACGTGAGGAGGCAGGTGAGCGTGGGAGGAGCTCGGCGCCTAGATCTTCTAGGGTTCCTTGTGTTGATTTTTGTTGTTTTGGGCTTGGCTCAAATTTGGGCTGATGGTTAGGTGATATTTGGGCCAAACTTTGTAATATGGACTGTCATAATGGACTGTTATTTTTTTATTTTTTATTTTGAAATGTATGTGGCCGGGCAAATTTGGGTTACTACAAAGACTATGGAATTGATGCACTATTACGTGCTTCAGGATTCAAAGCTTGAACATTTCTTTCAGCTTCGTTAACTACAGCCCAGTTCGATTCAGCTGACATCTTGAATCTATAAGAAAATACAATATTAGAATGGATCAAAAGTATCACACTATCACAGGGTATATGTGGTATGTATATACTACCTCTACTACGCTACGTTAGTCCTACAATCGATTAAACCATAGCTCCGACACGAATAAATATAATACCCCTAACCCGTATCCATCGCCAGATTAGGGTTACAGAGCATTACCGTACAATTGAAACATTTAAACAATATTTCATTCACTGACATAAACATACCATATCTCAATCATACATGCACATTTCGTCCCTAAATCGAACCCTCGAGGCCCTAGAAATATCTTAGAAATGATTTAGGACTAAATTGAAAACATTTGGAAAGTCTAAGAAAAGTTTACAAAATTTTGGAAACAGAGGTCACACGACTGTGTAACCTTCGAACTAGGGACACACGGCCGTGTCCCAGCCAGTGGCCATGCCCGTGTAGCTCTTTGAGTATGATCACACGGTCGTGTCACACGGTCGTGTCACACGCCCGTGTGCCAGGCCGTGTTACACACTCGTGTGCCTGGCCGTGAAACTCTCTAAGTTGCCCCACATGCCCGTGTGCCAAGTCGTGTGTTAGGCTGTGTAACTCACTAACTTGAACCTTTTGAAACCTTCAGATGACACACAGTTGTGTCGCCAGGCCATGTGCCTTACACGGCTGAGTCACACGCTCGTGTCCTAAGCCATTTGAACCCAAAATTTACCTATAATCTAGCCATTCCACAAGCAATTCATACCTAACCAATCTAATCAATGAAACATGCATCCAACAAACATAAACATCATTCACCACTACTCAAACATGACATTTAAATGTCCTAAAATCAACCAACCAATGTGCCATTCATAGACACCACAATTATATCAAAACATCATCAACTAAAACATATCAACATTGATTACTTTCTTTTATAGTAACTTAGTTCAACCATACACCAAAACATACCACAAATGTTCAATTATATACCATTCTAATTATACAAAAAAGAAACCTATTTACAAGCATGATAAAATACCTATTAACATAGTTAGTAAAGTGTCAAATTGTACCAAAATAACCTATTTAGCCACATATACATGCCACTACCCTAAGAGACACAAAAACTACCAACTTTGATGGATAGTGTGAGCCAGTTGATTAATCCTTCCAAGGTGTCAGCAACAGAACTCTACAAAACAATCCATAATAACCGATAAATTTACATCACTTAGTAAGATCATAGCATTACATTCAAACTAACACAATTAGATGCAATTCATATACTATTAGATTTCAGGGTTGCTAGAGTATATGTAACTCACGTAAATGCATTCAAAGGTATCGAAGTACAAATAGGGGCACATATGTGCAAACAAGGATATCGAAGTACAATTAGGGGTACGTAGGTGCAAATAGGGGTTCTGAAGTACAATCAGGGGCACGTATGTGCAAACAAGGGTACTGAAGTACAAATAGGGGCACATATGTGCAAAATGGGGTACTGAAGTACAAATAGGGGCACGTATGTGCAAACATGGGTACTAAAGTACAATCAAGGGCACGTATGTGCAACCATGGGTACCGAAGTACAAATAGGGGCATGCATGTGCAAACATTCAATAATTAATTACCGACCTTTAACTAAGGAACTATAATGTAAAAGTACAAATAGAAATTCATTCACTTATTGAAACACTATGAATTTACATAATATTCAATTCTTAACAACACGCAGGGGCTAGTCCGCTATTTTTTGTTTTCCTCGGTTATTGTCTTTTTTATCCAAATTTTGATCTATATAATAATTAAATACAGTAAATTAATTCCATACATATTTCACATTCCATTCAATGCATATGAGCCTTAACTTTTCATTAATTACACATTTCCCCAAACTTTTTTAAACTTTTTCAATTTAGTCCTCTAACCCGATATTCATCAAATTTAACCATTTTCTAAAAATCCAATTGCAACCGAATACACTAGGCTCTTTAACAGTCCCTATTATACATCAAAATCACTACCAAACCCTAAAATTTTGACATTTAAACAATTTAATCTTTAAATCAAAATCTAACAAAAATCACTTCACAAAACAACCAAATATCCCAACCAAAGCTTCAAACATATAATTATCATAAAAAGCATTTAAGATTCATCAATGAAAAATTCCAAAATTTTTAATAGATTCAAAAATAAAGGTACGGGTTAGCTGAACTTAGTTGCAATGATCTCAAAAACATAAAAGTTATTAAAAACAGGCTTGAATACACTGACATGCAATGAAATCAACTAGAACCCAATGCCCTAGCTCTTTTCTATGGTGAATTTCGCTGGAGATCTATTCTGATATCACAAAAAAAAGGTCGTTATAGGGACAAATTTGACTTTGAAATTAAAAGAGTCTTTGAGAACACATTAACCAAAACTATTATCATGTAAGAAATTTCGAGGATAAAATTTCCTAAGGGGGAGAGTTGTAACAACCCATTTTTCAGTGGTATCGTAAACAGTGGTTTCGAGACCACAAATATGATGAGTGAGTCTATAAATATTATTATTTAAATTTACGAGTCAAATATAGTATTATATTAAATTTTCATTTGGTAATTTTTTTAGTTGGACGAATAATTAAGTTCAACTGGTTTGTCTTTATAGTCAATTGATTTTTGAAACTGAGGTATCGGGAACTCATTTTGAATTTACGAGTCAAACATAAATATTTTTATTAAATATTTACAAAGTTACAATATAGGCATATTGAATTTTGATCTAGAAATTTTGACGTTCAGATAGCTAATTAAGGAGAAAGGATTAAATCGTAAATGTTGCATAAATTAATCGCTATTGAATTTTATTAATTAAATGGCTTATATAGTCAAAGTGGGAGGATTAACATAATAATTTGACCATAATTTAGCATGATGGGCAGTTTATGAAATGAAATTAATTAAATTATATGTTATTTTAATTATATATGTTAAAATGTTAAAAATAATAATAATATTAAAAGTAAAACATAAGTGAATTGTGATCATCTTCCCCAATTAAAGTCTCCCTCACTGAAACTTCATAGTTTCAACTTCTCCAAGCTTCAGTTTTTCTTTTATTCATGCATGTACGTCTTTCGACTATCGATTTTTCGTAAATTTTATGTTTTTAAGAACGTTGTAGTTGAATCTAGGTTACTCGAGGACTAATTTGTAAAATAGTTGAATTTTTTGAATTATAACATTAATAAATTTCTGATGTTTTTGAAGTTTTATGATAGATTATTAAGCTTGATAGTTAAATAGGACTATTTTGTAAAATGATTTTGGTTGGTTTTAAGTTTAAGGACTAAATTGATAAATAATAATTTTAGAATGAAATTCTTGTGAAACTTCAATAATTATGGGTTGTATTTGAATAAATATTTTTTTGGCTGGGTTTTGGGCCTAATTGTTATAATTGTGTAAGTTTCAAGTTTAGGGACTAAAATGAATAAAGCGTAAAAGTTTAGGGTAAAAATGAAAATATTGATAAAGGGTCAAATATTTGAATTTAAGTATTTTAAGGTATTTTAATTGATTACTTGAATTAAATTATTACATTATATCAAGAAACGAATCAGTCGGTTGATAATCGCGGGAAAGGAAAAGTCGTTGAATAGTCATCGTCGAAGTGTTGGTAACCACTACTTTTTGGTAAGTTAGTATTAGATATTCTTATGTTTCTTAATGTTGAAATCATAGTTGTATTTAATTTTTTGTGTATATGTGTTTAATAAACATGGTTGATAAAGGTAAGTTATAATTGTGATCAAAGACTTGAAAGGAAAAATATGGCTTTGTATTTGTTCGAATTGAAACATGTTATGCTATGGAAAGTTGGTAAGAAATTAACCTTGGTATATGGTTAAAATCATGAAAGGATCAAGGTATACAAGTTAAGCCCGTGTGAACTTAGTGAATAGCTAGAATGCAAATGACATGTCATTAGTGCAAACCCTCAAATCGGGCCTAAACGTTACGACCCAACCCGAGAAATTACATGGGCCATAGAAATGGCTAAAACTTTGAGTTGAAATAAATGGATATAGTCAATGAAAACACATTCTAATATTCTCTTTCTATACGTTGTTGAAAAACATTACATTGAAAATTATTATTTGTAAAACATTGGTTTGATCATCAAAAATTCAAGTCCAAACAATTGAATTTATAGAAAACGGATTTAATTAAGAAATCACCAAAACATTTAATCCATATAAAAATTCATGCAAAAATTCCAATGAACCATGAAGAATGGCTAAAACGTCTTTCATAAGAAATTCCATTTATTCTCGAAAACATGTCATTTATAAAATTAATGTTCTTTTCAAAAAAAAAACTATTAACTCCTTTTTATAAAAAAAAATACTTGTATTATAACTTAATTTTGAAAACATATTTGCAGAGGATAATATTTCTTAAAATCATTTAGTGATCATTTGAAACGGTAATTCCGACATAAACAATCCATGCAATAGTTCTAAAACGTTAAAAAGAAATCTCCATGCCACAGTCCACAATTAAAATAAAGTCCTGAAAATTTAGGAAAACAATCCGAAATCAAAGTCAATATAAATCCATGAAAAGGTATTGATTCCAATATTTTATTAAAAAATTATTTTTGAGAGCATCACCAAGAATTCGCATCCAAGTCCTAATTACGAGGATTACCTGAGACACACGAGTAATATGGGTGAGCTTGAAAGGGCTCAATGTGAGATCAAACATAAAGTATATATAATATAACATGCTTTTCAACATATCGAATAAACACATCCAAATCAAACTATATGACACTTTTACAGAACTCTCATATCATCAATATTACACATATACATAAATGTCGAGACATGCTTATGTAACAATGCACATTTTGAAGAATTTTCCTACCCATCTCCGCTACACACCAATATCGAGTTCCCCAGAACCCGTCCATCTAATAACACACCATTTGTGGACAAGCCACCAAATAAATGCCCAAAACGACCACATAGCACATTGTGGACACGCCACCACATAATCTCCAATAAGCGACCACATAATTGCAGACAAACTGCCACATATCTTCCTCCTTTCACAAATCCCACCCCATGCATATGATATGGTCATTTTTTCATTTTAATCAATTCACGTTAACATGTTGTAAACATGCTTTACACATAGAATCACATATCACATGGTCATATTCATATTTTCATATTTGCATAACAGAACCATAATGATAACACACAAGCCATACATCATATGTCATGAGAATGCAATCTACACATATATCAATATCACATAGATGAAATTTTCACAAACATCACAATCACATAATATCATCACATCACACAATATACTTTTCAAGAACAACAGATAGAGTCACTTACTCGAGTTTCTTATCGATGGGGTTTTCAACCCACTTTATGAGTACTTAGCGTACCCACGTATAAAAAGTTATTAACATGCTAATATAACAAAAATAAACACTTATCAAATTACATAAGTTAAAGATCCCACACCTTATTGTAGATCTAAATCATATACTCCCTTTGTAGAGGTCTCGCTTGGATCTAGTCCCAATCCCAAATCTAATCACATGAATATCTCTTTTTAGTCATGATCTAATGAAAAGAAAGTCTTTTAATATAAGATCTAATGCAAGAAATCTCACCAATACTTTTTATTAATTCAAATGCTCGAATCCGTTACACTCACGATGCCACACTATTAGTTTCCCAGAGGGTTGTTGTTCAGTCCTTCATAACACATAGAGA
The DNA here is from genome assembly GCF_007990345.1 of Gossypium hirsutum. Classification (NCBI taxonomy): domain Eukaryota; kingdom Viridiplantae; phylum Streptophyta; class Magnoliopsida; order Malvales; family Malvaceae; genus Gossypium; species Gossypium hirsutum. The sequence goes on along the minus strand of NC_053448.1, from coordinate 24,731,655 downwards.
TTGACAGTTAAGCTCAAGAAAGCAATTATAGTTGAGTCATTATTTGAGGAGGAAAAAAAGGAAAGATAATGATTCCATCACTTTGCATAACTTACACTAATAAATAGCACAACGAAGTCGGACATGAATCTTAGAGAAAAGTTTAGAGGTTTAACGATCTACAAGGGATCATGTGATCGATGAGATTCGTACACAAGTAGAGTGAAAAAAAAATAAAGAATGAGTCAATTAGAAAAAGTGAAAGAAATCAGAAAAGATAGGAAAAGAGGAGAAAAACCCAACTATTGGCGACAATAGATGTCGACGAGGGCAAAAATGGCAGTGGTTTGGTAGTAGTTCATGGTGACGATGAAGGGTAGGGATCAGAGGAGGAGGAGACAAGAGGGGTGTGGACGGTGATCAGGTGGTGGTGCACCTAAGGCTCATGTTGAAGGAATGGTATCAAAGATGAAGAAAAATGGTGGTGGTTTCCAAAAAGAAAGAAAATGGTGGAGGAAAAGAGAAGAAAAGAGAAAGTGGAAGGAAATGAGGGTGGTGGACGGTTTGGGAGGCATTGGGTTGGTCAACACATTTGTTTTGGCAAGAAAATAATGTAAGGAATGGGAGGAAACATAGGAGAAAAAAAGAGGATGTGTCTCACAACTTATGGCAAGTTTGACTTGCTAAAGGAGTAAAGGAATCCTCCACATAAGGCAAAAAGGGGTGGACGGTTGGCATCTATTGTGCACATCAAAATTGTGCCAAAAATAGAATAATAAAACAAGGGAGCAAGGGGATTTCAACTAGGGACCTCTAGGACAATTAATGAGCTTCCTACCATTGAGCCATTACACTTCCTTATTTTCACTCTTGCAAAATTAATTTAAAACATCAGAGATGACAATATCAATCTTGTATAATTAATTGAAAAGTGGGATGTGACAATTAGGGTGTAGTAGGCACTAGTTGCCGGTCAGTAGTAGGTACCTTGTACAGGTGTTGTATTAGTAGGCATTTTTTGCCGGTGCTATATTTAGCAGGTACTATGTACTAATGATGGATATCGTATCGACGGCTTGAGATCCTACATGTGTTTCAAATTCTCTAAAGCTTGTGTAAGTAGCATCATGTATCGGTTAATGTCCTTATGATAGCTCATGTGAGCATTACCTTCCCATGTATGAAAAGTTAATTTAGTATTGTTCTTTGGGCAAAACAGTTAACTATCAAAATGGAAATGAAATGAGATGATATGTTGAATTATATTTTGTTGATTATATATTGGTATGTGAATCTTAACATGTTATGTAGTGATGATGTGAATGATTCAAGTTTAATCATTCCGTATAGTTGGAATGACGATACAAGGCAAACGTTGGCTAGTTCTATGTTATAAATATGATTTGTAAATTAAATTGACAAGTATATAATGTTTTTATTTTACAAACTTACTAAGCTTTACAGAAGCTTGCACTATTTGGTTTTCTTCTTTGTAGATTGTCAAACTTTTATTGTCGATTGGAACATCGTTGGAGATCACACTATCCGATAACTCATTCGGTAACTATTTGTTTATTTTGGCCCGGTTATAAGTGGCATGTAAATAGGGTTTTAGTTATGTATGTTATAAGCACTATGGTCATATTTTGTACCATTTGAAGTATAATATGTGTATTCATGTAAATTCTAATTGGTATTTTTTGTTGCTTGTGGTGTGTGATAGTAAATGTATTTTGAATGGTTGGTTTGGAATGTTTAACTTAATAGGAGTGTTGGAATGTTTTGTGCTTTGATGAAAATGGTCATTTTTTATTATGGTAAATTATGAACCTAGAATGGATTATATTTGCAATTGAAATTGACATAAATAGATGTTATTTGGCATATGGTATTTAGAACTTGATTGGTGATTGAATGAGTTTAACTTGTGGATTATGTTTTGGCTTGAATGACTATTTGTTTATATTTGAATTATGGTGCCAATGAGGGCATATTGGTTAGGCACATAGGTTGATTGTGAATTGGTATATTTTTGCATGTTTTGGCACGTTTTGAATATGTTTAAAAGTTGGTTAATGCAAAGCTTAGAGTCTAAGTTTTGGTATGTGAAATGGCTTGTATTTGAAGGTGTTTTTGGGCACACACGACCTAGGACACAACCGTGTGTCCCACACAATTACGTGACACGGACGTGTGGCCTAGCGACAAGTCGTGTGACCCTAAGTTAAATGGGCACAAGTCATTACACGGTTAGGCCACACGATCATGTTCTTGAGTCATACGGGATAAGCTCTGTCACACGACCGTGTGACGCTTATTTTCACTTTTTTCTCAAAATTTTGTAAAAGTATCATTTTAATCCAAAATTGTTCCTGGTTTGTTTAAATATTCCTTAAGCTCAATTTAGGTTCTGATTTTATTTAACAGCATGGAAATGATTGCATAAGAATTATTTTGGTTTTGTTTGATTAAATTATGAATAATGTTAAAGTTTTATAGTTGTAATACCTTATAGCTTAGGTCGGTGGCCAAGCCGAGTATAGGGTGTTACACACATAGCAAGGAAATATCATATCTCCACATAATTTTGGTATGATATATAAACGACTTACCACTCTCTGTATCAAACACCTAAGTTTGGTACATTACAAAGTATATAAACAACAAGGTCCTAAAATATATGGATCCATCGATAAATGATACCGGTAATTTGATCATCCTAGCAGAATATAAATAATTATTATTGTAATTACTCAATATAATGTCGATTCATGAATAAATTTACCATGATCCCATAGGGTTTTTCGGCTTGTAACGTTCTGAGACTTGGGACAGGTATGAAATTTAAGTTTAGAAAGCATCAAAATAGTTTCAAGCATGAAAGTAGTTTGGCACATCGTAATGTTCCCTATTCTCCCCTTTAAATTTCCTTTCCCATTCATTGCATTATTTCTCCTGCTCCCACCTTCCTTATTTCTCCATGTAGGAAGTCACAACAAGGTAAAGTAACTACAATTAGCTCACGAGTTTTTGTGCACTAATGACTGAGTTTTCCAATTTTGTAACTTTTTAACATTTGACATTTTCAAATACATCTCTCACTCACAATGGTTTCTTTTTTTCATACTTTTTCTTCTCATTTTGTTTTGTTTTTGAAATTTTCTCTTATATTGAAGATTTTGGCTAAACCTATAATCACTATATCACACTGTTTCTTCCTATTTTAGTACGATTTGTACAAAATTCTCCATGATGTATCTACCTATCCCTTAATATGTATGGCCAGACGTCTAAATTCGTGCAATTCCAGGACCAAAGGAAAAGGGTATGTACAAATTGATATTTTGGCTCGGGTTTTTTATTAAGGTTCATCAAGAAATGTTTTCTATCTCAAAATAGGTACTAAGGTTCAATGAATAAGTTCACCTTTTTAGCTCTAGGTTACACCAAACAATACCTTAGGTCATCCCTAGGTATCTCAATATTCACAAATTTAATCAATAAAATTATCACAAATTTCATTATTTGTCATACATACTAGCATACTCGTTTCTATGTATTTTCTATGTCATTTGGTATATTTAATTAATTAATTCTTATTTATAATGTAATATATAGAACTTAATTGTAACCTCCCAAAGCCAGAGTAGACGTTACGACTGAATCGTGAAGGCCACATTGGACACATTAGTGTCGAACCTACTCTAACAACAGTTTAAAACCTTCAAGTACTCTATTTTATAAAATCATGGTTTAGATTGTTAACTTTGGAAAACACCCATTTACTTAGTCCAACTATGCTTTAGTCAAATTAGCTAATTAGGTAAATTTTTATAAAACCTAATTTTCGGCATTTCTTTAGAAAAAATCATTTTGAATACCTTCTTAGCAGCGGAAAAATATCATTACTAGTCAAATTATTAACTTAGTCATGTATCATGCATAGTCCAATTTCAATATGCAAGATTCGTAAAACTAATCCAAGTATGAGTGTCATGCATGCATGGGAATCCCCAAAATACCAACAGTCCTAAACCACAATTTTAAATAACTTACAATCCAAAAACCAAATGATAAAAATAATGAGAAAACAAACCAAAAATAAAATTAAAGCAAAATAATATGACGAGGTTGAGTCTGAAGTTCGTCATACGTCTGCATACCAATTTTGATCCTAAGTCGTTCATTACCTAAGAAGTTAAGGTAATGGGGTGTGTTTAACAAGCTCAGTGTGAAACTAAACAACCATACATTAAGCATTCATTCAAGCAATTTTATATCGATACCCATAGCATATTCAAACATTATCAATAACAATTTAAATGCACATGATCGTGAAAAATGCACATGTGAGATTACATTGGGCAGATAATTTCAATGTTCCCCTACCATAATAACTTCTTTCCCAGACTCAGTCACCAAAGTCACCCTCTTCAATGCACAATCTAATCGAACTTGATGCTTAACCAACCAGTCCATACCTAAAATAAAAAATTCATTGAATGGAAGCTCTATCACACAGGTAATAAATACCTCTCATTGATCCTCTAAAGCACATCTTTAGAGGGTCATAAGGGACTAACTACAGTTACAATGTTTTCAGTTTCCTCTACCCTAGTTCCCAGTTTTACAGCTACATTACAAGCAACATACGAATGGGTAGATCCTATATCAATTAAAGAAAAATAGGGTATCAAATAAATAGTGAAGGTATCTGCTGTAACATCAGTCACATCTCTATCCTCTCAGTGCCTAGCTGCATAAACCAAGGTAGGTTTTCTCGCCTCACCTCTGACCCTGATTACCATTCCCATTTCGATTTTGATTATGGCCCTCTAAGCACCCTCATTACCTCTCTGATTTTGACCCCCAATTGGGCCTTGATTCTGAGCTGGAGCTTGCACTTGATCCTGATGACGAGGAGAATCCCTAATCTTATGCTCCATCGAACCACATACCAAACAAACACCCATCCTCCTCTAACACTCGCTTGGATGACGACTCTAAAAATACTGGCAAACCTGAATCTGCCCTTCTCTAGGGTCCACTGCTTCCCTATTCTGTGGTGATCTAGCCTTTATGGCCCACTTAACAGGTTGAGAATTTGGGCCAATAGGGTCCATTTCTCTTTTGAGCTAATCTCTCTATCTCCCTTTCTTCTCACGCTCCATGCACTTAATCTCCTCAATAATCTTGGTCATCTCTACCAAAGCCTCAAACACAAGCTCTTGGAGTGGAGCTACCTGAACCTTGAGGTCATACCTTAAACCCTCCTAAAAACGAAAACTCTTTTCTTGCTCAAATGCCACCATACTAGGTGCATAGTGGCTCAACCTTAGAAATTCCACCTCATACTCAGAAACTTTCTTGTCTCCCTGTTTAAGCTTAATAAATTCCAAACAACGGGCCTCCACATAATAAGGGCCCACAAACTTACTCTAAAAGGCATCCTAAAACTAAGTCCAAGTAATTTGCTCTGAGAGCGTACCTCCAATCACTGATTGCCAGCATCAATAAGCCTCATCCCTTAACAATGATACGACCCCCTTAAGCTTCTACTCAAGAGTGCAGTCCAAATCCTCCCAAATTCGTTCAGTGGTTTCCATCCAATACTCAACCACTGTAGGAGTAGTTCCAGTAATGCCCTAAATAATTTTGCCTCACTAGAGCGGAGCCTCTCAGCAATTGTCCCACGACTATCTCCTCCTATTGGATCCCCAACAACCCTATTCAAATCCCTCAATAAAGCCTGAGTTATTGGATCATTCTCAACATGGTCATCATTAATATTTTCATTTTCCATATTCCCACCCTCAATAATGGGTTAACTGTTAACCTCATTCTATTCATTATCCTGTTCTGGCCCTAATGATGCAGCCAACTCAATCAGAGCCCTTAGAGGTCGCCCCCTATGAACCCTCCTACCACGAGTTATCATTCTGTGTTCATTCATTTCTATGTTTTATGAATCTAAAATTTTCAAGTAACAACTTTTAGTACTTTGTTTAGTCTTTTACACACTCACATTTATTATTCTTTCATTAAAGTTTTATACAATACTCTCTATACTCTTACTAAAGTTTCATTCCTATTTCTATGGACTTGGCATCAAACTTTTGGACTCTGTCATTCCCTGTAAAAACTAGTTTCAAAATTTTGTTATTTGTTTTTCTCAAAGATACCCCCTTTTTCATGTATGCGTGCATGCAGACTCATTTTGAAAAGGTTTAAAAATTTAGTTCTAGATTTTGAACCTAGGCTCTGATACCACTAAATGTAACCTCCTAAACCTGGTCTAGACATTATGATCAAATCAAAAAGACAACATTGGACACCGTAGTGTCGAACCTACTTTAGCGACAATTTAAAACCTTCAAGTACTCTTTTTTCTAAAATCGTGGTTTCTATTGTTAACTTTGGAAAACATCCATTTACTTAGTCCAACTATGCTTTAGTCAAATTAGTGAATTAGGTAAATTTTTATAAAACTTAATTTTCGGCATTGTTTTAGAAAAAATCTTTTTCAATACCTTCTTAACAGCGAAAAAAATATCATTATTACTAGTCAAATTATTAACTTAGCCATGTATCATGCATAGTCCAATTTCAATATGCAAGATCCGTAAAACTAATCCAAGTATGAGTGTCGTGCATACATAGGAATCTCCAAAACATCAATAGTCCTAAACCATAATTTTAAGTTACTTACAATCCAAAAATTGAATAACAAAAATAACGAGAAAATAAACCAAAAATAAAATTAAGGAAAATAATATGACAAAATTGAGTCCGAAGTTTGTCATACGTCCGCATGTCAATTTCGATCCTAAGTTTGTTCATTACTTGAGAAGTTAAGGTAATGGGGTGAGCTTAACAAGCTCAGTGTGAGACTAAACAAACATACATTAAGCATTCATTCAAGCAATTTTATAGAGATACCCATAGCACATTCAAATATTATCAATAACAATTTAAATGCACATGATTGTGACAAATGCACAAGTGAGATCCTACCCATACCATCCACTACACACCACAAGTTCCCCAGAACCTATCTGCCAAGCTCCAACAATTGCGAGCATAGCTCGATATATCAAACAGTGCGATACAATCACCAATAACATATAATATGCGATAAAATCGCCAATCCCCTTGGTACTCCAAATATAGTACATTGACTATGAATATATGTGGACTTAATATGCCATCGGTACTCCAAGGAACTCCTTCGTCAACCGCAAAATATCCCAACCCAATGCATATGCAATATGTCACACAAACTCAAACATATTCATATTTCAATAATTTTCATATTTATTTGAAATGTTCAACATGTCATAAATAATCACATACTTTCAGTTAAAGGAAACAGTGTTCCAACTTTCAAATCACCTTTAAGATGATATCTATCAATATCATTCAATTTCACATATTTTACGAATTTCATTATGCATAATTAGCAACCTTATGAATATACATCATAACAAATATTTCCTACATTTAAATCATGCATAAACCTAATATCTCAATAATTCATAGCATTCAATCAAACATTCTCATATCACATAATACAATTATGCATAACAATCTAAATCACACATTCATATTGTCAAACTAGCAATTTTGCCAACACATCAATCTTTTAAGGCTCGAAACGTACTTGGTTTGGCCACTCACAAAACTAATATTTTGGCTATTATGCCAATCTAATTAGCAAGCTAGTTTATCAAATATAACATGACACTTATCATTATCAAACAAATTTATGAGTTTATGACCCACACCTTATTTCTCGCTTCCTCGCAGCACACTAGTGAATCTTCCAATTTTCCTTAATAAATTCTTATACGAACCTAAACCAAAATTGAGTATAAATTTAATAAATTTACCTTTAAACCAGCCCCCAAATACCTACTTGTGAGTTCAAACCAATCTCCAAAATAATAACTATTTTACGAATCCAAACTAGTTAAATTTCTTACACTGATTTGACGTGAATCGTACATGCGATCGTTCTTTGGCTTTATCGTTGATTTGGGAATTTTAGGTCAGCACCTAATTCAATAATATAATGGAAAATAAGTAGCTAATAATTATGATAATCAATCCATAACCATTACCCAAAAACTATGCCGAAATAACAAATAGTCTATGCTTAATTGCACTTACGCTTCCCAATTTGTGAGTTCTGAATGACCAATCGATCAATAAAGTTTTTCCCTAATTGACATGGGTTTAAAGGCTAATTAGAAGGGTTCGAGCACTAAATTTAAGGCTGAAATTAAATGGGAAAGATTGAAAAAATAAAACAACCCTATTTTTTTTACAAATATACAAAGGCACCACCACTCATGGTGGCTAGAATTGGGGATGGATTTTAAAATGATTTGATATCTTATTAAAAACTAGAAAAATACCTTTAAAAATATTAAAAATTATCAAAATTCCATATCTAGAAATTTAGGTTTTTAAATTGAAAGATTACTCAAGAAATTAAAAGAACAAGAGGTCTTACACAAGCTAATGGAGTTGGGCGGCAATGGCACTTTCTTGCAAGGTTGGAGTTGTTCTTGGAGATTCAAGATTTTAGTTTTGGCACTGTTCTAATTGAAGAAAAATAGCAGCAAGGTAGGGATGAAGATGATGATAAATCTTGTAGACAAAAGAAAGAAAAATCAAGAGTGAATGGTGGTGATAGGTGTGATGGCAACAATGGTTGGAAAGTGAGAAAAGAAAGAAAAAAATAAAGATCAAGCGAGGGAGAGGGAGAGGAGGTTGGGGACCACTAAGGTAGGAGAAAAGGGAGTTAGAGGCTAACTATTTCGAGTAAAAATTGTAGCTAGGTTTACTTGGCTTGGACAACAACACATTAAAAAATAAGGGAATTTCGCAAAAAATAATTTATTTTCCAAGAGATGGGACTTGAACTTAGGACCTCCAACTAACTTTCATGCTTCCACATCTAATAACCAACCATTAGGCCAATTCCTTATTTTTTTATATATTTTTACATTTTTATTGAGCTAAATTTTGGGATGTTACAGCCTTACCCCCTGAAAGAAATTTCATCCTCAAAATTACCTGATTCGAAAAGATGAGGATACTGAAACCAAATTGGGTCTTCCGGCTCCCAAGTAGCCTCTTTGATGGCATGATTTCTCCATAGCACTTTAACTAGTGGAATATGCTTTTGTCTTAACACTTTGATCTCACTTTCTAGTGTTCAAATCGGTTCCTCCTCAAATGACAAATCAAGTCTAACCTCAATCTCCTCGACTGGAATAATATGCGTAGGATTGGATCGATACCGTCTCAACATCGAGACATGAAATACCTTGTGAATATGATCTAAGTCAAGAGGAAATTCGAGTTGGTAAGCCACAGGACCAACCCTCTTAAGCACTCGATAATGACCAATAAACCTAGGGCTTAACTTACCCATTTAACCAAACCTCAAAACTTTCTTCAATTGAGAGACTTTTAGGAAAACCAAATCCCCCACATTGAACTCAATGTCCTTGTGCTTCAAATCGACATACGACTTCTGCCTATCAGAAGTTGCCCTTAGTCTTTCTTGAATTAACCAAATCTTATATTCGATTCTCGTGGCCAACTCTGATCCAATCAACTTCCTTTCACCCACTTCAGTCCAACATAAAGGCGAGTTGCACTTACAATAATAAAGAGTTTCGTAAGTTGTCATTTGGATACGTGACTGATAACTATTATTATAAGCAAACTCTGGCATAGGTAAATGTTCTTCCCAACCACCTTGGAAGTCAATTACACCACTCCTCAACATATCCTCTAATATTTGTGTAATAGGCCAATTTTGGCCTGGTTCAGATCAAAAAATAAAACATAATAAAGCCCAAACTTTCTTTAAGTCCATTTACATACCCAACCCAATTATAGCCCAATACAAAAGAAAAACCCTAAGCCCAAATTGAAAACAAAAAAAGAAACCCTAAACATCAGCAAAAACAAAAACCTTAGGTGCGCCGCAGCTAGAGCTGCCTTCGTCCGCCTCTCCCATGCGCGCTGCACCTCCCCACGTGCGCCTCCATACGCCAGCTGGCCAATGGCCCTTGTACTTGCAAAAAAGACACGTAAATACAGAGAAAAAAATAGAATTGTATTTGGCTATAAAAGCCACCAAAATCGAATATAAAGTTTTTTACGGAGAAAATCAATAGAAAATCAGTATATTTTCGAAGGTAGACTTTTTATTTCTTATTTATTTTTTATTTTTTTTCTCACTAGTTTTTTAGAAGGAAACAGAAAACAAAAATAAGGGAAAAGGGATAAGGAAAAGCATACCTTTTGTGCCGTCGTGAGACCGAGGTCTGCCGATTCCGATGAAAATCAACGTTTTTTTGTCTTGGAATCGAAAAACCCCAAAAATGGGCCTTTTCAATTTTTCAGCCACCGCAAAGGGCTGCGCTGTCGCTGGCAACAGGCGGCCGCCACGGTGGACCGACGCTAGAACTTGGCTTGATTTCTAGAGAGTTGAGAGAGAGGGAGAGTGTTTTTGAGTTTTTTTTTTTGTGAAATTGGGATGAAATGAAGTTTTTTTTTAAAAAAAAAATTGGGCTTAAATACCCTTATCAAAATGACGCCATTTTGAGTTTTAGGTTCAAAGGCCAAAACGACACCGTTTTGGCCTTAGTTCCCTTCTTACCCGCGCGTCGACCCGACCCAAGGGGAGGATCCGCGTGTTTTGCTTCGATAGGTTATTTGCACCCACCCCTGGCTCTTCTACATTTCTATTATTCTTTTATTCATTTGGTCCTCGGGCTTTTCGCGCCTTTTGATTTTAGTCCTTATTCATTATTTTACCCTAGTTTTCACATTTAATTTTAGTTTTGTCCCGATTTAGTCCCAAAATCTGTTTGATTTCAATTTATTTTTGCAATTATTTATTTATTTATTTTAAAATTTTTATATTATTTATTTTAAATTGTTTTATTATTATTTATTTTAAGTTTTTCACATATTATGCATTTTAAACTATATTAAACTATTATCCATTTTAAATTTACATATTATTTATTTTAAACCATATATATTATCTATTTGGAATTGTTTTTATACATATCATTTATTTTATTTCATTTTATTATTATTTTTTAAAAGAAAGCTGTTTTGTATATTATTCATTCCAAATTTCTTTTTACATATTATTCATTTTAAACACTTTATATATTATTTTAAAATTGTCTTCTTGGTTATTTATTTTAATTTGCTTTGTATGTTATTTTTATTTTTGCGTTGCATATTATTTACTTTGAATTGCTTTATATTATTTGCCTCAAATTGTTCTATATATTATTTCGTTTTCTTTGATTGTTGATATCGACAGTAAAGTGACATGCATTGTGACTATTGTCATCGTGTATACCATAATTTGTTTATTCGTATTTTCACATTATTGCTATTCGTTAATGTAAAATTTTATTCATGTAGTGTTTCAGATATGGCATATTTGTAAAAATATAAAATTTTAAAAACGAGGATAATATTTCGTACTTTTGGAATTTGAGAAATCGTTCCTGAACTTACAGGGTTTCAATTTTCTGATAAATCTGAATATACGAACCACTTTTAAAAAAACACATTTTTAAAATTATCTCGGTAATTAGAAAAGGATCGTGTTCCAACTTACGGGATATGATTTCTTTTCCAAAACTGAGGTAATCAAAATTTCTAAAAATAAAATTTTTAGTGAATATTCTCGTTTCGAGATTTAAGATTATATCCTAACTGACGAGGTATAATTCTTTTTCTCGATTGATGAGAAATACACTTTTTTTTAATTTTTAAGTGATTTTAACAAAGGGATCATATTTTTAAAATTCTTTTCGTATTTTTAATTTTTTCAGCATTAAGACATTAACTAATCAATTAGGTACCAATTTTGGGCGTTACGAGGGTGCTAACCCTTCCTCGTACGTAACCGACTCCCGAACCCATTTTTCTGAATATCGTAGGCCAAAATTGTTTTAATAAATTAAACCGTTACGAGGTGACCTAATGACACCTCATAAAAAATGATCGGTGGCGACTCCCATTTTCGTTTTCATTTTCAAAATCCAAGTCGACCCTTTTATCAAAAAATGGTTTCGACAGCTTGGTGACTTCCCTAGGGACTAAAAATAATAGAGTGAAGCCACAAGTTGATTATTTCTTGTCTTTTTATCGAAAGTTAATAATTTGGTTTAAATTTGCATCTCATTTTCATAGTCTGCGACATTTCATTGGCTTTATTTGTTCAAGTCTCTTGATATATTTTTGCATGTTGCATTTGCATAATAGTCCGGTTATACCCTTTTAAGTGGGAGTGAGAAACTACTCCGTTGTGAGGTTTTCACCTCCGCATGGGATAGTGAATCGCTTTTGGGATACATCCGTACCTATGTCTTCATGAGATTTTCATCTCCGCATGGTCATAGGGAAATGTATTCCCCTAAACTGAACTTGATCCATATGAGCTTATACTAGGTAAGGATCGAGGAATCTGCTGGTTCAGTTACCTTTACTTTAGAACTGAACCGCATATAATGAGCCCTAAAAGCCTACCCTAGGTAGAGCCATGCCGAACCCCTAGTGGTCACCCGAATAGGTGATCTATTTCTTTTTTTCTTACTTGCTTTTGCTCGGTACTAACCTGTTTCGTTTTGTTTTGGTTATGATTGCATTGCACTTACATCATAGAAAAGAGGTGTTGATTCACGTTCAGCTGCTAAATAGAGAGCTTGTCATGGAAAATGGATTTCTTGATAAAGTGGAAGATAATACGGCTATCCGAATATGTTTTGAGAAAACACAACGAGAGAAGGGTGATAGTCTAACGGAGGAGTACACAACTTTTCTTCGTTTCCCTAAGATTCAAGTTGACAAAGATTATTTGAGAGTTGTCAACATCCCAACCCTTCGAAATGAAGCTAACGAGCATCACGAGGATGAGTGAGCAATGAGTCGTTGCCCAGATCAAGCAAAAAGAAGCTAGTAGAGGCATCCATTGGGAAATTTGTGAGATTTATCTTAACATCTGGATGAAGAAAAGGATCGATGTCTTCGCCTAGAGTATGATGGCAACGCCATATATATCTGTTTTATGTAAAGAATTTTGTTTTCTAGAAAAGTTGCTCTAATAGAATTGAATCAGAATCAACGCCTCTTTTTCGCATTCATTGTATTCATTGCATCCATGTATTAACATTGCATTGCATCATATGCATTAAATCTCACATAAGGACCCTAAAATCTTGGCAGTTATCCTGGAATATCGATACACGAGGAAAAACTAAAGAAATGGACCAAAGGTTGGAGAGATTAGAGCAAATGCAAATATAGATGCAAGAGCAATTCGCCAAAATTCAACAACATATGAGGGATCAGATACTATAATTCCAAAGAAATATGATGAGCTAGTTAACCCAGTTGCTGATTGGAGGGTTAGAAAAAGGAAAGAGCCCTATGGTCAATTCCAGGGATGATAACGAGGACCCTGCTTATCCTTCAGGCTTTACCCCAACAATTACCCAAGCACAACCAAATGCATATCCATAAAGGGTGTCTGTTAACCTCAGACCTCAATACCAGACCGGTACCTCGACACCAGTGAACTTCTCAATAGGTTCAAGTTCTAACCCAGGGGATAATCTAACCAATCCTGTTGTCCTTGATAATCTAGCGGAAACAAAAAAGGCAAGAGTGGTGCTCCCAAATCAATACTTTAAAGGCCCCGAGGAAGAGGAAAAATGAGATGAATAACAAGGGCTATTCAAGGCCAATTACTGCAAGCCAACCAAGGACAGTTACTCCTAGTCATCAGATCCCCCAATGGCAAGAATCCAATCCAAGACCGAACTCAGAAAAACTTCGATTCATGCCCATCCCAATCACGTATGGGGAGTTGTACCAAAGTTTATTTGATGCACATGTAGTATCCCCTTTCTACCTAAAACCTATGCAGCCTCCATACCCTAAATGGTACGACACAAACGCCCAATTCGAGTACCACGCGGGAATCACAGGACACTCAATCGAGAACTGCACCGCTTTTAAAAAGATAATAAAAAAACTCATCAAAATGGGTATTGTAAAAATCGATGATCCATCAAATGCAGAAAATCCCTTACCCAACTATCCTGACAAAGGGGTAAACGCGATAATCGAGAGTACAGGAAGGAGAATCAAGACAGATGTTGCAGAAGTAAAAACTCCAATGAAATGGGTTTTTAAACAAATGATAGACATATGATTCATCATTCAGAACTCAGAGAAAACACCAAAAGGGGTGAAGAGCTATTGTGAGTTCCACGTTGAAGAAGGCCATGAAATCCAAGAGTGTGCTGAATTCAAAGCTTTGGTGTAGAACCTAATGGGTAATAAAGAATTGGAATTCCTTGAAGAGGTTAAAGGCCCAAAAGGAGTATTTTGGAATTTGAACATTAACGCCGTATCCAAAGAGGGAGTCAAGAAATAGAATTTATCAGGCATTTACCCTTACACATCTAGGAGGATTTTGAACAATAGGACCGTGGAAGAGATCCCTGAACTTTTTAGATCTAATTTGGAGTAATGTCCAAAACTTGTTTATTGCTCTAAGCCTAGGAGCAATAAGAATCCTTTTGTGAGATAGGCTTATGTCCAACATCTTTATTTCAATAAAATGCACCTTTGTTTCTCATACTGAGCAAATATTCTTTTATTCCTTTTCATTTCATTCACAAATAAAATATTCTTTTATTATTTCATTCATAACGAAAATATTCTTTTATTTCATTCTTTATTTCTTTTCATTACATTCATAACCAATCATACAGATAATTATTCTAAGATTCTTTTGTTTTTTGGATCTTCCTTCGTCCCTATAATGGGTCTCCAGATATCAACAATATAAGTGACACCGCTACCGACTCAGAGCCTTCTTTTGAGCAAGATGTGGGTCCGGAGGATTCTCAGGATTTTGAAGATGATCAAGACTGTAACCTATCTCCTGATTTGTTAAGGATGGTAGAACAAGATGAGAAACAGATTCTACCTTACAAAGAATCAATGGAATCCATGGCCTTTCTCTATGTGGGGCATGGGTGTCATTGGGCCGATCTCGCCAAAAGCTTCTGGTGGTCATCGATTCATCTGTGTGGTCATTGATTACTTTACTAAGTGGGTGGAAGCTGCTTCATATGCCAACGTCACTAAGTTGGTAGTCAGTAAATTCTTGAAGAAAGGGATCATATGTCAGTATGGAATGCCAGAAAGAATCATATCTGAGAATGCGCTGAATTTGAACAACATAATAGTGAAAGTCTGCAGTCAAATCAAGATCAGACACCATAACTCGTTGCCATATCGCCCCAAAATGAACGACATTAGAGAAAAAAACAAAAAGACAAAAAAAACAAAAAAACAAAAACAAAAAGACAAAATAAACAAAGAATAAGAAAAACAAAGAACAAAAACAACAAAAACAAAAACCTCTACCGAGGCAACGCTTTTCTCTTTGGCTTATCACGGTTTTTCCATTGAAGTTGAGAATCCTTCTCTCCGAGTTTTTTTGGATCCAATCCCGATTGAAGAAAAAGGTTCAAAGTTATCAGGCATGGTCAAATGTACCAAAAACAAATGATGCGAGCTTATGACAAAAAGGTTTGTCCTAGAGAATTCCGTGAGGGGGACCTGGTGTTGAAAAAGATCCTTCCCCTACAAAAAGATTTTAGAGAGAAATGGATGCCAAATTGGGAAGGACCTTATGTGGTAAAGAAGGCCTTTTCTGGAGGAGCGCTGATTTTGACCGAGATGGATGGTAAAAACTTGCCTAATCCTGTAAATTTAGATTCAGTCAAAAGATATTTCACCTAAAGAAGGGGAAGAGGCCAAGGAAAAAATCCGTAAAGGGCGCTTTGAGTCTCAAAAAAATAAAAAAAAAAGGAGAGGCCAAGGTTAAAACCTACAAAGGACGCTTTGAGTCTCAAAAAAAAAAGGGAGAGGCCAAGGTGAAAACCCGCAAAGGGCGCCTTGAGACCAAAGGAGTTTTGAGTTGAAAACCCGAAAAAGGTAGTTCAAATTTTGATCAAAGTAGTCTTGTCTTCCCCGAATTAACAAGAAGGAAGGATGCTACATTTTAGGGCATCAACAAAGTGTTTTGAATCTTAAAAACACATATCAAGTTCAAAAGGGTCCTCAAGAAGTTTATGCGGAGAAACTCATGCTACGACATCTGGGGCACCTATTTTTATCTTATTCATTTTGTATCTCAGCAACATTTGGTATCTAGATTAATTTAATGATTTTGATCTTTGCTCTCAATAAAATTTCATCTTGTCCATTGCGATAATCCTTTTCAAGCATTTTTATTGAAATAATAATTAATGGACTGGTAATATTCGAACAAAAGGAGTTTTGCATATTACTCTGAAAGCTTCTAAATAGTACGAGGACCTGAAATAAAACTATTATTTAGAAGTAACTAAACTTAAGTGTTGGAAACATTTGAGAAAGGATAGTCTAAGTTGGGACTATTTCTTTGGGTAATCTGTCGAATATACCAGCCGAACAAGAAGGTAGGTTAATGCATCAGTGATAGAACTTTGATGAACAAAGAATAATGATAGCCTAAGCATTAACAAGGGATCATTCTCGAAAAATGACATTCTATACACATCCAGTTAGACGGATTTGATTCATGCTGATCATGACATCCTAATCAGTTGGCATAAATTGGCCTATGAAATGGATTCTACAAGTCATGTTCCCCAGAGAACAGATCAGTGGAATTACAAATCATATATCCCTGGAGTTGCAGTGGGATGGATTGAAGTCAATACGGCAAATCTTATCTCCCTGAAGTTGCAGTGGAGTAGATTGAAGCCACCAGCCTTTTCTCCCTAAAGTTGCACCGGAGCAGACTAAAGACAATAAATCTTATTTCCCTGGCATTGCAATGAAACAGATTAAAGCTACAAATTATGGCGGATCTTATCTTCTTGAAGTTCCGTGGAGCAGATTGAAACCACCAGCCTTATCTCCCTAAAGTTGCAGCGAAGTAGGCTGAAGACAACGAATCTTATTTCCTAGCGTTGCAGTGGAACAGTTTAAAGCTACAAATTATGGCGGATCTTATTTTCCTAAAGTTGTAGTGGAGCAGATTGAAGCCACTAGCCTTATCTCCCTAAAGTTGCAGTGGAGCAGATTGAAGTTACCAATTCTTATCTCCTTGAAGTTTCAGCGGAGTAGATCGAAGCTACAAATCTCTTCTCCCTGAAATTATATTTGAGTAGATTGAAACCACAAGTGTAACCTTCCTGAAATTACAGCGGAGTAGATCAAAGCTACAAATCTCTTCTCCCTAAAATTGCAATGGGTTAGAATGAGGCTACGTGAAGAAAAGAAGCCCAAAAAGTTGAGATTCAACACGACCAGGCAAAATTGGCACTTCTTTCTTTTCTCCATTCCCGTTACACGACAATGAGCAAAGAGGGACAGCTGTAATAGGCCAATTTTGGCCTGGTCCAGATCAAAAATAAAACATAATAAAGCCCAAACTTTCTTTAAGTCCATTTACATACCTAGCCCAATTATAGCCCAATACAACAACAAAACCCTAATCCCAAATTGAAAACAAAAAAAGAAACCCTAAACATCAGCAGAAATAGAAACCTTGGCCACGGTGGTCCGGCGCCGGAACTTGGCCTGATTTCTGGAGAGTTGAGAGAGAGGGGGAAAGTGTTTTTGAGATTTTTTTTTGTGATAAGGGGATGAAATGAAGTTTTTTTTTTTAATTTTGGGCTTAAATACCCTTACCAAAACGATGCCATTTTGAGTTTTAGGTTAAACTGCCTTAGTTCCCTCCTTACCAGCACGTCGACCCGACCCAGGGGGAGGATCCACTTATTTTGCTTTGATGGGTTATTTACACCCCTGGCCCTTTCGCATTTCTATTATTTTTTTAATTTAGTCCCTTCTGTTTATTTTCACTTTTTTTAATTGACCCCAGAATTTTGCTCAGTTTTCAATCGGGTCCCTGACCCAATGATGCGCTGGAAAGTGGTCACGTGTCTAGGGATTTTGTTTTTTTTTATTTATTTGGTCCTCGGCCTTTTCGCGCCTTTTGATTTTAGTCCTTATTCGTTATTTTACACTAGTTTTCACCTTTAATTTCAGTTTTGTCTCGATTTAGTCCCAAAATCTGTTTGATTTCAATTTATTTTTGAAATTTATTTATTTATTTATTTTAAATTTTTTTTATATTATTTATTTTAATTTGTTTTATTATTATTTATTTTAATTTTTTCACATATTATGCATTTTAAATTATATTAAACTATTATCTGTTTTAAATTTACATATTATTTATTTTAAACCATATATATTATATATTTGGAATTGTTTTTATACATATCATTTATTTTATTTCATTTTATTATTATATTTAAAAGAAAATTGTTTTGTATATTATTCATTCCAAATTTCTTTTCACATATTATTCATTTGAAACTTTTTATATATTATTTTAAAATTGTCTTCTTGGTTATTTATTTTAATTTGCTTTGTATGTTATTTTTTATTTTTAATTGCATATTATTTACTTTGAATTGCTTTATATTATTTACCTCAAATTGTTCTATATATTATTTTGTTTTCTTTGATTGTTGATATCGACATTAAAGTGACATGCATTGTGACTATTACCATCGCGTATACTATAATTTGTTTATTCGTATTTTCACATTATTGCTATTCGTTAATGTAACATTTTATTCATGTAGTGTTTCAAATATCGCATATTTGTAAAAATATAAAAATTTAAAAATGAGGATCATATTTCGTACTTTTGGAATTCGAGAACTCGTTCCTTAGCTTACGAGGTTTCGATTTTCTGATAAATTTGAATATAAGAACCACTTTTCAAAAAAAAAACACAATTTTAAAATTATCCCGAGAATTAAAAAAGGATCGTTTTCCAACTTACGAGATATGATTTCTTTTCCAAAACCAAGGTAATCAAAATTTCTAACAATAAGATTTTTGGTGAATATTCTCGTTTTGAGATTTAAGATTATATCGTAACTGACGGGCTATAATTCTTTTTCTCGATTGACAAGAAATACACTTTTTTTTTTAATTTTTAAGTGATTTTAACAAAAGGATCATATTTTTAAAATTCTTTTTGTGTTTTTAATTTTTTCGGCATTAAGACATTAACTAATCAATTTGGTACCAATTTTGGGCGTTACGAGGGTACTAACCCTTCCTCGTACATAACCGATTCCTGAACCCATTTTTTTAATATCGTAGGTGAAAATTGTTTTAATAAATTAAACCGTTACGAGGTGACCCGATCACACCTCATAAAAAATGATTGGTGGCAACTCTCATTTTCGTTTTTGTTTTCAAAATCCAAGTCGACCCTTTTATCGAAAAAATGGTTTCGACAATTTGAATGACCCTTTACAACTAACCATCGGATTACAGATGGAAAGCCATACTGAAATCTAACCGAGTACCCAAAGCCTCGAGCAATTTCTTCCAAAATCAAGACATGAATCTAGGATCCTAATCTGAAATAATCAACACTAATACACTATGTAATCTCACTATCTTAGAAACATAAAGCTTAACTAACTTCTCGAGAGAATAATCAGTGCGAACAGAAACAAAATTGGTGGACTTAGTCAATCTATCCGCTACAAGCCAAATCAAGTCTTTCTTGGTAGATGTCAAGGGCAACCTACTAGCAAAATCCATTGTCACTCTCACACACTTCCGCTTTGGTATTTGAATCTATTTGAGCAACCCTGATGGATACTGATGCTCCACTTTTAGTTGTTAGCAAATCAAACATTTAGATATAAATTCGGTCACTTGACGTTTATGACCCGGCCACCAATACACCTCTCTCAAGTATCGATACATCTTAGTACTACCAGGGTGCATACAATAAGGGTTGCTATGTGCTTCTTCAATACCTGACCAATTCCTTATTTTTGATATATTTCTACATTTTTATTGAGCTAAATTTTGGGATGTTACATTAGTACTATAATAACCAAAAATTTAAAATCATTCAGTATTATGCCAAATTTACAATAACTACAATAAACTTATTTACATACTCGTAACCAATCACTTGTATTTTTACAAGCTCAAGCACACTGTGATAAGAAAAAAAAAGAAAAAGTATAAAACAAAATAAGAAAAAATTTCATATGTTACCCCCACACTTTAGATAGCATATTGTCCCTAATGTGCATCCCCTAAATAGATAAGGAAAAAAGTTACCTGATTGATCGTGACATTGCAATGGTCTTAAGGTGGGTGCTTCCTTCCTTGTTCGTTGTAAGCTCATATATATAATGCTTCCTTAATGTGGGGTTCCTACATAGAAAATGTAAAACTAGACAATATATATAAATCTACTTTTAATCCTACTCCTAAAACAATAAAAATATCCAAATCAAGTTTTACAACCCCAAATTTAATAAAAACAAAAATTGTTAATGCTCGTCCTCCTCCTGTGAGTCTTGTTCCATCTCTTTCCTCTTCTCTTTAGCTTCCTCATCCTCACTATCTTCCTTTTCCTAGCTTCCTTGCTCTTCTGCTTCATGATGGGAATGTATTGGACCGAATTTATTTAGCGGGTAGTTTGGTACTATTATATTATTTTGTCGTGTGAATTCTTGAAGAACTGGGTCCATCTCTTACATCCATTTTATCATCCATTCCATCTCTAGAATGCTTCTCTCGCTTACTTCTTGTCAAGATGTTGGTTTTGTTTTCTGTTTGAGTGAAACTAGGACTCCCATCTTTTCCTTTCAGCGTTTATTCCAATCCCTTATTTGTTTTTGTTGAAACTCCGTATATTGCGTATATAACAAATCTTCTGTGAGACTCTTGGATGGCTTCATGAATTGCTCAGTGGTTGTCAATGGAACTCCAACCTTTTTGCACAAAGTCGTCAAGAAGTGGGCAAAGAAAACCCTGACTTTTTGGCAACTAATGCACCTCTTCATATAATAAGAGATCCATGTCTCAATGCATACTTGTTTCTTCTCCAAAACAAAATATAGCAAATTATAGATATTAAAAGTAGGAGCAATTCGAGTGCATAAAAATTGTATCCACAACTTTGCAATTGGGAACATAATTACTTGATTCAAGAATGTGGGGATATCAGTACCATGGCGATGTTTCCATTCTCTCCTACCCTCTGTTAAATAGTTTATAACGTTATTGTAAACTAAAAAATATATAGGATTTTTCATATATAATTCATCACCTTTTTACTTAAATTTATTGTTAAAACCAAGTAATTGTTTAATAAATTAATGAAATATGCGAAAATATGAAATTAGGACATGAAAATTATTAAAATGTGATTTTATGCTTTATTATATAGTTTTCAGGCATAAAATGACTTATTTTATATTAGTTTGAGCATATTATATTTTTAAGTTATAAAGTGGGTCATGCATGATTAAATTAAATAATAAAATTAAAAGTTATATTTAATAATTCATTTTAAATATTTAATTAATAAATTGGGTTTTAATTAATTAAGTAAATTAATTAATTGAAGTTATTAAACTTATATTATTTGGTCCTCTAAACTATCTACTATTTTTGGACAAGTCTGAGAGTTTTCTTCTAATTGCAATATTGTCCAAATTGGGGACCAAGTCAACCCAATTTTTGGCTTCACATGGCTGCTCATAAATCAATTTTTGGTTTAATTACACAAGGTCCTTGAAGAGTTAAAGAAATCAGATATTTTCCCGAAGATTTGCTGGTGACCGAGTCTTAGTCCTGAGTTGTGGAGGCACTCAAATTGACCAAGAATCAAGTACAATCAGCCATATTTCCTTAATTCATTGCCCGCCATCCTTGGAAGAAGTTTCAAAAGATGGACACACATATTTTTAGTAAACTAGCTCCCTTGCATCACCTATAAATAAGAGTTCATTTCTCACTTTTTCAATCATCCCTCACTCATTCATCATTCTCTCCTCTCTCAAATCTCTTAGTTATCTTTCCACCTCACCCTTATCATCATCCTTGCATAAGGATTTTTAGCAAAATTAGCCTCTTAAAAAACCCTTGGTCGGCCACCTTGGAGAACCATCAGCAAAGGAGCAAACCAAAGAAGCGAATGAGCCTCGTCAGTCAGAGTCTTGGGTGACAGCCACTCTAAATTGGGTTTAATCTTTCTTTTCTTTAAGTTAATCTAAAGATTCTTTCTATGTGTTCTTTGTTCTTGTTTACAACAATGTTAGCTTAATTTTATTTAAGCTAGGATGATTACTTTGATTAAATAATATTTATTTGATTCATGCTTATGAAGTTTGTGCCTCAATTGGTCATGTTTTCAATTAAAATCATTCGCTCATACGTGATTAGAATACACCTGAATTAGCTGAGCGATCCTGACTAGACGATGGCTAATGGACATATAATTGAAATATGCATGGTCAATTTAGATACTGACCCGATTAAATTGTAGGTTGCATAACAACTCTAACCAAGCTCTATTATCTGCATAGTTTTTAGATTTGTGTGATTAAATTGTTTCAAACCTGACACGTCCCTGTTACTTCACACGAATACTAAGAAACCCTTAGTAAATAAGGATTAGTAAAATGCGTATTTACTAAGTAAAGGATTCCGAAAGGACCTAATGTGGTTTCCAAACTCATGAAAGATCGAGTTGCCATGAAATGTTTTTCTAAATGTTATTAAGCATGTTGATAATAAATTAAGTTTAATTAAAGTAATTGTCCTAGTTTATTTATGTTATAATTGTTGCAAATTGTGTTTAATTTTAGGGTTTAGGGTTTACTAAAATCTATTTCATTCATATAGTTTTCATACTTAGGATAATTTGCATTAGGGATCATTGCGTTTAGTTTAATATATTTTAATCCCCACTTCTCAACTATATTGTGTTTTTATTTACCAAATTGTTAATATAATTTTACAAATTAAGTGACTTAGCATAAATACAATCCTTGTGGAGACGATAACTTGATACTTACTGATAACGACTGTGTACACTTGCATAAACCTACGCGTTACAAGTTTTTGGCGCCATTGCCGGGGATCGTCAACTGTTGCCATAGCCATTTTTTGTGAAATTATTTATTTTCAATTTGATTTATTTCTAACATTACTAACTTATTCTTTTTAATTTTTGTGATTTTATTTTCAGGTATTTATGAGCATAGATCGAATTATGGATTTACTCTATGTAAACCCTGAAATTGAGTAAACTTTCAAACAAAGAAGACATGAACGAACAGCTCAAAGACAAGTCGAGATGGACCTTAGGAATCAAAATCAAGACCAAGGTAATGAAGCCCGTCGTGTACGAAATCCTATCCTCATTGTCGATGATAGGGATCGATGCATCAGACAATATGCTGTGCCACTTTTTAGTGAGTTAAACCCAGGAATTAGAAGGCTAGATATTGAGGCAATCCAGTTTGAATTGAAACCAATGATGTTTCAAATGCTACAAACGGTGGGCCAATTTAGTGGTAAGCCCACAGAAGATCCATATCTCCACCTTTGATTGTTTATGGAGGTAAGTGATTCATTCAAGATAGCCGGTGTGACTAAAGACACACTAAGGTTGAAGTTGTTTCTGTACTCGTTGTGAGATCGAGCACGAGCATGGCTGAATTCATTGCCACCAAGTTCCATATCTACATGGCAAGAATTAGCGGAGAGATTTTTGGTTAAGTATTTCCCATCCAGCAAAAACACTAAGTTGAGGAACGAGATCATAACTTTCCAACAATTGGATGACGAGTCTTTATATGAGGCTTGGGAGCGATTCAAGGAGTAACTTCGTAAGTGACCTCGTCATGGGATTCCTCACTGTATCTAGTTGGAGACATTCAATAATGGTCTAAATGCACATACAAGATTGATGGTAGATGCTTCCGCGAATGGTGCAATTTTTCTAAGTCTTATAATGGCTTATGAGATCATCGAGAGGATCACGAGTAATAACTACCAATGGCCAACAAATCAAACAGCTTCAAGAAGACGTGTAGCCGAAGTTCATGAAGTTGACTCTTTCACTTCGTTCTCAGCTCAGGTACCATCTATTTCCTCTATGTTAAAATAGTTAATCGCTAATAGTACTAATAATTTTGCAGCTCAGCCACCAAGTCCATTTGAAATAGTTTTCTGTGTGTACTATAGGGAAGGTCATTTTTTTGAGAATTGTCCATCAAATACTGAGTCAGTGTACTATGTGAGGAACCAATACCAAAATAGGAGTGGACAAGGACCCTAGTCCAACTTTTACAATTCTTCATGGCGTAATTATCCTAACTTTTCTTGGAGCAACCAAGGAAATGGACCAAAAAACAACTTATTACAGCAAAGACCCAACCAATCTCAAGGGTTTAATCAGCAAGCTCTAAAACCACCTCAAGCTGAGGCATCAAATAGTTTGGAGAACTTGTTGAAAGCGTACATGACAAAGAAGGACACTTTGATTCAAATCCAAGTATCAACATTGAAAAATTTGGAAAACCAAATAGGTTAGTTAGCTACGGAGCTACATAATAGAGCACAAGAAACCTTGCTGAGCGATACTAAGAATCTAAGAAATTTGGGTAAAGAACATATCAAGGCAGTGACATTGAGAAGTGGTAAAATTCTAGAACCCCGATTGATTGATGTCGAAGATAAGCCAGTTGAGAAGAATCAACCAGCTGTTAAAGTTCCTACACCAAAGGAATTAGAATCTACAAATCTGATAAGGTAAACCCTGACTTAGTGAATTCAGATATTTTTAACATCTTCTTTGGATATAGAATTACCTACTCAGAACAGTTATCCGGTTCAACCAAAAGTCCCATCACCTACATATCCGCAAAGATTGCAGCAACACAAGTAGAAACATGATGTGCAATTCAAGAAGTTTTTGGATATTCTAAAGCAATTACAAATCAATATTCCATTGGTGGAGGCTTTAAAACAAATGTCAAATTATGTGAAGTTTATGAAGGATATGTTGTCCAAGGAGAACTCACCATGCGAGTTCAAAACGATCAGGTAACCTTTAACATTCTTAAAGCGATGAAATTTCCCGATCCAGCAGAGGAGTGTTCAGTTATGGAAGAGATAGAAACCTTGGTTTCTATAGAATGCAATTTTGAAAAAGATCCATTGGAAAAAGCCTTAGATCTTGACCTTTTGGAGGATGAAGAAGGTAAAGAAAACATGGCTTTGATGGAAGCCAATCTGAGACATTTTATTCAATCCACACGATATGAACCGTTGGAGTTGAAAGTCGGAGAATTTGTGCAACCCAAGTTGTCAATTAAAAAACCAGCTAAACTCGAACTAAAGGTACTTCCTTCCCATTTAAAATACATTTATTTAGGTGACTGTTCTACTTTTCCTGTGATTATTTCAGCGGAACTAACGAAAGATCAAAAGGAGCAACTAATTGTTGTTCTAAAGAAATTTAAGAAAGCAATTGGTTGGACCATAGCTGATATTCGAGGTATAAGCACTTCCTTTTGCATGCAGAAAATCATTTTAGAAGAAGGTGAAAAGGCTTGAATTGATGGGCAAAGGAGGCTCAATCCTATTATGAAAGAAGTTGTCAGAAAGGAAGTGATTAAATGGTTAGATGCAGGAATCATCTATCCTATTTCAGATAGTTCGTGGGTAAATTTGGTGCAGTGTGTGCCGAAGAATGTTGGAATCACGATTGTTGAAAATGAGCGTAATGAGTTAATTCCAACAAGAACTATTACCGGTTGGAGAATCTGTATTGATTATAGAAAGTTGAACAAAGTTACTCGGCAAGACCATTTTCCGTTGCCTTTTATGGATCAGATGTTAGATTGACTGGCAGGTAATGAATTCTATTGTTTTTTAGATGGCTATTTGGGATATAACCAAATAGTTGTAGCCCCAGAGGACCACCATAAAACATCCTTTACTTGTTCATACGGTACATTTGCTTTTAGGCGAATGCCTTTTAGTTTATGCAATGCACCTGCAACTTTTCAACGACGCATGATGGCAATATTTACTGATATGGTTGAAAATTTTGCTAAGGTTTTCATGGATAATTTTTCTATTTTTGGTAACACTTATGATATCTGTTTGAGTAATTTGGCTAAGGTACTGCAGAGATGCAAAGAGACGAACCTTGTCCTTAATTGGGAAAAATGTCATTTTATGGTCAATGAAGGGATTGTCTTAGGTCATAAGATCTCAAAGAAAGGAATGGAAGTCAATAAAGCAAAGGTGGACGTAATTGAAAGAATACCGACCCCAATTAATGTGAAAGGAGTCAGAGGTTTTTTAGGCCATGGTAATTTTTACCGAAGGTTTATCAAGGATTTCTCGAAAATTTCTAAGCCGTTGTGTTTGTTGTTAGAGAAGGATACAGTGTTCGATTTCAACAAAGTATGTTTAGAAGCTTTTGAAGAGCTGAAAAAAGGGTTAATCTTAGCCCCAATAATCATTCCACCTGATTGGAGCACACCTTTTGAGTTGATATGTGATGCAAGTAATTATGCTGCTGGAGCTGTGATGGGTCAAAGAAAAAATAAAGTGTTCCACCCCATTTACTATGCAAGTAGAATATTGACGGGAGCCCAACTCAATTATACAGTAACTGAAAAGGAACTATTTGCTATAGTTTTTGCTTTTGACAAATTCGGCTCATATCTTATAGGTACCAAACTTACAGTATTTACTGACCATGCGGCCATTAAATACTTGCTCATGAAGAAATATGCAAAACCAAGGCTAATTGGTTGGATACTTTTACTTCAAGAATTTGACCTTGAGATCCAAGATAAAAGAAAGGTGTCAAAAATCAAATAGCTGATCATCTGCCGAGGTTGGAGCAAGATGAGGTAACTCAGTCATGTGTGTCTATCAACGAGAATTTCCCAAATAAACACTTATTTGAGGTCAATTGAATTAATGAAATACCTTGATTTGCTGTTTTTTCAATTATCTTGCATGTGGAATAATTCCTAGAGAAATGACATACCAGTAAAGGAAGAAATTCCTTCATGATAGTTGGTATTATTTTTGGGAGGATCCGTTTTTGTTTAAATAGTGTGTAGATAATATAATCTGGAAGTGTGCAGCTAAAAGCGAGATTGCTGATATCTTGTATCATTGCCATTCATCTCCAAGTATGGGACACTTTGGTGGTTCATGTACTGCAGTAAAGATTTTGCAAGCATGTTTCTTTTGGCCTGCACTATTTAAATATGCTTACGCTTATGTAAAGAATTGTGATAAGTGCCAAAGAACCGAAAATATATCAAGGAGGAATGAGATGCCCTTAACAAATATTTTGGAGATTGAATTATTCGATGTATGGGGCATTTACTTCTTAGGCCCATTTTCTTCATCGTATAGGAACAAACACACCTTAGTTGCTGTGGACTATGTATCCAAATGGGTTGAAGCTAAAGCATACCCGACAAATGATGCTAAGGTAGTCATGCGATTTCTTCATAAGCATGTGTTTACACAATTTAGGACACGAAGAGCTATTATTAGTGATGAAGGTTCTCACTTTGTGAACAAATGGCTTAAATGGTTGCTTGATAAATATGATGTGAAGCACAAGATTGCTACTGCCTATCTCCCCCAGTCTAATGGGCAAGTTGAAAGAGTGAATCGCGAAATCAAAGGTATCCTTGAAAGGTTGTACACCCTAGCAGAAAAGATTGGTCTCAAAGGCTCGATGATACATTATGGGCCTATCAAATAGAATTGAAGACTCCGCTTGGAATTACTCCTTATTGGTTAGTCTTTGGAAAGGCATGTCATTTGTCATTAGAATTGGAGAATAAAACTCACTGGGCTTTGAACCAGTTAAATTTTGATCTTAAGCAAGCCAGTGAGAGAAGGATGTTCCAACTAGATGAGTTGGAAGAACTGAGGTTGTTTTCCTATGAGAATGCCAAAATATGCAAAGAAAGATCAAAGAGATGGCATGATACTCATATACAACTTCGCGAGTTTAAAGAAGGTCAGAAAGTGTTGTTGTTTAATTCAAGGCTGAAGTTATTTCCTGGGAAGCTGAAATCCCGATGGAAAGGAACCTATACCATCTATCGAGTTTATCCTTATGGAGCTATTGAATTATACAATAATTATGGAGGTACGCTTAAGGTTAATGGTCAACGTCTCAAACATTATTGGGATGGTGAAGTTGAGCGAGTTGAATCCTCGTTCAAATTAACAGAACCTTGATTTTTCATGAACTCGTCTTGTAAATAAATAAATAATTAGAATTTATTTTCTTAGTTAAGTACATTTAATTAATTCTGTCTAAGGAGATTGAAACTTAAGCGGGACTACTGTGACCCCTCCAACCTTTCCTGGGAATTAATTTAATGTAATTTGTTAAGAAGAAATTTTCTAATCAAGTTTTTTTCTAGTTTAATTTATTTTGATTAATTTTAAATTTTTATGTTAATAAAGGGGGGCAAATTTGACCCAAGTACTAACCAGTTTCTCTTTCTTGAATAAGCCTGTAAATACAAGTTTGAATTTGAGGCCCAAGATAGCAGAAAGGAGGGAAAATCCACACCTAGTGCCGCCACTTACATTGTTTGCCACCCAAGTAACCTTATTGTGGTTAAATTTTTGCTACATGTTGCCCTAAATTTTCCCTATATAAACTCTTTTTCATTCTACTATTTTCATATTTCTCAAAGCAATTTGCTTAACCCTAAAAATCCCAAACCTTCTTCTTGTGCCGCTAGCCTTAAATCCCGAAAGAAACCCTTAGTCCTTTTCTTTTCTTTTACCGAGACCACCTAGTGTCATCGCAAGAGAACTGCCAGAGCATCAATGTCGCTGCCGCACGTAGCTGTTATCACTGTCGCACACCACCATTGTTGTTACATGTTACCGTCGCTGTCGTAAATCCCTCCCCATCACAAGGTTTGCCGAAGAAAGTTCTACCCTCTTTTGTCGATATCTCTTCTGCCCCTATAAGTAGAAACTTTGTTGAATTATTGAGAAGAGATACCATGTCTAGTAACAGAACCAGATCTTCAAATACTACTTTTGGAAACCCAATTGTGATCGATGAAGAAGTGAAAGAGCGATTTGATTCAATTTTCAGGCATCAACCTATGATGTCGGAAAAAGGTTTTAACCTGAAAAGAAATGATGTGATGGTTGTTCCTGTGCCGATTAGAAAGATAATCAATGCTCTCAAGTGGGAACATTTCTGTGATGCTCGTTCACTTCCCGATGATGAACTAGTTCGATAATTCTATACTAGTTTGACTACGCAAGATGTTACTGAAGTCATCATTCAAAAGAAAAAGGTACCTCTTAGTTCTAAGTCCATTAATGATTTGTTTAATTTACCTGATTTTGAAGATGATGAGTACTACACTATGATGAACAATATCAATTGGGATTTTCTTCAACAAGTGCTTGATGTTGTGAAGAATTCGGGATCCCAATGGATTCTAAAAAAGTATGGGAGCCATTCTTGTTGAAGAGAATACTTAAAACCAGTAGCAAAGGTATGGTTTTATTTCGTTCGCTACAGTTTTATGCCTATCTCACATAGTTCCACCATCTCAATGGAACGGATGCTTTTCTTATATGCAATTTTGACAAAAAAGTCCATTAATGTTGGGAAAAGTATCTTCAAGGAGATTCACAATTGTGCTAAAAAGAAGGTAGGAAGTGTCTATTTCCCATCATTAATCACTTCACTTTGCTTAAGGACCCGTGTTAAAACACAAGCAAATCCAAAGGGGCAGTATGTCCAATGGTACATTACAAGTCAGGATCTTGAAAGGTTAGTAGAGAGACTGCATAAGCTGAATCAAGGTGAGCAAGAGGAACCAATTGAGCCAGAAATCGAAGAGTCAACAAATAAAACTGAAAATGAAGCTAATTCAGTTACAGACACTGAAAAAGAAGAATCTGATAAGGAACCAAATAGTCATCAACCAGTTGAAAGAGCTGAAAATCCTGAACCGAGGGTTGAGCTAGAAAAAGAACCAGTCAAGCTAAGTGTTGAACTAGAATTTACAACTCCAATGCTGACTCCTACAAGTACTTCAAAGAAATCGGAGCTGTCAATTATGATGGACATGTGTAAGTTCATGCACAAACAACATCAAACTTAATGGAAATATGAAAAAATTAGGAATGATTCAATTCGAAATACTTTTAAGAATATCTCTAACACTTTTGTTCCTGAGTTCCCAGATGATATCTTTGATACATGGACAGAAGATACTGAAGATGCAAACTGACAAAGGGAATGAGTCAGAAAATTAAAAGGGCATGAAGGTTTATATCTTTAGAATTGACTTAGTAACTTTCTTGAGGCGAAATCCTAGGAGACATAAAAATCTAAAATGATATAGGCACCATTTTTCTTTGGATCGTTTGAGCCTTTTTAAGCCCACCTTATTATATTAGACCTTTGAAACTATAATTTTGAGCTTAAAGGCCAGTTCATTGTAATAAACCTACATTACAAGCCGTATCTCTATCTTTTAAAGTTATCCTAATTTTGTACACTGCCTTAACTAAAGTTGTCTTGGTAATTAACATTTGAGGGAAATTTTCAAAAGATGTATGTCATCATGCTTAAAAAAAACAGAGACAAAGTGAAGAAAAGTTTGCTCAGTCTCCAAAAAGAAAATATATGAGTATGAGTTTAAAATAAGTTTGGGGGAGTTCCAAAGTTCATTTGAAGAAAAATATTGAAATTTGAGAAATCCAAGACAAGTTAAAGGTTAAGATTTTGAAACCGAAATGTCCCATCTCTTAAAATCCTTACCTTTAACCGAGCTCTATTACAACCTTATAAAAGACCTATTGATTTGATAATTATGTCACCTACATTAGTGGAGAGAAAGTATTAAGTTCAACATATGAAGATCATAAATAAGGCTTATGATTGTTTTGCTTGATTGATTAGAAATAGTCTTGAATGAAGAATATTATCTATGGCTATGACGTATATGCAAACTATGATTCATGTTGGCATATCTTCAAACTTAGAATAGAATTTTAAAAATGTTCGTATATGAGTTACTTGTTAATAAAGAAGATCTATGAGCATGAATTTATTGATGCATGATTATGAGACGAAGATTGATGCTACTTACATTCTTAGCAAAATTTTCCTTAGCAAGACCTTGTGCTGTGCATGAACATTACTCGGGATGAGCAATGATTTAAGTTTGGGGGTGTGTAAACTGAAAAATATATAGGATTTTTCCTATATAATTCATCACCTTTTTACTTAAATTTGTTGTTAAAACCAAGTAATTATTTAGTAAATTAATGAAATATGCGAAAATATGAAATAAGGACATGAAACTTATTAAAATGTGATTTTATGCTTTATTATATAGTTTTCATACATAAAATGACTTATTTTATATTAGTTTGAGCATATTATATTTTTAAGCTATAAAGTGGGTCATGCATGATTAAATTAAATAATAAAATATAAAGTTATATTATTTTAATTAATTGAAGTGGTTAAAATTATATTATTTGGTCCTCTAAACTATCTACTATTTTTGGACAGGTCTGAGAGTTTTCTTCTAATTGCAAAACGGTCCAAATTGGGGACCAAGCCAACCTAATTTTTGGGTGCACATGGCTGATCGTAAATCAATTTTTGGTTTAATTACTCAAGGTCCTTGAAGACTTAAAGAAATCAGAGATTTTCCCGAAGATTTGCTGGTGACCAAGTCTTAGTCGTGAGTTGTGGTGGCAGTCACATTTACCAAGAATCAAGCAGAATCAACCACATTTCCTCAATTTTTAGTAAACTAGTTCCCTTGCCTCACCTATAAATAAGAGTTCATTTCTCACTTTTTCAATCATCCCTCACTCATTCATCATTCGCTCCTCTCTCAACTCTCTTAGCTATATTTCCCCCTCACACCTATCATCATCCTTGCATAAGGATTTTTAGCAAAATTAGCCTCTTAAAGAATCCTTGGTCGGCCACCTTGGAGAACCATCAGCAAAGGAGCAAAGCTAAGAAGCGAAAGAGCCTCGTCAGTCAGAGTCTTGGGTGACAGCCACTTTGAATTGGGTTTAATCTTTCTTTTCTTTAATTTAATATAAAGATGTTTTCTATGTGTTATTTGTTCTTGTTTACAACAATGTTAGCTTAATTTTATTTAAGCTAGGATGATTGCTTTGATTAAATAATATTTGTTTGATTCATGCTTATAATGTTTGTGCCTCAATCGGTCATGTTTTCAATTAAAATCAAGTCTGTATTTCGTTCATACGTGATTGGAATGCACCTGAATTAGCTGAGCGATCCTGACCAAGCGACGACTAATGGACACATAATTGAAATGTGCATGCTTAATTTAGATCCTGACTAGATTAAATTATAGGTTGCATAACAACTCTAACCAAGCTCTGTTATCTGCATAGTTTTTAGACTTGTGTGATTAATTTTTTTCAAACCTAACACGTCCCTGTTACTTCACACAAATACTAAGAAACCCTTAGTAAAAAAGGATCGGTAAAATGCGCATTAACTAAGTAAAGGATTCCGAAATGACCTAATGTGGTTTCCAAACTCATGAAAGATCGAGTTGTCATGGAATGTTTTTCCGAATGTTATTAAGCATGTTGATAATAAATTGAGTTTAATTAAAGTAATTGTCCTAGTTTATTTATGTTATAATCATTGCAAATTGTGTTTAATTTTACTAAAATCTATTCATATGGTTTGCATACTTAGGATAATTTGCATTAGGGGTCATTGCATTTAGTTTAATATATTTTAATCACCACTTCTCAATTATATTTTGTTTTTATTTACCAAATTGTTAATATAATTTTACAAATTAAGTGACTTAGTACAAATACAATCCCTGTGGAGACGATAACTCGTTACTTACTTATTACTTGATAACGACTGTGTACGCTTGCACAAACCTACGCGTTACAGTTATCTATATTAATATCTCTAAAATATTCTAAATCACTTTCTTCCACAAAATCATATTCATAATATGGAACGTTATAAAATTCACAAATTGCTCTAAGGGTAATGAGCACCTCTTTCCCGCATACCGAAATAGTTTCCTAATTGGCATCCTCTAGCTTTCTAGACTCTTAGTCTCGAAAAGATGCATATAATTCTTGTATTATTAGGACCAAATTAGAGTCTTTAGGGGTTACATAAAAGAGGATTTTTTGACATTTTGGTTTGGAAAGTTTGATGGGTTTGCAACCACCGATGGTTCGGGTTCGCTAGTTCTTCTAGATTTTCTAGGAGGCATCTTTAAAAAATTTTAACTAAAAGAACTAAATAGATATCTAGAAATATATTTTAAATGCAATAAAATAGTAAAATTCTAAGTTGGCACTCTTAACCTTGACTTGAAAGCTCATTAATCCTTTTGAAGGTTGTTCCAATTTCCTTTGTAAATGCAGAGCATTTTATCCTACTCTTAATAAACAAACAAGGTGAGAGGAAAAAAATTGCAACAAAATAAAAAGAAAAAATAGATATTAGGGTTTGAGAGGTTTTCAGTGAATGTAAGGTTAAAGAGAGTTTAAAACTTAATTAAAAGTGTTTTTAGGTTAAATTTTTGGTATTTTAAAGTTAAAAATCATGTTAAAACAGGGTTACAACCAACAGGTTATGCAACGGTCAGGTCGATCCTGCAGAAAATTGCAGTAATGTCGCAACACCCCTAAAAAGATACTGATGTCCTGACATCGGGTTTCGATGTTGCAACACACTTTAAAATTTTTGAACTCTTGGCTATAATGATTTCTTCACGAAACAAAGGTTCTGTTCCATGACATCAAGCTGAATTACTCAATTCCTCGAACCTCTGAGTGGTGTCATGACGTGAAGGGTCTGTGTTGCGACACCGACTCTATTTTTGCCTCTCTTCTTGAATTTCAAAGTGTTCGCATTATTTTCTTGGTCAGTTTAAATAAATTAAATCCTAAAATGCATATGAGTCTATTAAAATACAATATTATACAAAATTTTATCTCAATAAAAAATCAAGTATTGTTGTCGGATTCATCAGTCTGCTCCGTCAGTGTATACATGGATGCACTTTTGTCCTGTTTCTACCAGTATTAGTCCAACCTCCATCGTGCCACTCCACCTTAATTTGTTTATCCCACTCCTTAAATATGCTCTTTCAACCTGCACTTATGACAGAAAATACCTTTTTTGGTTCAAGGTAATTAGGGATTTTTACAACTATCTCAAAACTCCCTAATTTTTTTTCAGATTTCCCTCAATCTGTTGGAGACGAAATTTGAAAATTTTAGTCTCACCATTGATTTTCATGATTAGCTCATCATTTTCTAGGTTAATGGTGGACCTCAACTTGGCTATAAATGGTCTACCTAACATAATAGGGATTTTATGGTCTTCCTCAAAATCTAGAATTAGGAAATCGACCGGGATGATAAAGTTGGGCACCTTAACCAACACATCTTCAAGTACTCCTTTCGGTTGCACCAAATACCAATGTTCTACTTGGAAAACCTTCTTTGCCAAGTCTTCATTCGTGGCTTGTTTCTCTTTTATTTGTTGTGAAACGATTGGTTTCACTTGTATTTCTATGAGCAGTCCCCCATCACTTTTTACACTTAGTCCCACAAATAGAGCTTACAGCTCACTCATTGACTTTCCACATAAAGTATCAACAACCATGTTCACCTTCCCAAGGTGATATTCTATCACACAATCATATTCTTTTAGCAGTTCTATCCACCTTCTCTATCTCAACTTTAGTTCCTTTTATGTGAGCAAATACTTGAGGCTCTTATGGCCTGTGTAAATGGTACCTCACTCATAATACAAATAGTGTCACCAAATCTTGAGTGTGAACACCACTTCTGCTAACTCCAGATCGTGTGTTGGTGGTTTCGCTCATGAGGATTCAATTGTCTCGAAGCACAAGCCACAACCTTCCATCCTGCATTAGCACACAACCAAGTCCCATGTGCGAGGCATCATTATATACCACAAAGTCTTTTCCAGATCTTGTTGTATCAACACAAGGCTTTGGTAAGTATCTCATTAAGTTTTTTGAAGCTCTTCTACCTTTCTTATGTCCACGTGGACTCCTAGTTCTTCTACAATAGCTTCATTAAGGGTGTCATAATGGTTGCGAACCCCTCAACAAACTTGTGATAATATCATGTGAGACCTAGAAAGCTTCACACTTTAGTAACACTTCTTGTCGATTTTTACTCCACAATTGCTTCAATCTTTTTCAGTTCTACACAAACTCCCTATTCCAAAACCACATGACCCAAAAAAGCTACCTCTTTGAGCCAAAATTTACAATTGCTGAATTTCACAAACAATTACTTATTTTGTAGAATCTGTAGCACAGTTCACAGGTGAGCATCATGCTCTTCTTTGGTTCGCTAGTACACAAAGATACCGTCTATAAAGACCACCACACATCGATCCAGATATTCATGGAACACTCAATTCATCAAGTCCATAAATCGAAAGGGCACGACCAAAAATTTATAATGCCCATACCTAGGGCGAAATGTTGTCTTTAAGACTTCTGCTTCCTTCACCTTGAGTTGGTAGTAACCAAATCACAAGTCGATCTTTGAGAACATCGTGGCACCTCGTATCTGATCAAACAAATCATCTATTCTTAACAATGGGTTATTGTTTTTTTACAGTAAATTTGTTTAACTGCCTATAGTTGATGCATATTCTTAAGCTTCCATCTTTCTTCTTCATGAATATAACTAGCGAACCCGAAAGAGATACACTTGGTCGAATGAAACCTCTATCAAGTAGCTTTTGTAGTTGTATCTTTAGTTATTTAAGCTCTTTTGGTGTCATGCGATAGGGTGTAATTGAAACTGGAAAACTACAAGGATATAGTTCAATAGCGAACTCCACTTAGTGATTTGGGGGTATACCAGGTAGCTCATTTGAAAATACATCAGGAAAATCCCTCATAGTGCATATGTCATGAACTCTTATCACCTTGTCTTGTGCACCCATCACATAAGCAAGTAGGCATCATAGCCTTTACCCAACATTTTCTCTAATTTTATTGGTGAGACTAAATTGGACATGAATTGGGTTCGTTTTCCCACAACCACAATTTCCATTCTTTCTTGAGTTCACAGTGTCAACCTTTTTAGTGTGAAGTCTATCTTGGCCTTATGCTCTGTTAGCTAATCCATCCCTAATATCACATTTAACCCATAAAAGGGAAACTCCATCAAATCAACAAAGAAAATATGTCCTTAAATCGTCAAGGGAAACCTTTAGTACATTTTATCTACCAATACACTATCACTAAATGAAATAGTGATAGCTATACCATTATCTATGTTTCCTACTGAAATATCAAACTCATAGCTCAATTTGCTTAAAATATACATGTTCGTGGAATTATAGTTAATCAAAGAAAACAGTGGTAGGGTTTATAGAGTGAAAGTACCTGTGATGACATCTGTCGGTCCCTGGTTCTATGGTTCCATAACTGCATAAACTCGTGTGAGCCCTCCTATCTCAGATTGAATGGGAATACTGTGAGCTAGGGTTCACTGCTCAGCTTGTCTTATGTCACAACCTCTTCCTCTGCCTCATCCGTGAGAACTAGCTCGCACTTGTGTTAAGGTTGCGCTCAAAGTTTACGATCCCTTTTGTCGTTCTCCCTTATCATTTGTTACTCTGATCCGCAATTAAAACATCCATCTATTTACCTTATAAAATTCTCCAGGATGTCTTCGTTTATAGTGTTCACAGAGTGACCAACTTAGTTATCTGTGCGAACCTTCCTTTACAGCCAGGGTCTGATCAAAAATTTTTTTTAGCATTTCTACTCGTATTGTGTGAGTCATGATCCCTCTTGGATGTTCGACCATGCTATCGACCATGCTATCCAAACACTGGTTTCACAGAACCGGTTGCAACTTGTATATCCCCTACCCTTATTTCCTCAATAGCCTTTGCCTTATCAACCAACTCATCAAAGCTCGTTGCATCATGAGCTACCATGTTAAATCCTTCCTGACTACTTAAGTGTCATTTATAAAAGTAAGGCTTAAGGGTAAGTTTCAAGTGCCTAACGTTAGGACTCGATTAAGTGTAAGGACTTTCTAAATAAGCCAATGATGTCTTGGTTTGGAGGACTCCGCATATAAAGAAAGGAACTCATGGCGAACTTGTAACACCCCTAACCCGTGTCCATCACCGAAATAGGGTTACAGAGCATTATAAAAAACTTTTAACTTAAAACATTCGATTACAATCATTTATAAAACACATCATATTACATTCAAACACATGCATAACGTCCATTTTTTTCAAGCCCTCGAGGCCTTAGAAACACTTTAGAAGTGATTTGGGACTAAATCAGAAACATTTAAAAATTCATGGAAAAGGATGGAAAAATTCACACTGCAGAGGTCACACGGCTGTGTGGTCAAGCCGTATGGCTCACATGGCTAAGACATACGCCCGTGTCTCAGGCCGTGTGGACATTCGAAATAGGCCATTTTTAAGCCATTTCTTTCCCCCAAAATCTAGCCACTTACACAACCCAAATGTACCTATATTCATGCATTCAAAACACACTTAACATATGCACATTCAAGCTAAAATATCATAGTAACTAACCATTCAACCAATATGCCAAAATGGCACCTCAATCTCAACAATCAAACTTGATTAAACATTTACTAAATTCATCCATAATTTAATCAACCAATTGCACAACTTAAATACTACATTTACCATAATGTTCACATACCAATCCCATGCACAACTAATGCCATTATGACCATTTCCACATATACCATCTATCTTAATAAATTTACCAAATGCCAAATGCATTCAAGGCTACCAAAACTAGCCATTAACAACTTGATATAACATCTCATTAAACACCAACCAACATTTCAAATACACATTCTAGCATAATAAGAACAACTCATGACATACATATTTTAACTACCATGCCAACTTCTATCATTTAATCACACAACACCAAAATAAGAACCATTATAAGGCCAAATATACATGATATCATATGAACCATTTTATCACTCAATATAGCATTTATACAAGCCAAGCATAACGGTTAATTTCATCAAACAAAGACACCTATACATGCCATTATAACCATGACTCAAAATCATCACAATCTATCAATATAGTTTATAGATAGTGTGGTGGATTTCCGACTAGCTTCCAACCAGATCGATCTTCTGATAATATGTAAAGTAAAGGATAAACAACTACGTAAGCAATGAATGCTTAGTAAGCTCGTACAAACTTTAAACATAATATTCCAATTCAATAATGAACTTTATATGATAAATATAAAGCTATACCAATGCCTCAAGATTTATCAACTACATAACCACCAACTCATAAATGAGTAAGTCTATAAAAATCATATATATTTTCATTCCTAACATAATAGGATTTTATAAAACATTTTACACCATCATTAACCTTTTCATGGAACTACAAATAACTTCCTTTACTTACTTTCCATTCCATTTACTAAGTATAAACTTAAATAATAACATCAATTAACTAATTAATATATTTATTGATAATATAGGTAAGTTCAACCATAACATACGTAATTTCTCATATATAAGTACATTATTCAACTCATCAATCCGTTTTTCATCATATCACATTTTAATTTTGAACTTACTGTCTTATTACCTTTTCTTACCGTTTCACTTGTAAATACCAGACATAAGCATATACATCAATCATAATCTCAAGCTTGACATAAGCCTAATCACCATCATCACTACACAAGTTAGTGCATTTATGCATATAACTCATTTGAAGTCAATCACATGATAAACCATTTTATAAGAAATTACACCTTTTGAATCTTACCACCTTTTCATGAACATAGGTATATTTCCATTTTTCCAATTACCATTTCAATGTATATCATTAATATTAAACATGATATAATGCAACCAAAATCTTAGCACAAACCTAAGCATCATCCACAATCTCAACTGATGAATTCATTTATGTTTAGGTCAATATTCAATATGTCGCAACCATTTTTTTGTAAAATGGGGTCGACTTGGATTTTGAAAATGAAAACGAGTATAAGAGTTGTCACCAATCCTTTTTGATGATGTGTGATCGGGTCACCTCAGAAAATGGCTAATTTTAATAAACGGTTTGGTTTATTAGAACAACGCTTTTTGGTCTACGAAGTTCAGAAAGACGGGTTCGGGAGTTGGTTTGTACGAGGAAGGGTTAGCACCCTCATAACGCCCAAAATTTGTGTCTTTGTGTCGAAAATTGAAAATAATAATTCTAATAATGATGTTAATTGAAAATTGTAATAAAACTAGTTGTAATAAAAATTTGTGTCTTTGTGTCGAAAACTAGTTTTAAAATTGTAATAAAAATTTGTGTCTTTGTGTCGAAAATTGAAAATTTTAAAGAGATTTAAAATACGATCCTTTATTAAAATGCTAAAAATCTTCAAGAAAGAGACATATTTCACGTTAATCGAGAAAGAGAATTACGTCTCGTAAGTTAGGACACAATGTCTAAAATTTTCGATACGAGAATGAATGCCAAAAAATTTACTTATTTGAAAGATATTCGACTATCTCGGGTTTAGAAAAAGAAATCATGTCCCATAAGTTAGAACACGATCTTTTATTAATTCCCGAGATCGTTTAAAAAACTTATGTTTAAAAAGGTTCATGTATTTGGATTTCTTGAGAAAATCGAAACCCCGTAAGTTAGGGTGCGACCTTTTCAAATCTCAAAATACGATCTCAAAATACGTAGTTTTACTAGTTTTAAAGCCTTGATTTATGCATCGGGTAAAATTAATGTAACGTGATTTTATAGTAAAATGTAAGAATAAAACACGGTGCTAATGTGCATAGAATAATATACGTAATAACATAAATGATATTAATAAAGGCAAAAATAAAATAGACAAACGAGATGATGATAAATAATAACAAAAAAAACAACTAAAACTAGATAAAAATAAGAATAATAAACGAATACGTAAATAAATGGTATAATTATATTAATAATAACAAAAATAATAATGTTTGGAATTATAAAAGGGTATAAATAAATATTATTATTATTATTAACAGTAGAATAATGAATTAATCTAGAAAATAAAAGGATATAAGTGAGTAAATAAAAAAATAATATACGATAAAACAAAATATATTTAAACTTAGATACATAAATATACATAGAAATATAATAATAATAATAATACTAAATTAATGGTAATTATAATAATAATAATAATAGAAATAATATTAATAACAAAATAAAAATAGTAATAACAATTAATAATAATTCTAATAATGATGTTAATAGTAATAAAATAAAAATAAAACTAATGATAATAATGCTAATAATAATAGTAAGAATAAAAATAATATTAATATTAATAATAATATCAATAATACTACTAATAATAATAGTGTAATATTAATTAATTAAAAAATGCCAAGAATAAAGGACTAAATTGAACAAAAAAAAGGAAATTTGGGGCGGATTGAAAATGAATAAAAAAGAAAGGACTAATTTGAACGCGTGAATAACAAGGAGGGACCAAATGAGAAATAATCCCCACCCTCCAAAACGCGGACTAACTTGTAAATCGAATTAAATTACAGGGCCAAATTTAAAAAAGAAAATAAACTTAATTGTAAAATAATAAAAAATTAGAGGCACTAAAAGCGCAATAAACCCATCAAGCAAAAACACGCGGATCCTTGGCTAGAGCGGGTCGGGTCTTCGGGTCGAAAGATGAAATGGTGTCGTTTTGCTTTTCTATTTAAACCAAAATTTTTTAAAAAAATTCCATTTTCTTTCTTCCTTAAAAAAACTCAAAAAAATTTCTCTCAAGTCCTCTCCCCCTCCCAAAAATCTGACCAAGGGTCTAGCCGTTAGCCACCTCGCCGATCACCGGCACTGGCGTCGCCGTATACAGTGACCGGGAACTAAAAAAACCCCTTTTCTCTTCGATGCACCTCCCCGGCCCTCCGAGCACTCCGGGGACGGTGAATAGGTAAGAAAAGACCTCCCTTTTTTACTTTATTTAGTACTTCGAAATAATAAAAATATAAAAAAAATAAAACGAAACAAAAGCAAAAATAAAAAATGGAGTGACCTTTAATTTTTTGAATCATTGTTCATTTTTTTAATCCCTTTTTTATTCCAATCAAAAAAACACTCATTGATTACACGATGGCTTTTATAGCCATTTTACAAAGTATTTTTATTATTTGTTGCTTGCTGTTGTTTCTCTCTGATTTTGCAGGTGCAAGTGGGTGGAGTTGGTACGGCGCTGCAGGCGGTCAGGGCTAGGTGCGTTGGTACGGCGCTGCAGGCGGTTAGGGCTAGGTGCGGCGGCCGGGTTGTCAGAGGCTAGGGTTAGGGTTTCTTATATTTTGATGATTTTGGGCTATTAGGCTTAGTTAGGTTGGTTTGTATTTGGGCTGGTTATTTTAATTTGTATTGGGTCAGCAGATTTGGGTTTGGACTGTTTTATTATTTTGGGTCTCAATTTTGGGCCTGGGCATAAATGGGTCATTACAGTTGCCCCTCTTTCCTCATTGTCGTGTAACGAGAATAGAGCAAAGACTTTTAAGAATGACCAATTTTGTCTGGTTTCACCGAGTCTTTACTTTTTTTGGTGCTTCTCTTCTTCAGGTAGCCTCCTTCCAGTCCACTGTGTCTTGTTGCTTCGATCCACTCCACTGCACTTCAGAGAGATGCGACTTGTAGCTTCAATCCACTCTGTTGTAACTTTAGGGGGACGAGATTCGTGGTTTTAGTCTACTCCACTGCAACGTCAGGGGGATAAGACTTGTTGCTTCAACCTGCTCCACTGCAACTTTAGGGAGATAAGGTTTGATATGATAAGATCTGCTAACTACAGTCTGCTCCACTACAACTTTAGGGAGATAAGACTCATTATAGTAGATTTAATCTGACCTACTGCAACTTCAGAGGTTTAGGATTCATTGTTTTAATCCATTCCACTGCAAGTTCAGGGAGATAGGATTAATAGCTTCAATCTGCTCCACTGCAACTTAAGGGAGATAAGATTGGTATCTTCAACTTGCTCCACTGCAACTTCAAAGAGATAAGGTTGGGTATCTTCAGTCTGCTCTACTGCAACTTTAGGGAGATAAGACTTGTTGTGGTAGATTTAATCTGACCTACTGCAACTTCAGAGGTGTAGGATTCATCATTTTAATCCGCTCCACTGCAACTTCAGGGAGATAGGATTAATAGCTTTAATCTACTCCACTGCAACTTCAAGGAGATAAGATTGGCATCTTCAACCTGCTCCACTTCAACTTCAGAGAGATAAGGTTGGGTATCTTCAATTTGTTCCACTGCCACTTCAGTGAGATAAGACTTGTTATGGTAGATTTAATCCGATCTACTGCAACTTCAGAGGTATAGGATTCATCGTTTTAATCCGCTCCACTGTAACTTCAGGGAGATAGGATTAATAGCTTCAATCTGCTCCACTGCAACTTCAGGGAGATAATATTGGTATCTTCAACCTGCTCTACTGCAACTTTAGAGAGATAAGGTTGGTTATCTTCCATCTTGATCTGATCCGCTGCAATGCCAGGGAACGAGATTCGCCACCTTTAGCTTTAATCTGTCACATTTTAGCTTTAATATGTTTCACTGCAACGCTAGGGAAATAAGATTCACTGCCTTCAGTTCGCTCCACTACAACTTTAGGGAGATAAGACTGGTGTCTTCAATCCACTCGAATAGGATCTGTGGTTTCACCGATTTGTTCACTGGGGAACATGACCTGTAGAATCCCTTTCATGAACCTATTTATGCCTAGTGATTAGGATGTTATGATCAGAATGAATCAAAATCTCCTAACTAAGTGTGCATGCATGAATGCAAAATGTCATGAAAATGATCCCTTAATGTTTGAGTTGTTATTGCTCGTTATTCATTAAGGTTTTATTACCAACACGTCAAAACGTCATCTTGTTTAGTTGGTATCACTCATATCTTACTTAACTGGATTGCCCCCACTGTAATCTTCAAGGCTCAATCCACTGTAATCTTCAAGGTTCAATCCACTGTAATTTTGAGACATAAAATTTGAACCATCCTCCTTCTACTGCAATTCAAGGATACAGGATGTGGATCTCTTTGGCCTTACACCATTCCCAAGGTGTCGTAGCAAATGTTTATGCACAATTGCAAAATTTTCTTCTCCGAGAAAACCTCTTCTTATCACTCGATGATCATTGCTTGTTTTTTCATTGAAGCTTTGTCACCAACATGACATCATGTCATTTTGTTCAATCAATGTTTTGACAACAAAATCCGAAGGGATAGTCTTAAACCTTTCCTTCTTAGATATTTCAACCTTTAAACTTGGAGCGTTCTAAACAATAGTCCTGTTTCATGTTCTTGTATTATTTAGAAACTTTTAGAGTAATAACAAAACTTCCCTTGTGAAAGTATTATTAGTCCATTAATCATTACTCTAATGTAGCATGCTTGCAAAAAGATCATAACAATAGATACAAAAGAGTTGATTTAGGAGCATAGCTCGAAATAAATTATCAAGGATAGCAAAAATAAAAGAGGAAATGATTGGGAACACGTATCTGGAAAAAGAATGAAGTATTCCAAGAACAACAAATTCAATATAAATATTATGAAGACTAGGTGCCCCAGATATCGCAGCTTGAACTTCTCTGTACAACTTTCTGAAGACCATTATGAGTTTGACATGTGTTTAGGAGATCTACAGTACTTTGTCGATACCCTAAGATGTCGCCTACCCTTTCTTGTTGATTCAGGTAGAGCAAGATCACCACATGCCCCAATCTAATCAATATTTGAGTTGCTCTGCTCACCTCATGTCCCATTCTGATCAAAATTTGAGCCGTCCTTTTCGGGTTTTCAACTTAAATCCCCTTTAGTCTTAAGACGCCCTTTGCAGGTTTTCACCTTAGCCTCATCATTTTTCTTTTTTCTTTTTTTTTTATTTTTTCATCACTTTCATTTTTTAGATATTTTGATTTTGATTTTTTTTTGAAATATTTTTTGATTGGATCTAAACTCATAGGATTAGGCAAGTCCTTGTTATCCCTTTCGATCAGAATCAATGTTTTTCTGGATAAAGTCTTCTACACAAGATCTTCCACTTTCATTTTGTATGCAAAAGATCTTCTTTGGTATTAGGTTTCTCTCATAGAGCATTCTGGGGTGAAATTTAACTATGACGAAATCTTTGGATATTCCTCTTCAATCGAGATAAAATTTTGGAGAGATGAAAACTCGACTTTAATGGGCAAAACTATGATAAGCCAAAGAGAAAGGCGTTACCCTGGTAAAGAATTTTCACTGCATTGAACATACTATAAATTTTTTATATCATGCTGTTGTTCAGGTTACAATGTCAGTGCTTAACTCGGGCATGACAATGTG
The DNA here is from genome assembly GCF_007990345.1 of Gossypium hirsutum. Taxonomy (NCBI): domain Eukaryota; kingdom Viridiplantae; phylum Streptophyta; class Magnoliopsida; order Malvales; family Malvaceae; genus Gossypium; species Gossypium hirsutum. The sequence continues at coordinate 24,687,164 of NC_053448.1, read as the reverse complement.
AAGACGTCTTTGAACTCTTGAAGTAACTCAACAAGGTCTTGCTTCGTTTATTTGGTTATGCATGTTCTGATTTTTACTATTTTTCCCTCCTCCAAGGTCACAATCTCCATTGTCTCTTCATGAGATAAAATTTGTTTCTCTTCCTATTCTACCATCCTCAACAAGTCTGGAGATAGGCTACAATCTATGCCATCTTGAAAGTCATAAGATCCCTCTAAACACATCTCTCACTGAAAAGATATTCTGAGTTTGTATCAGCGTCACTCATGTCGTTGATATCTAAGGACCTATTGTAGGTACAAAAGAATATACGAAGAATGTATGAATTTAAGAATAATTATTTGTACAGTATGGCTATGAATGAATGAAAGAATGATTTGGAAGAAAATCCAAAAGAATGAAAGAATAAAAAAAATGATTATTCATAAAGGATGAAAGAATATTGGCTCAAAAATTATCACAAAGATGTATTAAAATAATGACGTTCAGATATTAGCCTATTTCACAAAGGAGTTCTTATTGCCTCTAGGCTGAAAGCAACCAGTGTGTTCTGAACATTACTCTAAGTAAGTTCTAAATACTACAGAGATTTTTTCTGCAGTCCGACTATTTAGAACACTCCCAAGTTTATAAGGGTGGATATCTAATAAGGTCCCTTTTCAGCTGTCTTCTTGTATGGCATTGATGTCAACGTTTTTTTTTTCAAAGAACTTTATTTTTTTATTGTCCATCATATTTTGTTGAATCTTAGCTAACCGCTCTTGCAGCTGCAGTTGGTCCTACCTCTCCCTTTGGAGTTGTTCAAGTTTTTCCAATCTTTGGTCCATGTCTTTTATTTTTCCTCGGGTATCGTAATGATGTTTGGTTGGTAGGTTGGTTTCCAAATTAACTTAGAAATGATTTTAGTCTGTCCAAATTTTTAATAGTCTTTAATGCATGTGATGTTATGTAATGCATGAAATGAATACAAAAAGGCATCAATTCTGATTCAATTCCATTTAAAAAACCTTACTAGAGAACAAATTTCTTTACATAAAATGAGCTACAAATATGGCTTTGCCCTAATGCTCAAAACTTTAATCTTCCTAAGTAATGAAGCTAGTTCTTGCCCCCGATCTGATTCAAGTTCGTACTTTACACTCAGCATATCGGCCTGTATTGCTAAGGTCTTCAAGTGATTGGCTACCCCTCGAATCTGAACCACGGGTTCTTCCATAATGTAATCCCTATTTCTAACTTGGTTCTGAAAATAGTGAAGCTGTTCATTCTGACGCTCTTCGCTTGCTTCAAGGAACTCAATCCTGTTTTCATAGCTTTGTAGTGCCCTTTATAATTCTTCTATTCTTCTTTTCATATCTTCAATTTTGCTCAAGTTCACTCTCAGCTGCCTTGCGGAATTATGATTTTAATGGAAAGATCTTTCCAGTTCAGCCACTCTGGCCCTTAATTCCCTTCTTTCATTTCAGTTTTCTGACAAACTTTTCTCTAAGGTCTCATTTCGCATCTGGACCTCTTGGAATTTCTTTTCCCATCTATCAACTTTAATCTTTTCCTCTTGAATTTCCTGGTGCCACTGCTCTGAAGTTTTTCCCAACCCGGCAGTTCTCATTGAGAGATACAACTTCTTATAGTTTGTCTCCAGGCTATCTAAATCTTCATCGGTTTTGTTCTTCCCTTTTCTTAATTTCTTTGACTCGAGTTTCTGAACATCCATGTCTAATCTCAAGTTCATCTTCTCTTTTTCCATTTGTTTTATCGTCTTTTCTAACTCTGTATTTCTTCTTTCAAAATCTTGCCTTATAATTTCTAACTCGGAAGAAACAACCCGTAAATGTTCTTCTATCGACTGATTGTCTTCCTGACTTGGCCAGGGATATTATCATTGATTCTTCTAACCCACCATTCATTATATTCAGGAGTCATCATTGTACCTACAGCTAATCTCTTCATTTGATGAGTCTGGTTCCATGCATTAGACATCTCTCGAATCTTCTTTTTTGTAGCCATCGCCTTTATATAAGAATTCACGGTCAGCTAGTCCTTGGGTTGTGGGTATAAACTGCCTTGACCTATAGTATCTTAGCACCAGCAATGTAGCATAACCAATAGCTCCCCAAATTCTAAGCAAAGGGACCCAATCAAAATCACCACATCGATACAAGATCTCATCCGGAACCAACCACAGGGCTCTCCATTTGATATTCTCTTCTTGAAGACTCTGAAGAATTGCCATCCATTTTTCTTCTAAGATATCATCCCTCCTTGGTGTAGCCACTATCTCTTTCAGTGGAGAATAGTTTTCAAAGAAGACTTGATAGAAACCTTATCAACCTTCCAAAAATGACTATGAAACCATGCGAGTAAGAGCTGTGCACATCCGACAAATCTGCCTTCCCCCGCTTTCCGGCACGCATTTAGTGACCTGAAGGTTTTTGCCAGAATCACTGGGATGGTGTAACCCTCTTATCAAGTCAGTCAAATAGATCGGTGATTGCCTCATCAACATGCCCCAAAGCTTTAGGGAAGACAACTAAACTGTAGATACTCAAGGCAAAGACATCAACTTTCTTTTTCGTATCTAGGTGTGCTAGAATTAGATGTTTCAAATTCTTCCAAGGAATGCATTTGCGGTCCCCCTTCTGTTTGATCCGTGTTGCAACCCATTGCTCGCTGATCCCGGTGATATTCATCAACTTCTTTAGAAAAATCGAGACATTTACAGCTCTCGAGTAGGTTTTGTCTACTTGAATTTTTGAGCAATGAAGTAAGGCCATGTATTCCTCTATTGTAGGCATCAAATCAACCTTCTCGAATGTGAAACAACTATAAGCAGGATTCCAAAACTGGGCGAGGGCACGAAACAAGTGCTTGTCTACCTTCATATCAAGCAGATAAGGCAAATCTCCATAGTTAGAGTAAAATAACTGTCTGACCTCATCATTCCACTATTCTCAGATTTCCTTCAATTCTTGCAAACCATTCTGGCCTACGCTAATACGGGTGAAGTCCCATAACTCTGATACATATCCCTCAACCAAACTATCACATTTTTCTTGTTGTGTTGTTTCGGACCAGGTTCGAACAACCGCATTATCCTCCACCTTATCAAGAAACACTTTTTCGATGATAAGCTTTCTATCTAGCAACTGAATATGAATCAACGCCTTTTATGATGAAATGCCATGCAATCAAAATAAAACACAATCAGTCAGTATCATGTATAAAATAAAATTCAATACAAACAAGAAATAATACAGCACCTATTTGGGTATCTACTAGGGTTTGGCATAGTTCTACCTAGGGCAAGTTCCTAAGGTTTACTATATGTGGTTTGGCTTCTAGGGCAAAGGTGCCCGAACCAGCAGATTCCTCGATCCTCACCCATTATAGGCTCATATAGATCGAGTTTAGTTCAGGGGAATACATTTCCCTACAGCTAAACGGAGATGAAAATCTCACGAAGACATAGGTACAGATGTATTTCGAAAGCGATCCTCTGTTCTACACGGAGGTGAAAACCTCACGAACGAATATTTTCTCACTCCCACTTAAAAGGGTATAACCGAACGGTTATGCAAATGCAATATGCAAAAATATGTTAAGAGACTTGAACAAATAAAGCAAATATAGCAAAATGATGCAAACTATAAAAATGAAATGCAATGAAAGGATCATAAATTTAAACCAAATTATCAACTTTCGACAAAAAGACAAAAAATAATCAACTTATGGCTTGACTCTCTTATTTTGGATCCCCAGTGGAGTCGCCAAGCTGTCGCAACCATTTTTTTGTAAAACGGGGTCGACTTGGATTTTAAAAAAGAAAACGAATATAAGAGTCGCCACCAATCCTTTTTGATGAGGTGTGATTGGGTCACCTCAGAAAATGACTATTTTTAATAAACGGTTTGATTTATTAAAACAATGCTTTTTGGTCTATGAAATTCAGAAAGACAGGTTCGAGAGTCGGTTATGTACGAGGAAGGGTTAGCACCCTTGTCACATCCAAAATTGATATTTAGTTGATTAATTAGTGTCTTAGTGTCAAAAATTGAAAACTTTAAAGAGATTTAAAATACAATCCTTTATTAAAAGGCTAAAAATCTTCAAGAAAGAGACATATTTCACGTTAATTGAGAAAGAGAATTAGGTCCCGTAAGTTAGGACACAATGTCTAAAATTTTCGATACGAGAATGAATGCCGAAAAATTTACTTATTTGAAAGATATTCGACTATCTCAGGTTTCGAAAAAAAAATCATGTCTCGTAAGTTAGAACACGATCTTTTATTAATTCCCCAGATGGTTTAAAAAAATTATGTTTAAAAAGGTTCATGTATTTGGATTTATCGAGAAAATTGAAACCCCGAAAGCTAGGGTTCGACCTTTTCGAATCTCAAAATACGATCTCAAAAAACGTAGTTTTACTAGTTTTAAAGTCATGATTTATGCATCGGGTAAAATTAAGGTAACGTGATATTATAGTAAAATGTAAGAATAAAACACGGTGCTAATATGCATAGAATAATATACGCAATAACATAAACGATATTAATAAAGGCAAAAATAAAATAGATAAAGGAGATGATGATAAATAATTAAAAAAACAACTAAAACTAGATAAAATAATAATAATAATAATAAACGAATACTTAAATAAATGGTACATAAAACGGCTAAAAGAAAATAATAATATTAATAATAACAAAAATAATAATGTTTGGAATTATAAAAGGGTATAAATAAATAAATATTATTATTATTATTAACAGTAGAATAATGAATTAATCTAGAAAATAAAAGGATATAAGTGAGTAAATAAAAAAATAATATATGATAAAACAAAATATATTTAAACTTAGATACATAAATATACATAGAAATATAATAATAATAATAATAATACTAAATTAATGGTAATTATAATAATAATAGAAATAACATTAATAATAAAAATAATAATAGTAATAACAATTAATAATAATTCTAATAATGATGTTAATAGTAATAAAATAAGAATAAAACTAATGGTAATAATGTTAATAATAATAGTAAGAATAATAATAATATTAATAATAATTTCAACAATACTAATAATAATAATAGTGTAATATTAATTAATTAAAAAATAGCAAGAATAAAGGACTAAATTGAACAAAAAAAGGGGAAATTTGGGGTGGATTCAAAATGTATAAAAAAGAAAGGACTAATTTGAACGTGCGAATAATAATGAAGGATCAAATGAGAAATAATCCCCACCCTCCAAAACGCACAGCTTCAAGGCGGACTAACTTGTAAATTGAATTACATTACAGGGCCAAATTTAAAAAAGGAAATAAACTTAATTGTAGAATAATAAAAAATCGGAGGGACTAAAAGTGCAATAAACCTATCAAGCAAAAACACGCAGATCCTTGGCTGGAGCGGGTTGGGTCTTCGGGTCGAAAGACGAAACGGTGTCGTTTTAGGGCTCGAGTCCCTAACCCAAAATGGCGTGGTTTTGCTTTTCTATTTAAACCAAAAATTTTTTAAAAAATTTTCATTTTCTTTCTTCCTAAAAAAAACTCAAAAAAAATTCTCTCAACTCCTCTCCCCCTCCCAAAAATCCGACCAAGGGTCTAGCCGTCAGCCACCACGCCGGTCACCAGCGCCGGCGCCGCCGTATACGGCGACCGGGAACTAATAAGACCCCTTTTCTCTCCGATGCACCTCCTCGGCCCTCCGAGCACTCCGGCGACAGCGAATAGGTAAGAAAAGACCTCCCTTTTTTACTTTATTTAGTATTTCAAAATAATAAAAATATAAAAAATATAAAAAAATAAAACGAAACAAAAACAAAAATAAAAAAGGAGTGACCTTTAATTTTTTGAATCTTTGTTCTTTTTTATGAATCCCTTTTTTATTCCAATAAAAAAACACCCATTGATTACACGCTTTCTATGGCATTTATAGCCATTTTACAAAAAAAAAATATTATTTGTTGCTTGCTGTCATTTCTCTCTGATTGTGCAGGTGCAATTGGGTGGAATTGGTGCGGCGCTGCAGGCGACGGTGGTGATAGGCGGTCAGGGGTAGGTGCGGCGGCAGGGCTGTCAGAGGCTAGGGTTAGGATTTCTTATTTTTTGATGATTTTGGGCTATTGGGCTTAGTTAGGTTGGTTTGTGTTTGGGCTTGTTTGGGCTGGTTATTTTAATTTGTATTGGGTCAGCATATTTGAGTTTGGACTGTTTTATTATTTTAGGTCTCAATTTTGGGCCCTCCCATAAATGGGTCATTACACAATAAATAACAAATCATTTAAATTCATTAAAAAGTTTACCCTACTGAGATTTTCCATACGAAGAATGACTTACGGATAAGAGTACATTGTCAGTCCAACCAAAAACACCAGATGGTCACACGAGTCAATCCCTCCAACACACCAATGCTCATAAGAGCTAATCCAACCAACACACCAAACAGAGTGTATAACACGAGAGTTCGCGACAAATGATGAACCTCGGTTTACTCGGGTAATATGAATATACATCACTCCATAATCATCTCCACTCCAATCCCCCGTAACACACTAAATCACGATTGTACTCTATCCCACATTTAATCCAATCCGAGTAATCAAATTAAATATTATATCTCAAATTAACATTAATTATCAACAATTAAAAATAAATATACAGGTTGTACCATGTTAATCTACTCAAAAATTCATATTGATGCTAAATTCTAACCGTATGAATTTACTTGGCAAAATTGCAGAAATGTCAAAGTATAGGGGCATTTTGGAAATTTTCCATTCTCCTCGATTTTCCACTCGATCTTGATCTAAATTAATATCTTCATTCAATTTATTAATACGGATAGTGAAATAAATTATTTTATGAAATTTAGTATTTTTTACATTTTTAGAAAATTGCCCCTAACATTTTACTTTTATTCAATTTGGTTCTTAAGCCTAAAAGATGCAAATTAACCTTTTGTAATGCAAAACCATGCTAGCCGAATATACATGGCATTCAATACAACCCATTTTTGCAATAATTTCACAATAAACCCTTGTATTTTTACTATTTTACCAAGTTAGTCCTTAATTAAAAAATTCATCAAAAATCACTTAATAAACTACTTTTAAATAACAACTAATATCTCAAATTCATCATTTAACATCTAAAATCACGAGTTTCATCAATGGCGGCATTCAGAATCTTTAACAGTTTCAAAATCAAATATATTGGTAGTTGGACCTAGTTGCAACGATGTCAAAAACATAAAAATTACTAAAAACGAACAAAGTTTGCTTACCTAATCACAAAGCCAAAGTTTGGCTGAATATACTTCCTTCTCTTTTAGGGTTTCGGTGAAGAACTTCAAATGAAGAATATGATAATTAATTTTGTCATGTTTTGATTATAATATACATAATTAATAATTTACTCTTTTACCCTTGTAATTATAATCAAACATTAACAATTTATAAGCCCACTAACGTTCACCAACCCTTGAATGGTCTAATTGTTATTTAAGTCCCTTTTCTTTTATTCAATTAACCATTTAATCACTCAAATCAAGTAGTGATCAAATTTTACGTCTTTTACGATTTAGACATTTTCAATTAATTAACTATCGAAACCACTGTTTTTGACACCACTGAAAAACAGACTATTACAAATCTCCCCCCTTACGAAAATTTCATCCTCGAAATTTTTCACCTAATACAAGCCATCAAGTCGAGTCTTTCTGTCATCTTTTTAATGGTAATTCATAGATAGGTCAATCAAAATTCATTTCGATTCAGAAATCGTATCAGAAGTCACATCAGAACTTGATATTATGTCTAAACTTAACTAAACAACTATGATGTTCTCCTGTCATAACTTATCATTAATAGTATAACTACCAAGAAATTCCTAGTGATCGTCTGTCGAAACAAAACTGAGAAACCCGGATTATCAAACTCTGATTGATACTTCTGACATATTTGTATCTGTAACTTTCAATTGATATCTGTTCCTCTTTTTTTAGAAAGCGTCAAGCAATATCATTTACACAAGCGAGACAGCTTCAACTATCAAGATGACCTTAACTCCTAATAATATTTCCCGATTATAGCTTATCTAATAGATATATTTCTATATCATGTCTTCTAGAATATGAATTTTTCATTTAGACTGTCCATCTATTTAACAGTGAATCCGCAAATTTTATTCCCAAACCTGAGGATAAACTCAAATATAAACAACTTTCCTAACTTTTCAAATGAATAACCCGGTTTTGAATAACACATTTGAGTCAATCTATCAATCGAATAATAACATTTCAGAATAATTCTTTCTTCTTGGTTTTAAGATAATCTAGATATACCGTCTATCATAATTCCCTCAGAATACCAATCGAAGATCAGCACAAATTGCATTAACTCAAACAAAAAATAACATCCTGTTATAACTCGTAGACATAAATCAATATTACCTGAGGAATGAGAACCAATATACAAGTTTAAGCTCAATCTCCCACTGTCTATACTTTTGTTGTTACCTATCCCTTTCATGGAAGCTAGAAATGGGATACATATAATGAAACAATTTCAATTATTAACATCGAAGCTTTTAATTATTCCAAAGCAGAAAGTATCGGATGAAGTAAAACCTTTATTAAGACCGATGTTACAACCGTATAGATAGAACACTACCTCAAATATCAATAGTGCAATCTGAGACAAAAGAGAAAAATCGAATGTAGTCCCAATAACAACTAGTGAAGTAATACAACCTCTATAATCTAAGATCGATATCACCGTGCTCCCATGATTGAACTAGGAATTATAATTGTAATAGATCTAATTACCTCCGGCCAATGAATATCCCTTACAGATAAACCATGTTTAATAGATTAAATAATAAAAACGATGAGAAAACTGAGATAATGAAATCCAAGATGTGGAGCTCTATTGAATCTCCGAGAATACAATGCATATTGAATGATAAAGAGATTAATGATACCCCAGAGAAAATTTAGAAGAAGAATATGGATCATATGCACTGGAATCAGTTGTGACAAAGACAACATAAATTGCATAAATATATTTCAGAGCATCAACCAGTAGAAGAAAGAATATAACATCATATGAGACTTATCGTTAAATTTTCTACCAAACATAATATAATAGAATGCTAAAGAAATATAGAGTAATACCGGTCATAAGTCAACCAGCCTAACAATACTTCCGTCTAACATTATGGTTAGCTAGCATTCTCATATGATAAGAATCACATCTGAAGATGAACAATTGCATATATTTCTAAAGATAAAAGAACATATAGAATACCCGAAGAGACCATCATAAAATACTCGACTATAACCGTTGCATTCAAATATTTTTGCAATTCAAACATTATTCCACTGACTACTACAGTCACTAATAATCCCATATTATCACGTTCATTAAATAAATCAATTTAGAAGAAATTCTAGTTAATTCATTCTTTAGATACCATACCTGAATAAGTCGGTTACCCGTGAATAACTTCTTCCTTGACAACGACATTGCGTATACCGAATGATCTTCACAAAAAGTTGATATCTTTTCTAGAACTCCCTTTACTTGCTAACTCATTCTCAGATCTAACCACATTATTATTCATCCATCACTGAACTATTCGACTTCTCTTTTAATCAACATAAATCTTGTAAATTCCAGTGTATAATACCTTGAAGGTAAGGGGTTGGAGATCGTAAAGCCTCTAAATTTGACTCTCATATATATATTCACATGACATAGCATTCATCATTAACATAACACTATAAACATTTATTCATACCTTTATGAGATTCGACTCATCATAAGCAGCATTTCAGCATTATCGGAATTAGCTCGATTGGAAAACATCTTTGTCTATAAGTAAAACAAATCTCATTAAAGTCAAGAGATATCACACTACACAGGTTATATAATGGCATGCATTTCTAGACTTCATACATGTTATGTTCAGTCTGAGAACCAACTAAATCGTAGCTCTGATACCACTAAATGTAACACCCCTAACCCGTGTCCACCGCTAGAATAGGGTTATAGAGCATTACCAGAAACTTTTAACTTAACATTCAATTACAGTCATTTATAAAATACATCACATTCCATTCAAACACATGCATAACGTCTCTTTTTCAAGCCCTCGAGACCTTAGAAACACTTTAGAAATGATTTGGGACTAAATCAGGAACATTTAAAACTTCATGGAAAAAGATGGAAAAATTCACACTCCAGGGGTAACATGGCCGTGTGCCTCACACAGCTGAGACACATGTATGTGTCTCAGGCCATGTGGACATTCAAAATAGGTCATTTTCAAGCCATTTCTTTCATAAAAAATCTATCCACTTACACAACCCAAATGTACCTATATTCATGCATTCAAAACACACTTAACATATGCATATTCTAGCTAAAATATTATAGTAACTAACCATTCAACCAATATGCCAAAATGACACCTCAATCTCAACAATCAAAACTTGATTAAACATTTACTAAATTTATCCATAATTCAATCAACCAATTGCACAACTTAAATACTACATTTACCATAATGTTCACAAACCAAACCCATTCACAACTAATACCATCATGACCATTTCCACATATACCATCAATCTTAATAAATTTACCAAATGCCAAATACATTCAAGGCTACCAAAAATAGCCATTAAAAACTTGATATACCATCTCATTAAATACTAACCAACATTTCAAATAAACATTCTACCATAACAAGAACAACTCATGACATACATATTTTAACTACCATAGCAACTTCCATCATTTACTCACACAACACCAAAATAACAACCATTATAAGGCCAAATATACCTGATATCATATCAACTATTTCATCACCCAAAATAGCATTTATACAAGCCAAGCATAATGGCTAATTTGATCAAAAAAAGACACTTATACATGCCATTATAACCATGACTCAAAATCATCAAAATCAACCGATATAGTCGATGGGTAGTGTGATGGATCTCCGACTAGCTTCCAATCCGATCGAGCTTCTGATAATCTGTAAAGTAAGGGATAAACAACTACGTAAGCAATGAATGCTTAGTAAGCTTGTACAAACTTTAAACATAATATTCCAATTCAATAATAAACTTTATATTATAAATATAAAGCTATACCAATGCCTCAAGATTTATCAACTACAACCACTAACTCATAAATGAGTAAGTCTGTCAACATCATATATATTTTCATTCCTAACATACTAGGATTTTAAAAAAAAAATTACACCATTATTAACCGTACGAACTTACCTAAATAAATTGCATAAATGTAAAAGTACAAGGGCATTTTGGTAATTTTCCATTCTCCTCGATTTTCCACTCTATCTTAATCTAAATTAATATCTTCATTCAATTTATTAATTTAGATAGTAAAATAATTTATTTTTTGAAATTTAGTATTTTTTGAAATTTTTATAAAATTGCCCTTAACATTTTACTTCTATACAATTTGGTCCCTGAGCCTAAAACATGCAAATTAACCATTTTTAATGCAAACCCATGCTAGCAGAATATTCATGGCATTTAATACAACACATTTTTACAATAATTTCACAACAAACCCTTGTACTTTTACTATTTCAACAATTTAGTCCCTAATTAGAAAATTCATCAAAAATCACTTAATAAAATAATTTAAATAAAAAATAATGTCTCAAATTTATCATTTAACATCTAAATCACAAGGTTCATAAATGACAACATTCAAAATCTTTAACAGTTTCAAAATCGAAGATATGGGCTAGCTAGTAAAGTTTGCTTACCTAATCACCAAGCCAAAGTTTGGCTAAATATATTTCCTTCTCTTTTAGGGTTTCGATAAAGAACTTCAAATGAAGAAGACGATAATTAATTTTTTCATGTTTTGAATATGATATACATAATTAATAATTTACTCTTTTACTCTAGTAATTATAATCTAACATTAACAATTTATAAGCCCACTAAAGTCCACCAACCCTTGAATGGTATAATTATTAGTTAAGTCCCTTTTTTATTCAATTAACCATTTAATCACTCAAATCAAATAGTGATTAAATTTTACATCTTTTACAATTTAGTCCTTTTTAATTAATTAACTATCGAAATGTTAAAATTTTTCAACGAAACTTTAATACCTCCTTAATGACACTCTGTAAATATTTATGAAAATATTTACAACTCGATTTATAGAAACGAGGTCTAATACCACTTTTTTTTTAAAATCCCTTGACCTTAGAGTCATACCACTAAACTTAATAAATCGCTTATATAATATAATTTATCAAATCAAAAACATTTTTAAAATCATATTTGACCCGTAAAAATTAAATAATAATATTTACAAACTTACTCATCAAATTTGGTAGCCCCGAAACTACTATTTTTGATAGCACTGTAAAATGAGTTGTTATAGAACTCTAGTATATACAGCGTATAGGATATTCTAAAAGAACAAAGCTTATGGCCAACTCTGAAGAAAGGTAAATTTAATGAATCAATGAGTGTTGGTAAGAATATTTATATGAGTAAGGCACATAGTATAAAGAAGTGCTATTTATGAAGTAATGTTCACCAAAAAGCCCTTTTTAGGGTGTAAAACGGGCAGATTCTGACATGAAAACAAATACACAAGGACTCCCCATGAGATTTTGATGGTAAGTGAAATAGAAGTTGTAATACGAAAAAATGGTTATAAGGTATAAGTCCACGATAGTGATATAGTACATCTAGTGACCAATGTGGTCCCATGACAACTAAGTTGTGAGGAAAGGTGGTTAGGAATTAACCAAACATGAACTAGAAGGGGTATGAGATAAATAAGTAATTGAGTAAGTTCTTAGAGGTGGAAAATTTTGATAAGGTCACTTAGTTTTGACGTGGCGTTTACCAAGTTCCCATGGAGACGTGGGTTAAGTTAAAGGGACACTTTGATTGAGTTGTGAATAAGGTTATCTCCTCCACCCTTTTTCCCTTGAAAGAATTTATGATCTAGAGCTAAAGAAAGATAAAAACATTTTCTCTAAGCTGAGTTAGGAGTCCTGGATATATCTAGTGACTTCCTTTAGTACAAGGTACATTTCATGAATCTATCTGTCAAGAAAACAAAGAAATGTAAGTATGATTGAAGAAGCACAGCTTTGGGTCATGTATAGGTTTAAAATGATGATGACGGTTACCCAGATGGGTTCTAACGAAGTGTTTCTGTTCTACAAGGTAGAGGAGACTTTAGCATTATGTTGAATGATTGATTTGAAGGTTAAGTTTCCCTTTGATGTTATAAGGTGAGTCCTTAAACTGACTCATTCATGCATAAAATGCCTACTAGAAACTTCTATACTAAGTAACCAAATCGTAAAATAGAACTAATGAAATAAGATGTTATGACACCAATGAGGAACATAAGATTTATGAACTTGCATGTATGGAAAACATGAAGTTTCGTGGTCAAAGTATGAAACATGAACCTTGAGGTTAAAGTATACTTGTGTATGGATAATGGAAATGTGTTAATGTGTCTAAAAATTATAGATGTGTATGTTACAAGTAAGTCAAAATATGATAAGTTCATGAAAGATGGATCTAAGTATAAAGAGTCTTTGTTTGTCTTCAGAGTCATCAAAGGGGTCCGTTGGAACTAGAACCATGAATCTCTAAAAGGACAAGTCCATGGCCATGGCGCTGAAGACCATATTGTGTAAGTCTATAACTGGTGGGTTATCACATCATATGGGGAAATTAAGAAAGGTTTTCACCTAATGTGGTTCTCTGTGTGTTCCAAGATAAAGAGAGGCAAACCTCACCAAGTGTGAGTCTAGGCAAATCCCTACTGCCTAAATCATCAGGAGAAGGAAAGCCTTTGTGGCAAGTACTAAATGTAAATGACATCCTTTGTGGGAAAAATTTGGATAGAAAAACCTTTTTGGTGAGTACTAGATATAAAGGATAGCCTTTGTGGCACAACTCTAGACATGAAAGCCTTTATGGTGTGTATTAAATGTAAATGACAACCTTTGTGGCAAAACTCTGGACAGGAAAGCCTTTATAGTGAGTACTGAATGTAAAGGATAACTTTTGTGGCAAAACTTTGGACAAGAAAGCCTTTGTGATGAGTACTAGATATAATGATAACTTTTGTGGCAAAACTCTAGACAAGAAAACCTTTGTGGTGAGTATTGAATGTAAAGGAAAACTTTTGTGGCAGCTTCTGTTTAAGAAGACCTTTGTGGTAAATCTCTTAAAGGAAGTGCCTTTGTGGTGATCTCTGTCAAAGGAAAGCCTCTATGGTTACTTCCGTAAATGAAGCCTTCGTGGCGCAACCTAAGGACATGATGCCTGGTGGAAATTCTATAAAGGAAAGCCCTTATGGCGAATACAAAGCAAACTGTAATAGGCCAATTTAGCCCCGGCTCATAAAAAAAAATAAACCCAAAATAATAAAACAAAATCCAAAATTATATCATTTGGCCCAATCGGAATGGCCCATTACTTGAAAAGGTTGAAGGTCTATCTACAAGCTTGATGCATATGGAAACATAATTTTCAAGGATATGCAATCTTAGATATGATATGTAATCTTAGATATGATATGCAATCTTAGATATGATATGTAATCTTAGATATGATATGCAATCTTAGAAGATATGATTTTGTAATCTTAGAGATTTAATTTGTAGATACCTTTTAATCTTAACCGTTGATATAATTAATCTGTACCGTTGGATTTGGGGAGGCTCAACTATAAATAGATGCCTCTCCCTTCATTGTAAAGGACAGAAGTGTGGAGTAATAATAATTCTTAAGAGTATTTACTCAAATTTCTCTCTCTCTTGCGTTCTTATTTTGTTGATTTGTGTATAATTTATTTATTGATTTGTATATTGTTGATTTCAAATCTCTTTTTCCCTTATTATTCATTTTCAAATTCATTATTTTCAAATTTGTTTACATTTTATTTGGCCTTATTTTTTTATTTTATACTCTTTGTTTTAAATTCATTGGTCTTTGATTATTGATATTATTTAATCCTCTATTTGTTATTTTAGTTTTTTATTATTAAATTAATTATTTTAATATTATTAATACTATTATGTGGCATCATTAATCTTGTATCATTATTATTATTATTTATTATTTTATTCATGCGCATGCATCGTTTTATGTAATATATATTGTTTTATATATAGTATACGTATGCTTATATATACTTTATACATATGTTTTTATTTTTATTTTACTTCCTAACTTTTATATACTTTTATATTTAGTTTCAATTTTTTTTTTACTTTTGTATATATGTACATGAATGTATTTATATATTTTTCTAATGAATATTTATATATATACGCACATGTCTATGTTTTTTATTTGCTTAAATACAAACTTATATTTTTAACACATATGTTATAATATATATATGTATATTTATATATTTTTCTTTATTTTCATAAATGCATTATATATATTTTGTTATAAATTCTATAGTCCAAAAATTTATATGTAAACCCATGTGTATGTCTTTTATTCTTTATAATTTCATGTATATATTTTGTACCTTATTTTCTCTTTATTTTTTTTGTTTATTTCCTTCATTTGCTTATTGATTTATGTTTTCATTTATATTTTGTCCATTTGATACTTTACATGTCGTTGTTTTTTATGTACATTAATTTCATTTATTTCTATGCCATTGTTGTATTTATTATTGTATTTTACACTTAATGTAGCATTACATCATTTTTTTACTCGATTTTAAAATTTTCAAAATTGAGATAATACTCGTATTTGGGATTTTCAAGGAAATTGAGCCCTAACGTATTGGGTTCCCATTTTCTTCGTTAAATCTAACAATCGAGAATTGCTCATTAATCAAAAAATAAAATGAAAAGCTTGTTGTCAGGAATTTAATATGTTGTATCCTAACGTATTGGATGTGACGTATTGATTTCTCGAGACAAAGATTTTTTTTAAAAAAAATAATAACAAAGGAAATATTCCAAGTTTAGGATTTTGAGAAATTGTGCCCTAACGTATTGGGCCGCAATTTCTTTATAAATCTTAAACAAATGAATATTCTTTAAATTTTATTACACGAGTATTTTGGACCAATTCATTTTTGAGGAATTAGAATGTCGTGCCCTAACACATTGAGTGTGACATTTTCTTTCTCCGAAATGATAAGAGTCTTAATAAGTAACGTTTCTTAAGTTTTTATTCAGAATCATATTTTTAAATTTTCGACATTAAAACACTAATTAATTAACTAGGTACCAATTTTGGGCGTTACGAGGGTGCTAATCCTTCCTCGTACGTAACCGACTCCCAGATCCATTTTTCTAAAACTTCTAGACCAAAGCTATTTTTTAAGTGATCCAATCACACCTCAATAAAAGATTTGTGGTGACTCCCAATTTTTGTTTTTTTTAAGTCGACAACTAATTTTTGTTTTGTTTCTCAAAATAAAATGGTTTCGACAGCTTGGCGACTCCGCTGGGGAATTTTTAAAAAATAAGAGAGTCGAGCCACAAAGTTGATTAATTTTTGTCTTATGGTCAATAAAATATTTCTTTTTTAAAAAAAATTCTTGAGATCCTTTTGCATTCATTATTTTCTTGCTTAATTGATCTTTGTATTATACATTACATGAGTTGAATGATTTAACCCTTTTAAGTGGGAGTGAGAAACTATTCCTTTGTGAGGTTTTCACCTCCGTATAGGATAGTGGGTCACTTTCGGAATACATCGGTACCTATGCCTTCGTGAGATTATCATCTCCATATAGTCATAGGCAAAATGTGTTCCCCTGAATCGAACTTGACCTATATGAGCCTATAATGGGTGTAGATCAAGGAATCTGCTGGTTCGGGTACCTTTGCCCTAGAAACTGAACATCATATAATGAACTTTAGGAATTTGCCCTAGGTAGAGCTATGTCAAACCCCTAGTGGTCACCCGAATAGGTTTTCTATTTATTCTTGCTTTAGCTTTGTACTAACCTTTTTTCTTTTTGGTTGTGATTGCATTGCATTTTCATCATAAAAAAGAGGTGTTGATTCACGTTCAGTTGCTAAATAGAGAGCTTGTCATAAGAAAATGAGTTTCTTGATAAAGTGGATGATAATATGGTTGTCTGAATATGGTTCAAGAAAACGTGATAAGAAAAGGATGATAGTTTAATGGAGGACTACACAAACTCCGTTGCCCAAGGATTCAAGATAACAAAGATTATTCGAGAGCCGCTGAACTTTCTTAAAGAGAAGCCAACGAGCATCACGAGGATGAGTGAGCAATGAGTTGCAGCCCAGATCAAGTAAAGAGGAGATGGAAGAGACGTCCCTTTTGAAGAGTTCGTGAGATTTATCTTAACGCTCGAATGAAGAAGAGGATGGAATGTCTTCGCCTATGAGGGCAAGGCCGTATAAATATCCATTTTATGTAAAGATATTTGTTTTCTAGAAAAGTTTTCTAAATGTAATTGAATCAGAATCAATGTCTCTTTAGGCATTCATTTTATGCATCTGCATTACATGACATCATATGCATTGAAAGAGTCTAATTGAGTAAATTTATTTCAGTTAATCTGGAAACCAACCAACTGACTAAACACCGCCACGGTACTCGATCAGAAACTAAGGACATGGACCAAAGGATGGAAATGCTAGAACATTTTCAAAAGGAGATGTGGGATCAGCTTCAACAACAAATGAATGAACAGCTTGAGAAAATTCAGCAAAAAATGATGGACAAAAAGATGGAATCTCAAGGGAGTATGATGGCTCGATAACCTAGTTGTTGACCGGAGGAACTTATAAAGGAAAGGGCTCTATGCTCAATGTTGAAGAAGGAGACAGTGAGAGACCTGTTTATCCCCCAAGCTTTACCCCTCAGCATGTTGAGGTATATCCGCGCAAATCTTCTGGCACCATCAAGCCTCAGCAGTTTTAGACCGGTCCTGTAACACTAATGAATTTTCAAGCTGGATCAGGCTCTAACCCCGGAGACAACCTTGTTAATCCTGCTATCCCTGACTTCGACGAAACATCTGAAAAAGAGAAAATGAAGGATGAATTGCCAAGACAGCTAGAAGAAAAGTATAAATGGCTGGAAGGGAAATTTAGAGCAATAGAAAGTGCTGAGAGCTACAATGGGATTGATGCTAAAGAATTAAGCTTGGTTCCGGATTTAGTACTCCCTTACAAATTCAAAATGCCCGAGTTTGAGAAGTATAATGGAACTAGTAGTCCCGAAGCCCATATTACTATGTTTTGTAGGTGGATGACTGGGTATGTTAGTAATGACCAGTTGCTGATACATTGTTTCCAGGATAGCCTCACAGGGGCATCGTCCAAGTGGTACAATCAATTGAGTCGTGCTAAGATTAATTCCTGGAAAGATTTAGCACAGGCATTCATAAAGCAGTACAATCATGTAACTGACATGGTACCTGATAGAATCACTCTACAAAACACAGAAAAGAATCCCGATGAAAGTTTTAGGCAATACGCATAGAGGTGGAGGGAGGTCGCCGTCCAAGTTCAGCCACCGCTCTTGGAAAGGGAAATGACAATGCTATTCATAAATACATTGAAAGCTCTGTTCATCACACATATGTTAGGGAGTGACACAAAAAGATTTTCTGAAGTAATCATGAATGGAGAAATGATTGAAAGCGCCATAAGGAGCGGAAAGATTGATGCTGGAGGAAATAATAGAAGGCAAGCGTCAAAAGAAAAAGAAAATGAGGTGAACAGCGTGAATACGTACAGCAAATCAATTGCATATCAGTAGGGTTCATCAAGACAAGAATCATGTGTGAAGCAAGGTACTGAAAAACTCTAGTTCACGCCAATTCCAATGTCGTACAAGGAGCTGTATCAAAGCTTATTCGATGCGCATGTTGTTTCTCCTTTACATGTGAAGCCTCGACAGCTTCCGTATCCCAAATGGTACGACGCAAGTGCACAATGCGATTATCATGCAGGAATTACGGGACACTCAATAGAGAATTGCATTACCTTTAAAATACTAGTTGAAAATTTCATCAACATGGGTATTGTCAAGTTGGATGGCTCATTTGATGCAGAAAATTCACTACCCAATCATGATTGACAATGGGGTGAATGCAATATATAAGGAGATGTTGGGAAGTGTTCACATCAATGACATATAGGGAGACACAAATGAAAGGGGGACCTTGTTAGATATCCGCCCTTATAAATCTGGGAGTGTTCTAAGTAACTGAACTGCTGAAGAAATCCCTGTAATTTTTAGAGCTTATTTAGAGTATGTTCAGAACATTTTGTTGTTTTTAGCCTAAAAATGGTAGAAATTCCTTTGTGAAATAGGCTCATGTCTAAACGTCATTATTCTAATACAATACATCTGTTCATTCATTTTTGAGCCAATATTTTTTCATTCTTTTGGATTTTCTTCCACATCATTCTTTCATTCATAATTATATTGTACAAATAGTTATTCATAAATACATTCTTTTGTATATTCTTTTATATTGGGTCTCCAGATATCAATAACATGAGTGATGCTGCTATAGGCTTAGAATTTCTTTTTGAGCGAGGCATGTGTTTAAAGGGATTTCATGACTTTGAAGATGAAATAGATTGTAGCCTATTTTCGAACTTGTTAAGGATGGTAGAACAAGTCGAGAAACAGATCTTACCCTACAAAGAATCATTGGGATACATGACTTCTCCTTATATGGGGCATGAAGGTCATTTGGTCGATCTCGCCAAAAGAGTTTGACGGTCATTGATTCAACTTTGTGATCGTCAGTTACTTTACTAAATGAATGGAAGCTGGTTCATATGCCAATGTCACAAAGTCGACAGTTAGCAAATTCGTGAAAAATCATATGTCAGTATGGAACGCCAAAAGGATCATATTTGACAATGTACTAAATTTGAACAACAGCATAATATCAAAAGTTTGCAGTCTGTTCACGATTAATGCCATACCGCCCAAAAAAAATATGGCGCAAAAAAAAACTCTGCCGAGGCAATGCCTTTCTCTTGGGCCCATCGCAGTTTTGCCTATTGAAGACAAAATTCTCTCTGAGTTTTTGAATCGAATTCCGATTGAAGAGGAATGTTCAAAGTTGTCCATCATGGTCAAATATGTCAAAAGCAAATGATGCAAGTTCACAAAAAAGGTTCATCCTAGAGAATTCCTTGAGAGGGACCTGGTACTGAAGAAGATCCTTCCCATACAAAAAGAACTTCATCCTAAGCTGGGAATGACCTTATGTGGAAGGCCTTATTTAAAAAAGTGTCGATTTTGATCAAAAAGGATAAATAGGACATGCCTAATCCTATGAGTTCAGATTCAATCAAAAATATTTCAAAATATAAAAAAAAAAGAAAAAACAAGAAAAAAAGAGAGAGAGAGAAAAGAAGAAAGAAAATGAGAGGCCAAGGTGAAAACCCGCAAAGGGCGCCTTGAGACCAAAGGGGATTTGAGTTGAAAAACTAAAAAGGACGGCTCAAATATTGATCAGAATGGGGTATGAGGTGATCAGAGCAGTTCAATTTTTGATCAGATTGGGGCATATGATGATCTTGAATCAACAGGAAAGGGTACACAACATCTTGGGACATCGACAGAGTACTGTAGATCTCCTAAACACATGTTAAACTCAGAAAGTTTGTATAGAGAGGTTCAAGCTGCGATACCTGGGGCATCCAATTTTTATATTGAATTTTCTATTCTTGAAATACTTCATTCTTTTCCAAGATACACATTCCCAATCAATTTCTTTGTTATCCTTACTTACTATTTTTTGATAATCTATTCCTTTCGAGCTATGCTCAGAACCAATTGTATTCTCATCCATTGTTATACCCTTTTTGCAAGCATGTTGCATTGGAATAATGATTAATGGACTAATAAAACTTTCACAAGGGAAGTTTGGCATATTACTCTAGAAGTTTCTAAATAATACAAGAACCTGAAACAGGACTATTGTTTAGAATGCACCATGTTTAAAGGTTGGAAATCTGAAAAGGAAGAGTCTAAATTAGAACTTTCTCTTTGGATTTTATTGTTAAAAACATTGATTGAACAAAATGACAAATCTTAAATAAACAAGTAAGCAATGATCACCAGACAGTAAGAAGAGGTTTCCTTGGAGAAGAAAGCCTTCATTTATACATGAGCCTTTGGTACGATACCCTGGGAATGGTGTAAGGGACTAGAGAGATTTAGATCCTATATCCTTGAATTGTGATAGGAGAGGATCGAGAAAAAGTCATATATTCCTACCTTTGGGTTACAGTGGGAGAATGATGGTACAAATTTTGCACCCCAATGGATTAAACTTTGAGGTTTACAGTTGGGGGCAACCTTACTAAGTGTTTCTTCAGAAAAGCCAGCCAAGCAAGAAGGCGTTGTAGCACATCAGTGTTAAAGCCTTAATAAACTTCGAGCAATGACAACTTAAGTGGGATCATTCTCGGAAAAAAAATTATTAAAAAATTATGCATTCGGTGAAACACCATTCACACATGTCTAGTTAGGAGGATTTGATTCATTTTATGCCATCCTAATCATTAGGCATAATTACGTTCATTATACAGGTCATGTTCCCCAGAGAGCAGATCAGTGAAGATAACAGATCTTGCCTTCCTGCACCGACAGCGAAGCAGATCAAAGACACCAACCTTGCCTCCCTGGGTTGTAGCGAAGCAGGTTAAAAATAGCAGATCTTGTCTTCCTGCACCGACAACGAAGCAGATCGAAAACACTAGCCTTGCCTCCCTGGGTTGCAGCAAAGCGGTTAAAAATAGCAAATCTTGCCTTCCTGCACCGACAGCGAAGCAGATCGAAGACACCAGCCTTGCCTCCCTGGGTTGCAGCGGAGCAAGTTAAAAATTACAGATCTTGCCTTCCTGCACTGATAGTGAAGCAGATCGAAGACACCAGCCTTGTCTCCCTGGGTTGTAGCGGAGCAGGTTAAAAATAGCAGATCTTGCCTTCCTGCACCGACAGCGAAGCAGATCGAAGATACCAACCTTGCCTCCCTGGGTTGTAGCGGAGCAGGTTAAAAATAGCAGATCTTGCCTTCCTGCACCGATAGTGAAGCAGATCGAAGACACCAGCCTTGTCTCCCTGGGTTGCAGCGGAGCAGGTTAAAAATAGCAGATCTTACCTTCCTGCACCGACAGCGAAGCAGATCGAAGACACCAACTTTGCCTCCCTGGGTTGCAGCGAAGTATGTTAAAAATAGCAGATCTTGCCTTCCTGCACCGACAGCGAAGTAGATCGATGACCCCAGCCCTATCTCCCTGGACAGTAGTGGAATAGGTTGAAGATTATAAGTCCTATCTCCCTGGTCAGCAATGGAATAGGTCTAAGATTGTGAATCCTATCTCCCTGAGCAATAGTGGAGTAGGTTGAAAATAGCAGATCTTGCCTTCCCGTACTGGCAGTGAAGCAGATCGAAGACATCAGCCTTATCGCCTTGACGTTGCAATGGAAAAGATTGAAGCCATAACGGTGAATCTTATTTCCCTGGCGTTGTAGCAGAGCAGATTGAAGCCACGACGGCAAATCTTATCTTCCTGGCATTAAGGCTTGGATTAGCTGAAGTGGAGCGGATTAAAGCTATGGGCAGCGAATCCTATCTCTTTGGCATTACAGTGGAGCAGATTGAAACCACGACGATGAATCTTACTCCCCTGGCGGTGTAGTGGAACAGATTGAAGCTACGACGGCGAATCTTGTTTCCCCAACATTGCAATTTAAAAGACTGAAGATGGCAAATCTTATCTCCCTGAAGTTGCAGTGGAGCAGATTAAAGCCAATAATCCTATCTCCCTGAAGTCGCAATGGAGCAGATTAAAATTACAGATCTTATCTCTCTGAAGTTGCAGAGAGCAGATCGCATCTACTCTTATCTCCCTGAAGTTGCAGTGGAGCAGACTAAGTAAGCAAGCCTTATCCTCCTGAAGTTGTAGTGAGGCAGACTGAAGATGGCGAATCTTATCTCCCTGAAGTTGCAGTGGAGCAGATTAAAGCTAATAATCCTATCTCCCTGAAGTTGCAGTGGAGTGGATTAAAATCACAGATCTTATCTCTCTGAAGTTGCAGAGAGCAGATCGTATCGGGTCTTATCTTCCTGAAGTTGCAGTGGAGCAGACCCAAGAAAGCGAGTCTTATCTCCCTGAAGTTGCAGTGGAGCAGACTCAAGAAATCAAGTCTTATCCCCCTGAAATTTCAGTGGGGCAGACTAAATAAACAAATTCCATCTCCCTAAAGTTGTAGTGGAGTGGATTAGAATCTCTCTGAAATTATAGTAGAGCAGATCGCATCAAATCCATCTTTAATGTTGCAGCAGATCAAGTTGAAGCTATAAGTCTTATCTCCCTGGGAGTTGCAGTGGAGCAGATTAAAGATAGCAAATTTTGAAAAACTACAACGTGCAAATCCTATCTCCTTGGCATTACAGTGGAGTAGGTTGAAGCACCAGTTCCTATACTTCTGAAGATGCAGTAGGAAGGAATGAGGCTATTTGAAGAAGAAGAAGAGCGCTAAAGTCTAGCACAACCAGGCAAAATTGGTCATTTCTAAAGTCTTTGCTCTGTTCTCGTTACACGATAATGAGCAAAGAGGGGCAGCTGTAATAAGCCAATTTAGCCCGGGCTCATAAAAAAATAATAAACCCAAAATAATAAAACAAAGTCCAAAATTATATCATTTGGCCCAATCGGGATGGCCCATTACTTGAAAAGGTTGAAGGTCTATCTACAAGCTTGATGCATATGGAAACATAATCTTCAAGGATATGCAATCTTAGATATGATATGTAATCTTAGATATGATATGCAATCTTAGAAGATATGATCTTGTAATCTTAGAGATTTAATTTGTAGATACCTTTTAATCTTAGCCGTTGATGTAATTAATCTGTACCGTTGAATTTGGGGAGGCTCAACTATAAATAGATGCCTCTCCTTTCATTGTAAAGGACAGAAGTGGAGAGTAATAATAATTCTTAAGAGTATTTACTCAAATTTCTCTCTCTCTTGCGTTCTTATTTTGTTGATTTGTATATAATTTATTTATTGATTTGTATATTGTTGATTTCAAATCTTTTTTTCCCTTATTATTCATTTTCAAATTCATTATTTTCAAATTTGTTTACATTTTATTTGGCCTTATTTTTTTTTATTTTATACATTGTTTTAAATTCATTGGTCTTCGATTATTGATGTTATTTAATCATCTATTTGTTATTTTAGTTTTTTTTATTATTAAATTAATTATTTTAATATTATTAATACTATTATGTGGCATCATTAATATTGTATCATTATTATTTTTATTTTTATTCATGCGCATGCATCGTTTTATGTAATATATATTGTTTTATATATAGTATACGTATGCTTATATATATTTTATACATATGTTTTTATTTTTATTTTACTTCCTAACTTTTATATACTTTTATATTTAGTTTCAATTTTTTTTTACTTTTGTATATATGTACATGTATGTATTTATATATTTTTCTAATGAATATTTATATATATATACGCACATGTCTATGTTTTTTATTTCCTTAAATACAAACTTATATTTTTAACACATATGTTATAATATATATGTATATTTATATTTTTTTATTTTCATAAATGCATTATATATATTTTGTTATAAATTCTATAGTCCAAAATTTTATATGTAAAACCCATGTGTATGTCTTTTATTCTTTATAATTTCATGTATATATTTCGTACCTTATTTTCTCTTTATTTTTTTTGTTTATTTCCTTCATTTGCTTATTGATTTATGTTTTCATTTATATTTTGTCCATTTGATACTTTACATGTCGTTGTTTTTTATGTACATTAATTTCATTTATTTCTATGCCATTGTTGTATTTATTATTGTATTTTACACTTAATGTAGCATTACATCATTTTTTTACTCGATTTTAAAATTTTCAAAATTGAGATAATACTCGTATTTGGGATTTTCAAGGAAATTGAGCCCTAACGTATTGGGTTCCCATTTTCTTCGTTAAATCTAACAATCGAGAATTGCTCATTAATCAAAAAATAAAATGAAAAGCTTGTTGTCGGGAATTTAATATGTTGTATCCTAACGTATTGGATGTGACGTATTGATTTCTCGAGACAAAGATTTTTTTAAAAAAAATAATAACAAAGGAAATATTCCAAGTTTAGGATTTTGAGAAATTGTGCCCTAACGTATTGGGCCGCAATTTCTTTATAAATCTTAAACAAATGAATATTCTTTTAAATTTTATTACACGAGTATTTTGGACTAATTCATTTTTGAGGAATTAGAATGTCGTGCCCTAACACATTGGGTGTGACATTTTCTTTCTCCGAAATGATAAGAGTCTTAATAAGTAACGTTTTTTAAGTTTTTATTAAGAATCATATTTTTAAATTTTTGACATTAAGACGCTAATTAATTAACTAGGTACCAATTTTGGGCGTTACGAGGGTGCTAATCCTTCCTCGTACGTAAGCGACTCCCAGATCCATTTTTCTAAAACTTGTAGACCAAAGCTATTTTTAGGTGATCCAATCACACCTCAATAAAAGATTTGTGGTGACTCTCAATTTTTGTTTTTTTTAAAGTCAACAACTAATTTTTGTTTTGTTTCTCAAAATAAAATGGTTTCGACACAAACTGTTGTAGATATTTAAATGAGGAAATACTTTCATGCAATTTTTTTGAATGAATGGCGTGTAAGGAATTAGGAATGAGTTGTATGAATGGTTCCTGATGACAAAGTAAAGATAGGAATCTGAGGTATAGTAAGTGTTTGAGATGACGTATAAGACAAGTAGAAAGAACTAAGTATCCAGCGAACTCTTAAAGAAAAGCATCACCATATGTAAATGAATTGAAAAACTCCGCCTAGTAACAAGAAATGAACAATAAAGCTAAAACATGCCAGAATAGGTGGTGAATCTGAGATATGTGCTATAGGAATATATTAGTGGTACCATAGAGTAGGAAAGATCTAGGCAAACTCTGTGTTAAATATTAGGCGTAGTCTACCCCACAAAAGGTAGTGGTAAAATCAGGGTTTATGAAATAATATCTTTAGTCTGGTAATAAGGAAAACAAATTGGTTAAGGACTATGTGAAGAAAATATTTTAAAAAGGTACATAGAAAGTAATGGGATTGTATGTATAGTACGCTCAAAGGAAAGAAATGGAAATTTGAGCTTGGACCTCGACTCTAGAGCCTAATAGAGTGAAGAATTAATGAATATGAAAGGAAGATAAGTCCTTAATGACACTGAGAGTTACACAAAGGTCTAAAATAGAAAAGAGTAATTATAGCCCACTAAAAGAAATCTTAATGAAGTAATTACTGGAAGGAATAAGGAAAAATTGAACGACACAAGAAGGACCTGCGGAGCATCTATCACGCTTTGATGTAATGAAACAGGTATTTAAGGATTATCTCACTAAGTTCTTATGAACTTACTAAAGTTATTTCCTATTTCAGGTTGTAAAGAAGTATGCGTCGGGGGACAACGCCAACGATGTGCTAAAGGAGGGGCAAAATGGGCTATTATGCATACAGAGCTAGTTAAGTGGTGATTCAAGTTTGGGCATCTGTTTACACATTGGCGCACTGAGATTCTAACAGCAGTGTGGGAGATAATAGTAGATATCGTTGTAATTGTCATAATTGTGAATCGTAATAGTAAGCATCCATTGTATTTACATAGGAATTCTCGAATAGAATATTAAACTTCACATAACCATAAATAGAAATTTACATAGGAAATAAATAAATAAGTGAAGTTGCATTTGTAATAGGGTGTAACGTTCAACATTCAGATCTGGTAAATCGGATCGAGTGAAGGGCGTTACATACCAAATAAATTTGGATGTCACGGTGCACCCCAAAGCAAAACCTTTTCTAGCGATCTCCTTCCTGTGAGACCATTTCAGTTGCATACTGGTTAAATCACACAAACTTTGCTTCGTATTCAGCCACAGTCGGTTCGTCTTGCACCAAATTTATAAATTCTTGTTTACTAGCTTCCATATATTGCTAGCCCTTGAATTTCTTCTTAAATGTCTCCAAGAAGAAACCCCAAGTTAGTCTATTTGCAATAGTTCCTTGCTTCACGATATTCCACCAGCAATGGGCTTCACAAGTGAGTAATGACACTGTGTATCCCAGTTTTTCTTCCTCAGTACAAGTCATTTTCTCAAGGATTTTATCAACACTCTTGAGTCATTCCTCTGCCTTGGTAGGACCGACTCCTCTAACTCCACTAAACTTTTTACCACCTAGAGCTCGCAAACGCTCCAGTGACAATCCTCGGCTGGTTGGAGCAGGGTTCATTCTAGTGTATCGTTAAAATGCTTAAAGTATGGCTTGCACTAATGGTTCAACACTCTCATCCAGATCACTTGCCTGCGAGGTCGCAAAGGTGATGTTGAATTCCTGTCACCTTCTAGAGGGTCTGCAATTCCATTTACATGGTTCATATTCACTTTTCTGTGAGGCATTTTACTTATTCTAGATGTACATAAGACACAAGTTTAAGTAAATGGATTTATACATCCTAAGCTGAACAAACACATATGTGAACTCAGTTTGCCAAAACACATATGCGAACACAGTTCGCCAAACATAACTATGAGCATAGCTTGCCAAAACGTACTTGCAAGGAGAACTGTTAAGAAGGTGAGTGACGGAGAGTGATCCAAAGTGTAATCCTGTAAAACAAATAGTTAAACAAAGGCAATGTATTTTTTTTCCCAGTCCTATCCCAAACAACAAACAATCATGTTTATCACTTCAAATAATTCATAAATTTAGTGAGTCCTAACATGTTAGCCTATCTTGGTGAACTTGTTACGTTAACAATCTGGCGAACCACACAAATAAACCTAGCAAGCCTATCACATTTGACTAACCAAGCTAGCAAACCTGTCCAACCTAGCGAGCTCTGATACCAACAAATGTAAAACCCCATACCCGGTCCGATCATCGAACCCAAGTTATGGAACGCAACATTCGCCACCTGAGTGACTCTCCATTAACTCTCAACCTAACCCACTTCACACCACATGTAAAACATAAAAGATGTATAAGTTCTCAAAGTACATCGGAATGTCATATATGTACTCTCACAAAAATGTTAATACTAGTTGGCACACAGATTAGGGTTTGCATACTTAATAAGTTAAGGTTTCCCATATATGTAAGTAAAATATGCACAAAATTAAGACAACCACACCCCGCGATCTCACTTCATAAGCTTTAGGGTTCGCAGCGGCAGAATTATGCGAACCTACTTTGCATGCATACAATCTACTTCACGAAGCACAATAGTTCATCTATCTAACATAGGGGTTCGCACCCCTGTATAGCACGCACAATCAAAGTCCTTTAAGGGATAGGAAGTTAAGATAGGGTAGGTTTCATGAGCTACCCTTAAGGGCTATGGTTATGCAAACTCAATTCGCAAGGTTTCCTGTAACTCAAAAACATTATGGCTTTTTGGATAGTATTTCACCAATCGCTAGGTTTCGTACTTTAGCAAGGTTCAACCCCTGTTGTTTCGTAGCAACCTCGGCGAACTTAGTAAGTTTGTCAGTTCTAAAACATTCACGCTATTGCCTTTGGCGTACCCAAGGTTTAGAAATTAGTGAACCCATCAACTAAGAAAACATTAAACATGGATTAAAAATTTAAACTTGAAATACAGAGGTGTTTATAAAATAATATCGGTTCACAGATAGAATATGAAGACAAACGTAAGGAAACATAAAGAAATTAATTAAGTCCTAAGATAATAAGCGAAGTCATAATAGAAAAAATAATTACCAAATTGCACACACTAAGGTTTGAACCCAAGACCTCTAACCAACACCCAAAGCACCTAAACCACGAAAATAATACTAATTGTGGCAAAATCTAACAAATTAGAAATTAATTTTTGGGACATTACAATACAAACAAGCATTTATCAAAAAAATTATATAAAAAAATTATAATAAACCATTTGAATAATATTATTTTAGATACATAAAATAAAATAATAAACAATAAAATCATATATAACACATTTGATGTTAAAGAAATTAACTATATCTAGCCTTTTTTATCAATAAAGTTATTTAATTTTTTTTGTTTAAAATGTTAATTGCGAATCGATTAAAGTGATTAAACTGTTCATTGAAATATCTAAATGTGTAAGAGAAAGAAAAACCCTTATAAGGCAATCAAATTTGATAAAAAGAATAAAAAAAGATATCTTTTAAGACAACCATATGACGTAAGATTAATTTAGTAGATTCTAGGGTACATGAGTGGTCTTGTAACTCGGATAGTGAAAATATAGTGATACATTTTTCATCAATCACTCGCCATATTTATTCTACAAAAATCTTTGGAAAATCTTCTGGAGATTTGGCAAATTTATTGATGCGTTCATTCTTTTTTCTTCGTGATGTTGATGAAGGTGGAGGATGCAAAGAGAATCATTTCTTCTCTCAATAGAACATGCATTTGTAACTATAAACTATGGGTAAACCTATGGAGATTCAATTCTAAAACCTCATACCGGAGAAGAGTTGCTCTGTATAAGTTTGATAAGGTTATGGATCGGGAGGGGAAACGTCAATATGAATGGGCATGTGGATGAGGTGTGGATTCTTAGGTTGGGGACGTGCTTCTTGGCCTTTGAGTATGGAGATTGATTCTTTAATTGAGAAGTTGAGGTACGAATGAATTAATAGTGTATCAATTGAGAAGATCACCAGAGCTCCAACTGTTGGACTCTAATTTTGATCTATAAGTTAATTCAAAATGATTTTTATTAAATCCTAAACCTTAATTTAAAACTAATTAACATCATTGATATAGAACGAGAGAAACATAAAGTAATTAAGAGAAGAAGGTTTTTATTCAAGTCCCACTTGTCAAAAAATACCAACCTATATATATAGAGAGGAATAACAAACTATTTAACAATAATATATTTCAACTTTAAATAATGGATAATAAAGTTGATAATATTACTAAAGAAAAAGGAGAATCCTAACAACAAGATCAAGGTGGTTGAAAAATCTTATCATGCCCCCGCAATATAGACGATGTTGAAGCAAGGCCAATCTTGTTGACGACATTAACGAACTGTCGGTGAGGTAATGGTTTTGTGAGAGCATCAGCAAACTGGTCGGTAGTGGAAATACGAGGCACACAAAGACAACCGCTTTGTACTTGTTCACGAATGAAGTGGTAGTCTAGCGCAACATGCTTCATGTGTCAATGAACTACTAGATTAACACAGAGATGAGTGGCTCCAACATTGTCGCAATATATCACTGGTTGTTGTGGTATGATGACACCACGTTCAAATAGAATGGAGCACATCCAGTATAACTCAACAGCTGTATCAACCACGGAATGATACTCAGCTTCGGTAGAAGATCGAGTAATCATTTTCTATTTTTTCAAGCTCTAAGACACGGGATTACGACCAAGATAGATAATATAAGCACTTGTAGAGGTAAAGCCGTCTTTGTCACTAGCCCAATCAGCATCAGAGAAAGCATGAAGGGCAAGAGGCAAATGACGATGCATGGAGAGGCCATGATCTAAAGTACCACAAAGATAGCGTAATAGTCATTTGACGGTAGTCCAATGGTCGGTCGTGGGTTGATGCATGAACTGCGATAACTTGTTAACAGCATAAGAGATATCGGGTCGTGTTAACGATAGATACTGAAGACTGCCAACAATGGTGTGATAGGCAGCTGCATCTGCTAATTGGGAACCAGAGTGTAATGTAAGAGACACCGAGGAGGACATAGATGTTGAAACTGGTTTAGCTTCAGTCATCTAGGCTTTGTAAAGAAGGTCAGCAATGTATTTGCGCTAACTAAGAAATAAACCATTAGCATGGGGAATGACCTCGACACCAAGAAAATAATGCAAGTGACCAAGATCCTTCAATAAGAATCAAGTGGATAGGTGCTGAAGAAACTGAGATATAGCTAAAGAGGTATTGCCGGTAATGATGATATTATCAACATAGACAAGAAGATAAATTACAGTATTGTGGCCATGAAAGACAAACAATAATGCATCAACAATGGAGTTGATAAATCCAAAAGGTAGCAAGAATGACTGTAATTCATGATACCAAGCACGTAGATCCTGTTTAAATCCATAGACAGCTTTCCGAAGTCGACACACATGTTTAGGATTATCGTGATCGATGAACCCTGGAGGCTGAGTCATAAATACATCCTCTGAAAGGGTGCTTTAGAGGAAGGCGTTATTAACATCAAGCTAATGAAGGGCCCAACCATGACTAACAGTAAGGCTAAATACCAGGCACATCGTGGTTGGTTTAACAACAAGACTAAAAGTTTTAGTAAAATCGATGCCCGGGCGTTGATGGAAGCCTTTTGCGACTAGACGGGCTTTGTACCTATCAAGTGAACCGTCAAAATAATATTTAGTGTGGAATATCCATTTACAGCCTACAAAATTTTGAATGGGGCACAATGGAACAAGCTATCATGTTCCATTGTGAAGAAGAGCATCAAATTCATCGGACATGGCATGCCTCTATTGAGGGTCTTTTAAGGCTTGAGTAACTATGGTTGGTTCATAGGTGGAGTGGTGGAGTTTTGAATGAAGGTTGAGTTTTTGAATGGGTTTGTGTATATTGTGTTTTGAACGAGTACCAATACCAGGAAAGGGTAAAGGTGCCTGTATGGTGGTGGTGGTTGGTAATTCAGGTTGAGTAGGTGTAGTGGTTGGTGATACGGTTTGGCCTAGAGTAGTAAGAGAAGATGGCTGAAGGTTTGGATCGGATGAAGTGGTGGAAGGAGATGGAGCATTAGAGGCGGGTGTAGTGGTAGGTATTGAGGTGGATGAAGTAATGATTGGTATAGACAAGGAGCACCATTCAGAAATAGTAACAGGAGTAGGCCTCGGGAGAGTAAAAGCAGTTTGTGTAAAAGGGAAGACGACTTCAATAAAACGAACATGACGAGAAGTATACAGGTGATGGGAAGATGTATCAAGGTAAAGATAGGCACTCTGAGAAGACTGAGTAACCAACAAAGAGACAATGAGTCAACCTGGGTTCAAGTTTTTGGGAGGCATAGGGACGTAGCCAGGGATAACAAAGGCAACCAAAGCTTCGGAGTTTGCTATAGTTAGGAAGAGTACCAAAAAGTTAGAAGTATGAGGAGTCATTGTGAAGGCTGGGCGTAGGCATACAGTTTATAAGATAAACAGTTGTGGAAACAACATATGACCAATAGGATAGCGGCATTGAGGCATGGGAAGAAAGGGAGAGACCAATTTCTACTATATGTCGATATCGACGTTCAACACAGCCATTATGCTTAGGGGTGTAAGGAGGAGATGTAAGATGAGAAATTCCATTGATGTTGAAAAAGGCAATAAGGCTTGGTATTCACCACCATTGTCTGAACAAATTGTTTTAATTTTAGTGTTGAGGAACTTTACGACAACAGCTTTGAAATGGATGAAAGTATCACGACCCTCGGACTTGCCCTTAAAGGATACAACCATATGTATTTGGTGAAGTGATCAACAAAGATTATATAATATTTAAATTTATCGACAAAGTGTATTGGAGAGGTCCATACATCAGTAAAAACTATTTCATGAAGGGATGAAGATGATAAGGTGGAAGCGGAGAAAGAAAGTTTGTGACTTTTATTAGAGTGACAGGCATTACAATATGTATCTGACAGAGAAGATGTGTTAACATCTAAATGAAAAGAGGAAATCATGTACTTGAATGTCGAGAAAGATGGGTGACCAAGTCGTTGATCCTAGACAGAAGATGTTGTCTTTATTGTAGAGAAAGCAAGTAACGGGGTGGAGTTTCAGGGCCACTCATAGACACCATGTTTAGGTTGACCTTGGAAAAGAACTGCCCCAGTCCGTAGATCCTTGACAAGAAAAGAATAAGGTAAGAATTCAATATAAGCATTGTTCGATTTGTAAATTAAGACACATAAATTAAATTGCATTTTATATTAGGAGCACAGAGGACATTAGATAGAGTAAATGAGTGAAAGGGAGTGGGAAGAATGGTAGAACCAGAGTGAGTAATAGCAACGCCACTGCCATCACCAATCATTACTTTATCCGAGCCAGTATAGGGATTGTGAACAAACAAATTTCAGAGATCAGTTGTGATGTGGTGTGTAGCACCACTATCTAATAGCCAGGGATCAAAAGATGAGGAATTGGAGGTAGCTACATGAGCTTGAGGTTGCCATGGTGGAGGCATACGAGATGTAGATGAATTGACCTAACGTGGAGGTGCGGCTGCATTCAGGAACTGTTGGCGAAAGAAAGAGCACTGAGTGACAACATGCCCCTGAGTTCGACACCACTAACATTTGCCCAAAAACGGATGCATAGGTCTATTGTACTGTTGAGATGCAGATGGCGTAGGAGATTGGTGAAACCGCTGATTGGGGCATTGAGTGTGAGTTGAGTAGGCGGTGACTGATACACTTGAGGGGGAGTTGTGTAAGACGAGCTCTCTATTGATCAGTTTCTCATGTAACTCATCAAAGGTGATGGCAGTATCGCGGCTATTGACAGCATCAATAACTGGTTGGAAGGTGTCATCAAGCCCTTCTAGGACTTTTTCAATAAGATCCTCTGCATCTAACGGTTTACCAAGAGTAGCAATCTCATCGTCTTTGATTTTAATAGCTTGCATATAGTCGGTGATAGTTTGGGAGCCTTTGGAAATGTTTTTGAGCTTATATTTGATTTGTTTGATATGAACACGAGATGGATGAGCATAAGTTTTGGTGAGGACCGTCCAAGTTTCAACTGAGGTTGTGCACCGTAAGACTAGAGGTACAAGGTTTTGGGAGATGGTGCCAACTAATGCACCAAACAAGAGTTTGTCTTGTCGTAGCCATGTTTGATATGCCGGATTGATGGAGGTTTTGTTATTGGTAGTGATAGTTTTTAGTGGAAAGGGATGTGTGGCATCAATGAATTTGAAGAGGTCATAGCCTATGAGGATGGATTCAATTTGGGTTTTCCAAGAAAGATAATTGGTGGAGTTGAGTTTGATAAAGTTCTAGATTGTGACTATGATGAGGGGATTGTTGGGGTCAAGAGGGTTGGAAAGGGAATTGTCAATAGCCATTGGAATGGAAACCTAACCTTGTTTGAGATAGGCAATTGATACCATATAGAACGAGAGAAACAGAAAGTAATTTAGAGAAGAAGGTTTTTATTCATGTCCCACTTGTCAAACAATACCAACCTATATATACATAGAGAAATAACAAACTATTTAACAATAATATATTTAAACTTTAAATGATGTATAATAAAACTGATAATATTACTAAATAAAAGGAAGAATCCCAACAACAAGATCAAGGCGGTTGAAGAATCTTATCAATTGGCACATTGGTTCATTGTCGTAGCCAAACTGGAATCTGATGCCGAAAAATCCCATTCGTTGTTATCGATTTTCATCATATAAATTACTCGAACTTTACAATTGTTTACTGTTCTTTAAACTAAAAAGGAAATTGCCTTCATGCTCACTCCACTTGCTCTTGCTCAATTGTGGTCCTATTATGGGAAAAATGTACCCCTTAATTGCCTTTAATGTTACCCAAATTTTTTATTTCTGTTAAAATTATTTAAATCCCGTTTCTATATATAATAAATAATAGTTTTCATCTCATGAAATACACGAATTAATTGTATGTGTTAATTATAATATATTAAATTTATTCATAATTTTTTTTAAAAAAAGATTACACTTTTTTACAAATAATATGAAATAATGTTTCTAAATACCATATAAATTATTATATAATATATACTATTTACTATTTAGATACAACATTTTAATACTGTAAAAATATTGTAAATATTAACTTGCTCCCAAACTCAATATTTCCAAAATGAAAGAAATCCTTGCTTTACTCACTACAACAAAACAGGCTTTTAGCGGCTAAAAGTCTTTGCGGCGCTTTTAGAAGCGCAGCCAAAAACGCCGCTAATGACAGCGTAGCTAACTTTAGCGGCATTTTTATAACTAAACGTCGCTAAAGACCATGACCTTTAGCGGCGCTTTTCCCACAAACGCAGCTGAAGACCATGACCTTTAACAGCGCTTTTCCCATAAACGCCGCTAAAGACCATGACCTTTAGCGGCGCTTCTCCCACAAATGCCGCTGAAGACCATGACCTTTAGCGGCACTTTTCCCACAAACGCAGCTAAAGAACATGATCTTTAGCGGCGCTTTTATCACAAACGCCGCTAAAAGTACAATTCTTTAGTGACGTTTATAGAAAAACGCCACTAATTTTGGCAAATTTGTAACATCCGATTTTCATCCATATACAATCCTTCTTGTAACATAAAATCCAAACAAAAAGGGCAAATTTAAATGATACTTCAAATTCAATGAAAGATATATGATATAAATTGATAACTGAATTATAATTCAAAATATTCTTACAATAATATTAAAATTAACAATGTTAAATATATTCTTACAATAACTAAATCACACTAAAATGTTTACACAATCACCTCCCAGAAACAGGTGCAGCAGTAACCACAAGAACAAAAAAAAAAAGAAAAATACACAAATCCAGAAACAATAGTTTTTGGCAATCACTTTTTCAGGAGTAATACCGAAAAAATAACCCCCTGATTTCAACAAAAATGACACATTACTCAGAAGTCTGCTTGCTTTGTCTTCAGTTTCAAATCTTAATTGCAAATAGAAGAATAGAAATGCACTTCAGATTCATACATTAGAAGACCAAAACCACATCTGCAAATAAATAAAAGCAAAACATACACACAATAAGTACTGGAAAATTAAACCAATACTAACTTACAGGGTAACACTTTGGAATAAAAATAAATAAGTAAAGGTCTAATTATGAATTTTATCCCCTTAATTTACAAAACCTGATAAGTTAGTCCAATTAATTAATTGGATAACATTAATAAACCTTACTGTTAAATTACTAGCTTGAATATCAACACTTCAATATTTAATATGTAAGGAATTATCAAAAATCAACATTTCAACATGTTAGCAAAGCAGCCTGTTCCTGCAGCATGCAAAGATGATCCAATGCTTCAATAGCATAAAAAAATAAAGTGTTTAAGCATACTAAAATCCTAAAGAGAAATAAAGAAATTGACTTGGTCAAAGATATAGAAGTTTTTCATTGGCATAAATTTCAGTTAGAACATTGAACAAATACAAAAACTATATATATAAATATTGCAAAGTATAAATCCTGGCAATTCAATCTATTTGATTAAAAATCTACCAAATAGTTTGAACTCACATGCTTACCTGCTTCCTATATTGAAAGACAAAAACATGCATTAATTTTTCTATAGGAAGTGAAATGATAAAATTTAAGATTAAATAGAATATGGGTATCTCCCCATTATAAGCTTAGATCAAACAAAATTCAGAAGAAAATCTAAGAAGATACGTAAAAAAAAAATCAACATGAACCAGCTAAGGAATGAATTAAAAGAAACCCAATAAGCAGACAGAAAAAAAAGGAAAATTTATTATTACCTGTAGAAAAGTAACTTCAAGGGTGATTAACGTAAAAGCCTTTTTCAGCTGAAAATAACGATAAGAAGAGAAGAGGTGAAGGTCCAAAATCCTATGCAAATATGGGTTTACTTTTTTTCTTTTAATTGTTTCTCTAAATTATTTACAAGAGAATCGGCAATTTTATTTAGGGGGTGGTGGAAAAGCAAAACCATTCGAATTGAAAATTATAAAAAAGCAAGAAGCCAGGTATTTAAATATATTCTCTTTTAGCAACATGGAGTTTTTGGGATCAAATTCTAACAAATTAAAGTTTCCAATGAAATTCAAAATTACACCATTAAGTAAATAAGAGTTTTAAATTACCTGAGATCAAAAAACCATTTTGGGTATAAACTTTTGTAACTATTTATTAAATCTGCAATGTCATTTTGATGCTTTGGTTCAATATTAGCTGAAGCTTCTCTAAGTTCCTGCAATTTTAAAACAATAAAATTTAAAAGAATAAAAAAACAAAAGCTTTTTTCGAGATGGGGATTCAATGAGGCAAAATACCTGTTCGTCAACGACGTTGATATCACTGAGTTTACGAGCAGATTTCTTCCCAGAACTGCCCATTTCTTTTGCTAAGAAATAGTTTCTTGAGAATCCAAATTCCTCTTCCTCCGCCGCGTTAAAATCCATTTTCTGAAGATTATTCGTTCAAACAAAAAATATTTGCAAAGATAATAAAAAATGAAAATGAAAATAAAATGACATTATACATGATTGGAGTGCTATACGAGTAATCATGTTGCAAGAAAAGTGATTGGAGTGCTATACGTATAATTCCAGTTTCGCAGCTCTTATTCTCGTTTCTGTCTAATGCTTGGACATCTTGGTTGTGATTGATTTTGATGACTGTTATTTTCTGTCATGAAATGAATGAAAGTGTTTTTGGCCAACAACAACAACCAAAAAAAAAAGAACACTAAAAGAACCACATGCTAAGGATGAAGGGATAGTAGCCCCCAACTTCGAGCCAGAAGAGGTAGACACTGAACCAGAGAGAAGAAACAGTAAATAGTAACTTTGGCTTGGATCTTTATGTCAACTTGCTTGTCATAGCCTAGTAAAAGTAAAATACTCAAATCTAGAGCTAACAGGAAATGTAAAACATACACAGATAATCGCTTCCTAATTCAAGAGTTCTTAGTTCAGTATAGGAGAAGAAACAACGTAAGATAATAAAGCAAATAACTCTTGAACCATTAAGATTCATTGTTGAGTAATCTTTAAAAATAATAATAATAAGGGTCACTCCTACTTCAGTAGGAGAGTAGAATTTGCTGATACTCATACAGCTACTCTTACAATTGAGATTAGCATCTAGATAAAATTCCTCATCAATAAACCAAAACCTGAACATTGTGATTACAATTGATAAATGAACATTTGACTACCTCAACTTAGAAATCACAACATATGGTATAAGATACCTAAAGGAATAAAGCTACAAAAATAACAATTACAATATAAAAAAGACAACAAGAACAAAATGTTAGGGTGAACCTAATAGAACTTAGAGAGGTAATCATGTTAGCTCCGCTTGCTCAGATTCCATTCACATGCATATAAATGGTTGAGCTAGATAAACACAATGCCTACACAGGATCCAAGAAGTCCATTTACCTTGATATCAGTACCAGTGTATTGATATAGTCCGTTTGCTTAAAGCTTCATGCATTTGGTTCTGCTACTAATTTGTTCAACACTGTACCACGTTGAAGGCAGAAATAGATAACTTAAACAAATTAGAAATAGATAAATTAAACAACTTAGAATAGATAACAGTAGTCTCTCTATCATATCCATCACTTAGAAATACATTTGCCTTATCTATTTATTTTTAAACTACTTTAAAAAAACATTCAGTCATCCTCAAAACTCAAAAAGTACCTCAGCCAAAATGGTTAAATTAGCATTCAGCACAAGCAATTTAGTAAAAAAATTCCAAGTATTTCGATGAAAAAATACTCAT
Organism: Gossypium hirsutum; assembly: GCF_007990345.1. Taxonomy (NCBI): domain Eukaryota; kingdom Viridiplantae; phylum Streptophyta; class Magnoliopsida; order Malvales; family Malvaceae; genus Gossypium; species Gossypium hirsutum. Next base: position 24,648,500 of record NC_053448.1, on the reverse strand, counting down.
TAAAAAAAAGAATTTTGGATGAATTACAAAAGCAGATCAAAGCCTTGTCCTGTTAAGTCACTGTGAATATCTTAACCATCAAATTAACATATTAAATTCTATCAAAATGAATGATTAAAATTGGGATTAACATATTAACCATCAAATTAACATATATGAAATACCAAACAAGCATTAAAACAAACACATGGAAAACATAAGAATATAACTAGTTCTTCTTGTTTGTATGCGGCGTAGTCATTCTACTGCTAAAATTTCCACTTAGCTGGGAAGAAAATTGATCTGCAAATCCTTCATAATCATTCATTACATTCATATCATCATATAATTTTGAATGACAAGTCTCAATTGCTTCTCTCTGATCTTTCTATCATCAATTATTCAACCAGTATTGCCATCAATATTTAGAAATAAGAGTGACTCTAGAACCTAATTTTCTTTAATCCCCTAATTACAGATAGACAAGCTGATAAAATTTAGACCGTAAATGAACATATAAGATCTTACCTTATCCTTCAAAACAACGGAGCTACTTCCTCCTATCAGAATGGTTGCTTTTCATCAACAGGATTCGAATCTGAAACTGACTCCATAAAGGTAGGTTCCTCAATAGACCCTTCACTCTCATATTCATCCGGCACTTTACCGTTTTCATTTGCCACAGTTGAGTCAGATTCATCTTCTTTCTTCCCAAATAACTTAGATGGAAGAATAGATGAGACAGCCGCTTTTGCACTTCTCTTGGCTACTTCATGGAGGAAGAGAGATTTTTTTATTTTGCTAAAAGTCCAGCGGGACTGTGACTGTGATTGTTATATGTGTATGAATCGAGATCGGTTTTTTTTTTAAGTTCTGCAGAGAAAGAAAAAATAGCTTTCCAAATTTGGGCGTTTGAATTGGGGTTGAGGAAGAAAAGATAGCAATGGGCTCGAAGTTAAAAATTTTAAAGGACGTATGTTTGTAAAGTTGGGGGGTTTCAAGGGGGGAAATTAGGGATTTTAGGAGGGAAAGTTGGGGATTTTGGGGGAGGGGATTTTATAGAAATGACCTATTTTTTTATAAAATTATTTTTTTGTAACGTTTTTTATAAAAACGCCACTAAATGTTTTGCTAGACTATTTTTTAAAGTAAAATTATTTTTTGTGGCGTTTTTTATAAAAACGCCGCTAAATGTTTTGCTATATAAAATGACGTAAAATTATTTTTTGTGGCATTTTTTATAAAAACGCCGCTAAATGTTTTGCTATATAAAATGACTATTTTTTAAAGTAAAATTATTTTTTGTGGCGTTTTTTATAAAAACGCCGCTATTGCTTACCTTTTGCAAACGCCGCTAAATATTTTGCTATATAAAATGACTATTTTTTAAAGTAAATTATTTTTGTGGTATTTTTTTATAAAAACACCGCTATTGCTTACCTTTTGCGGCGTTTTTTATGAAAACGCCGCTAAATGTTTTGCTATATAAAATGACTATTTTTTAAAGTAAAATTATTTTTTGTGGCGTTTTTTATAAAAACGCCACTATTGCTTACCTTTTGCGGCGTTTTTTATAAAAACGCCACTAAATGTTTTGCTATATAAAATGGCTATTTTTTAAAGTAAAATTATTTTTTGTGGCGTTTTTATAAAACGCTGCTAAATGTTTTGCTATGCGCTATTTTTTAAAGTAAAATTATTTTTTGTGGCGTTTTTCTTGAAAACGCCGCAAAAAATTATTTCATTTAGAATAAAACGACACTGTTTTGCTATGCTAAAAATCTTTTATTTTGTCTGTTAAAAATTATTAGTTAAGTGATTTTATAAAACATTTATTATTTTTTTTATAAATTGAATTTTTATAAAAAAATCAAGTACTCTCAAAATAAATATCGTATATTTTAATAAGAAAAAAATGATTAAATAGTTGTAATTAATTATTAAGTTACAATTATCCAATGTAAGCAATTAATCTCTCAAATATCAAATTTCTATTAAAGATTGAGACGTTATCAGATCTAATCTCCATTTTATTAGATATATTTCTTCCTAACTAAAATATAATTATTTTGCTAGATGTTCGATGTGGAATGATTTTAGTTTTTGTATTTTATTTTTATTTGTTATAATTTGGTCCTATATATCCAAAATAGATAGTTACCTATCCGTATCAATTTATTATATTTTTTTATTTATTAATTTTTTTAAATCTAGTATTTAAATATATCAAATGGTTTAAATTAAATATTTTTTAGTCATAAACACCGCTAATGTTACCTTTTCCGGTGTTTACAGAAGAAACGCCACTAATAAATTAAATTCTTGTAATGAAACGACACCGTTTTGAAAAATTCTAAATCATATTAGCGGCGTTTTGGCTATAAATGTTGCCAAAGCTCGCATATTTTACAATTTTTTATATTCAATTATTGTATATTGCATATCAATTTTAAACTAATAATTTTTACAATTTATTATTTCTCTTTTACATTTATATAAGAACTTATTTAATATATAAATTAAAAAATACTAATTAATCTAAACCTTAAACCCTAATTTGACCCCGAATCTCTAAACCCTAAATCACTAACTCTTAACCCCAAACCCCAAACAACTAACCTCTAAACCTTATTTAATATAAAAAATAAAAAACACTAATTAATCTAAATCATAAACCCTAACCCGACCCTGAATCCCTAACCCCTAACCCTTAAACATTACTTAATATATAAATTAAAATGCACTAATTAATCTAAACCCTAAACCCTAACCTGACATCGAATCTATAAACCCTAAATCCTTAACTCTTAACCTCTAACCCTTAACCCCTAACCCTTAACCCATAAACCTTAAATCACAACCCTTAAATCAAAGTCCGTAATCCATAATCCCTAATCCCATAATCTATAAACCTTAAAATTGCAACTCTTGAACCAGCCCTAAATCCTAAATTAACCATATATCTACCCTAAACCATATATGATACGAGTCACAAAAGCCCAAATTCTTGAAGGCGAGGCCCAATAAGCAAATTCCCAGCCCAATCAAGAAATCCATCCATACTTAGTTGAAAATCAGGCCAAATTGTCAAAGTGGCCCAAGTTGTAAAGTTTTATTTTTATTTATTTATTTATTTATTTATTTACTTAGTTTAAATTTTTATGTCAATATTCAGTCCAAGAGTCCCAGATAAAATGACCTTTGACCGAATTTCCATATTAAAATAATTAGGAGTTTTTTTTTTAGTTTTCTAATTAGATTAGGACTAGTTATAAGGCCTATTTAAAGGCATGGCTGTCCACCTTGTTAAACACTTATCATTATTATTAAAATTTCAGATTTGTTGAGAGCAGAATTTTCTTTGAGTTTTCTCCAAGATTTCTCTCTTGAGTTTTCTTTAGAAGTTGTTTTAACAATCTTTTTGATTGTGGGAGCCATCTTCAACCTTCTTCTTGCCATTGATATTCTTTGGAGGGGAGATTAGAGCCGTTTGAAGGGAGTTGTGAGATCTTTCGGGATTTCAAGGCTTCTTAGGACTTATCTTTTAATTTCTTACTATCAATTCTTTCTTTATTTCTGCTTGTGCCGAATCTTTATCTAATTTATTTCCTGTTCTTATTGTGTTTTCAGCCTTTTTCTATCTTAAGGAATTAGCCCAAAAATCCCCAATTTCTAGGGTTCTTGCCGATTCATCCATACTCTTTTTGGGAGAAATTAGATTGCCGAAATTTGGGGAAAACTATCTGGGTGTTCAATTGGGCAGAATCGCAATCTCTTCAAGGGTTTCAAGATTCCTTATTAACACTTATTTCTATTCTCTATTTGATTCTTTACTGTTTTGGGGATTTTATTTCAGATCTGAAAATTCAAAAATCTAATCTTTTAATTTTCTGTTTCGTTTCAGATCTAATTGTTTAGGGTTTTCGTAGGAGTTTCTCGTGACTTGGCAACTCGATCTTGGTCCGCACGCAACCCCGTATCATTTGGTATCAGATTTTGGGCGTTTTGGGTGTTCTTGGTTGATTTCTAAACTGATCTCTATTTTTTAAATTACAAACAGTAGTTTTACCCAGAAAAATTTTCGAAAAAAAAATTCATTTGAGTGGGTAAACGTTTTCTGATTGATCTGAAATTTTACATACATATTTTTGGCACTGTTATTGAATATACAAAAATATTTCCCCCAAAAAAATAAGTCGAAAAAGTCAAAAAAATTGAAAAAAGACGAAATCCAATAAAAAATTAAAAAATATTCAGCGGGTTGAATTTGGTGCCCAAATTTTCCAGATCAAAAATTCAATATTTTAAGACATTCCAGATTTAATTTTGTGATTTTTTGAGATCGGGAACACCTCAAACGAAGTTGTCAAGTTACTCCGCAGTTTTTCGGGTTTTCTGTTTTCAACAATTTTTATTGATTCTTAGCTGTAGGTTTTCATTTGTTTGCTTTTTATTCTCCCTTTACAATATCTAACACCTTCTTGTTTTTTGTGTTAGTAGGATTTAAACGTGCGCCCAATTCTTCCTTGGTGCAACACGAATCAATTGGTGTCTCGTCAGTTTTTGGCATCCTAGTGCAAATTAGGATTCTTTGGTAGTTTGGTTCACACTCTCTAATTGGTTGATATAAACTCTGATAAAGAACTCACAAGATTGAATTCGACCTCATTGAGAATTTGATTTTTCTTTTTGAGTGATTAATGGTGAGGTTTGCTAACTTTTATTTTTGAGTGTTGAGTGTTTATTTTTTACAGGTTTTGAAGATGTCTAAAGGTGATAATAATGATGCACTTATGAAAGTCCAACAACAGTTAGACAGACATACTGCTGCAATCACACAAATAAATGCTACACTTCAAGCATTGAATACTACTTTGAATGAGGTACGAGTGAATCAAAAACATCAATATCGAGATCCAATTAAGGAAGATAGGGATAACCAGCCCAATAGGTGCAACCCTCAACGTGTCCCTAGAATGGATGATGATTGTCATGATCATGGACAATCATCTTTGGCAAAACCAAAGAGCGAGCAGCAACGAGAACATCTCTTTCATACTCGCTGCCACGTACAAGGTAAGCTTTGTAGAGTTATTATTGATGGTGAAAGTTGCTCGAACATAGCCAGCACGACGATGGTGGAAAAGCTTTGCTTAACCACTACCAAGCATCCACAACCTTATCAACTACAAGGGCTTAGCAACGAAGGCCAATTTAGGGTCACTCAACAAGTGCGCATCGCTTTTTCTATCGGTAAGTATCAAGACGAAGTTGTGTGCGACGTAATGCCTATTCAAGCCTGCCATTTGTTGCTAGGAGAACCGTGGCAACTGGATCGAAAAGTCACTCACGATGGTCGTACCAATAGGTATTCTTTCAAGCATCAAGGAAAGAAACTCACCTTAGTGCCGCTCACTCTGGAACAAGTCCATGAGGACCAAATCAAACTGAAAAATTCTGTTAAAACAAGTGAGGAAAAAGAAAAAGAGAATGAAAAAGAGCAAAAAGAGATTGAGAGTGAAAAAGAAATTGAAGAAAGAAGAGAAAATGAATTAGAAAAAGAAACAAAAGAAAAAGACGTGGAAAGGGTAGTGAGGAATGTTTCCACTAACCAAGATATGAATTTTTCTTGTGTTGCTACTTTTCAGGTTCCCGAAAGATCGAAAGATAACTTTCAACTTCAATACCTCTCAAATGAAAGACGCTTTCATACGATCAACTTAAGCAAAGATGAAATCACACTACATGATCCCGAAGGTAAGCGAGGTAAGGAAATTTTAGAAACCGAGTCCAGTGCAGATTTGAAAATTATTGATAAAACTTTTGGTGACTTAGTTATTAAAAGATCCCCTCATTTTGATCCGATTAATTGTTACTCTTCGATTGTGGTTGATAAAGTCATTACGAAAAGAAGCGTGATTTGTTATTCTCTTGATTTACCTTGTGTAAAATCCTCGAATTTGTCCAAATCTGTTTTGGAGAATAAGGTAACGAAATTTTCCAAATTTGTTTTCAATTTATATTCGTGCCTTAAACAGTTTATGTGGTTGTACATGAAGTTTGAGTTCCATTTGACAAAGGTTAACTCAACAACGGAGATTCGACTACACTATGCCCCCGATGAGCGAAGGTTTGTTTTAAATGAAAAAGGTAAAATCGACCCTTATTCTTCTGCTTATCGAGGTAAGATGCTTGAAACCTTTGAAACACTTTTGCACTCCTCGGATAGTGATAAAGATCGTGTTGATGAACACTTAGATCGAAACGTGCTTGACTGTCCTATTTTATTTATTGGTGATCTATCTGTTTTGATGGTTGATAAAAAGATTTTTGTTTTTGATAATGCATGTGTGAGTGAATCTATAGACCGTCGATTAATGCATGGTATGATTATGCAACTCTGTGAACCATGTGAATCTTTTCAAATACCTACTTGTGACGATTATGTTTACCATTTGATTTATTACTCGCAATTTATTCATGGTTTGTGGGAACAATGTGAGACGACTGAATGCCTTAAAACATGTCCATCTTTGTTTCAAATATTTGACGAGGCAGTGGTGAGTAAATTAGATTGTTTGCATGGTAATCTGAATCTGTCCATTCACATGCGTTATACCTGTTCTGTTATGCTTATGATTGGACTACAAGCTTGTTTCCGTTGCTATTTACTATCTCATGGCTATTCTTTTCAGTGGACTCAATTGCCATTAGTCCCGTTCGATAGAGGAAAGTCGAGTTCATTTGATTTTTCAGATTCGAGGACGAATCTTTTTGAGGAAGGGGGGAATGATACGAGTCACAAAAGCCCAAATTCTTGAAGGCGAGGCCCAATAAGCAAATTCCCAGCCCAATCAAGAAATCCATCCATACTTAGTTGAAAATCAAGCCAAATTGTCAAAGTGGCCCAAGTTGTAAAGTTTTATTTTTATTTATATTTATTTATTTATTTATTTACTTAGTTTAAATTTTTATGTCAATATTCAGTCCAAGAGTCCCAGATAAAATGACCTTAGACCGAATTTCCATATTAAAATAATTAGGAGTTTTTTTTTAGTTTTCTAATTAGATTAGGACTAGTTATAAGGCCTATTTAAAGGCATGGCTGTCCACCTTGTTAAACACTTATCATTATTATTAAAATTTCAGATTTGTTGAGAGCAGAATTTTCTTTGAGTTTTCTCCTAGATTTCTCTCTTGAGTTTTCTTTAGAAGTTGTTTTAACAATCTTTTTGATTGTGGGAGCCATCTTCAACCTTCTTCTTGCCATTGATATTCTTTGGAGGGGAGATTAGAGCCGTTTGAAGGGAGTTGTGAGATCTTTCGGGATTTCAAGGCTTCTTAGGACTTATCTTTTAATTTCTTACTGTCAATTCTTTCTTTATTTCTGCTTGTGCCGAATCTTTATCTAATTTATTTTCTGTTCTTATTGTGTTTTCAGCCTTTTTCTATCTTAAGGAATTAGCCCAAAAATCCCCAATTTCTAGGGTTCTTGCCGATTCATCCATACTCTTTTTGGGAGAAATTAGATTGCCGAAATTTGGGGAAAACTATCTGGGTATTCAATTGGGCAGAATCGCAATCTCTTCTAGGGTTTCAAGATTCCTTATTAACACTTATTTCTATTCTCTATTTGATTCTTTACTGTTTTGGGGATTTTATTTCAGATCTGAAAATTCAAAAATCTAATCTTTTAATTTTCTGTTTCGTTTCAGATCTAATTGTTTAGGGTTTTCGTAGGAGTTTCTCGTGACTTGGCAACTCGATCTTGGTCCGCGCGCAACCCCGTATCAATATATATTAAACCTTAAACTATAATGATAATTAAATTAAATATTTTAAAATTAATACTATCGTATCTTTTACAATTATATTTGAAATTATTTAATATATAAATTAAAAATCAATCAATCATGTACACAAAAAAATTTAAAATTATTTTAAATAATAGTATTTTAATTTCTTCATTTTTAACAAATATTTTTCTATGTTTTTTTATTTCAAATTATTTTTACATGTCATTATTTCAAATTTATCCATTTTTAACAAATAGTCAATTAAAAATAAATTAAATAGTAAATAACAGATAAAATGTTTTTGCGACGCTTTTTTAAAAATGCCGCTAAAGCCCCGAGCATTAGCGGCGCTTTTTTAAAAACGCCGCTAAAGATCTGAGTATTAGCGGCGCTTTTTCAAAAACGTCGCTAAAGATATGAGCATTAGCGGCGCTTTTTTTAAAAACGCCGCTAAAGATCTGAAAGGTAGAAAACGATGTAGTTGGGCTTAGGTTTTTTGTGGCGTTTTTTCAAAAAAAGCCACTAAAAATCGAGCATTAGCGGCGCTTTCCTGGAAGCGCCGCTAATTGTCGATCTTTAGCGGTGTTTTATGTAATGCGCCGCTAATGCTCGATTTTAGTGACGTTTTTTGTTCAAACGCCACTAAAAATACCGCAAAAAGCTTGTTTTGGTGTAGTGACTATATATATATGTATATATATATGATACTAGTTTTTTAATTGCGTGTATATTAATTTAAATGTATTATATTTTATGTTAACATTTTTAATATATAATTGAAAATTGAAAATGTCTTTAAAATTACAAAAAATATACATAGATTTTTAATTTTAAAAAAACATAGTTTTTAAAAATATATATTAGTTTTAGTTTGGAAAATTTTACTTTTGAAATAATTTGAACATAAAAAAATAAACATTAGCTATCCATTTTAAAGATACTAAGGTATAACTATAAATTTTATCACATGCATATGTATGAGGAAATCATGTATTTAGAACATAAGTGTGTCTTTAAAATTAGCATACAATAAGTAATGAAACGTAAGGTTTGAAGCTAATAATAACACATGCCATATGTACGAAATTAAAATAAAAATAGTTTAACTTGTGAGTAAAAGAAAATTGAAATAAGTAAATACACCATGTTAATAATATTAAATGCACTCCAATTATTTGTCATGATAATGTCATTTTTCTATAGCACGACAAAGAGTTATCAAGTCAATGAAAAGAAAATTCAATATCAAAATTCTACTTATTAGAAATTAAATATGGAGTTGACTTATAACACTAACGCAATCAGTGATATTATCTATATACACAAATTTGGTGAGAGAAAACATTTTATGTTAAAAAGGTAATTTTTTAAAGTTTACTCAAGAATTATTATTGGTGTAGTGGTAAAAAATTGTTTCTAGGTTCATTAAACATAGATTCAATCCCTAGAAATGTTAATTTTAGTTCTTTTATTTAAAAACTATGTGTTTATTTGGTCAATATTGAGTAATTGAATGATAGTGTAATTACACTCACTTGTAAAGCATTGTAATTTGCTAGATGTGTTTGGTTGACACACAATATTAATTAGTATAAAAAATTATTAGTATCATAAAAATAATTTTTGAAGAAGTAGCAAAGATTAAAATCAAATGATATCATATGTATTATGTTAGTCTAATATATTAGTTGACAACATTATTACTAATAAAAATAGCAAGAAAAACAAACATCATGTGTAATTTTGTCTAATCATTCTAGTACATCTTTGTTGGGTTATTCCCCCTTTAATATTTAACATATGCTCCTTATCATCATTTGTTGGTCCTTGATCGAGTTCATCGTTATTTAAATTTGAACATGCAACATTAAGATTATAAAGATCTCCTTCTTCCATGTACTTTACGAAATATGGATCATCTGAATTTCACCTATGATTGAAGTCATGAAATATGTAACATACTAGTACAATCCAATCTTTTTTTTATGCTATATTAAGGTGATGTTGTTAATAAGAGAAAAATTTTTTAGAACAACAAATATCTTCTAAAGCGTATTTTGATGCCTTGAATATCTCAAATTAAAGAGTTTGTGAGTTGTCTATGGTGTTCGTATCTGACATCATTCTCTCAAATGGTATCATACCCCCATAATATGGTGCAAGAAAATCTTTTCTATTTGCATAACTAGCAACAACCTTATAATGTTTAGGTTCATAGTCTAAATAATCTTTAGCTTTAATTATAAAAACTTATATAGGCTTAATTTGGAGAAAGACATATGCTAAATTATATCTATTTTTATAACACGTAAATCAAGTAAAAAATAATATATAACTTATAATATATAACATTTATAAAAAAACATAAATTGTCAAAACCTTTCATAACACTTCCTATAAATAATAATTTTTTTCATTAGAAAGTCAATTTTTATAAATAAGTTATGATTAAAAAATTATAACATTTTTTATGAATAAGTATATTATTTTATAATATATGGTATGAACACATAAGTTATGTTCATATTTGACCATAACTTTTTATAAATAAATATATTATAACACTTTTATAATATATAAATTATTTTTTATAATGATTTTGTATCATAACTTTAGACTTTTTTTAAGATTTAAATAATATAATTTTTTGTTATAACTTTTTTTAAAATACTCAAAACAGTTTTCTAATATAATTTTTTAAGATTTATAATATAATTTACAAATAAGTTATCATAAAAAAATATAACACTTTCTTTTATGAATAAACATATTAATTTTATAAGATATAGCAAGGATACATAAATAAATTATATTAATACTTCTTGGCCTTCACTTTTTATAAAATAAATATATTATAATAATTTTATAACATGTAAACTGTTTTTGCAATAAACTTTTAGCTATAACTTTAAAAAAATTAGGATTTAAATAATATAACTCTTTATTATAATTTTATAAAATACATATAAGTTATTTTATAATATATATTTTTAAGATTTATAATATAAAATTTTTTGGCTACAACCATCCTAAACACTCATACGTGTTTATATTTATAATATAAAAAATTAGGGAGGGATCCACTTACACAGTATAAAAAATAAAGTAGTTTTGCGCACACCTGTAACTATTTATATGATTAATATTTTAACGATCCAACCATTATATTTCATGGTCTATTCATGTATATCATGCATGTCAAATTTGATGTAAATTTAATTAATACTTCTTGGCCTTAACTTTTTATAAAATAAATATTTTATAATAATTTTATAACATGTAAACTGTTTTTGCAATAAACTTTTAGCTATAACTTTAAAAAAATTAGGATTTAAATAATATGACTCTTTATTATAATTTTATAAAATACATATAAGTTATTTTATAATATATATAATATAAATTTTTTTGGCTACAACCATCCTAAACACTCATACGTGTTTATATTTATAATATAAAAAATTAGGGAGGGATCCACTTACACAGTATAAAAAATAAAGTAGTTTTGCACACACCTGTAACTATTTATATGATTAATATTTTAACGATCCAACCATTATATTTCATGGTCTATTCATGTATATCATGCATGTCAAATTTGATGTAAATTTAAAACTTTAATTATTTGTTTTATGCGAAAAAATTCAACTATTAAATATATATTAATATATAGAGTATTTTATATTGATATGGTAGAGATAAAGTACAATTATATTGATAAATTTAATAGTTGAATCGTTAAAATATTAATTATATAAATAATTACAGAAGTGTGTAAAATTACTTTAGTTTTGACACTGTATAAGTTAATCCGTCCTCAAAAATTTATAATTTAAACTTGTGTAAAAATAATTTTTTAAAACTGAAATTGGGTTTTATTACTTGTATAATTACTCTAATTCTCACCCCTTAAGAATTGAAAAGTATAATTGAGTGTTCCATTTACACCGAATTCAATGCGATCCACCAATTATAATGGCTATCCAAAAATGTCTATCCCTTTATAATTATGAACATTTATACCTAAATTAAATTACTAAGTGACCTTCTAAACATTATCTAAATAATTTTCTCTTTATTATCTTCTGAATGATTAGAATCCATGTTTTGTATGATTATTAATTAATAATTTCCCATATTTAACCTTATTTATAAATGTTTACTTTATAAAGAAAATATTTTATTTATTTCTTTTATTATAAAATATATTATTTAAATTAATAAAAACTTATTATATTTTATTTATGAAACAAAAAATCTCCGATGGTTTTCCATGGATCGAACATGTTTTTTTGTAAAAGATATGAGAAAATAACGTAAAGTCAAAAAATTTAAAATAAAATAAATGAGATTTTATTCTTGTAGATATACTGTTTTAAATTTAAAGTTCAAATTTTAGATAAGATTATATTTTTTAAAATTTTAAACAATATTTCTATGGATGGTGATGTATATAAATAGACCTAATTGTATCAATGAAAGCAAGCTTTTTATATTTTAATTTTGTTAAGGAGAAAGCAAGCACTTTTAACAACTCTCTATTCTTGTATCATATCATTATAGTTTCTTCCTTAAACCGCTGTAATTAAAAAAATAGACAATGAAAAGAATCCGTTGAACTCTAAAAATTGGTTTATTTTTAAGATTTTTTAAAAAAAAATCAACATGGCCAATTTATTTATTTAATTATAAAATAAATGACTCGACTACCTGCTACAGAGTATATACATGCATATTTGTAAACGGTATATATGAAGTCCAGCTGACTGTAACATTATGGCTTCTGCACGTTTTCAAAAAGCATTAAGAAGAAATCCCTTGCCACATTTTATAACGAAAAATGCGAGTGTTTACGAGAAACCCTTTGTCTAAGTAGGAAATTCATTGATTTCTCCTCTTTTGTTTCCTTTTGCTTCGGAACCATTGAACGTTGTCATGTTGGACTTCTTTCCATTTATGTTGATCCCCAAAGCTCTCTTTCATTTCATTACCAAATTTTTGGGATTCTTTGCATTTAAGGCTCTGAACAACACATTACACAATTAGTATTTGAACCCTCTTCTTATTGTTTCATCATTTGCTCTACTAAGAATGATGGAGAAGGTGGTGGTGCTAAACCAGACTCACTCCAGACACCCTCTTTTATGGCTAATTATCGTCTTTCAGTTTTCATTGCTATTTTTCTCGGCTTTCTCTGCTGAAATCACAGCCAGGTTCGTTCTTTCTTCTCCTTCCACATTCTCCCATGTTTTCTTGCCTTGTTTTGCTCTGTTTTATGCTATGAAAGTAAATGAATGTTGATGTTTGAGTTTTGTGGACGGAGAAAATAATGCTGAGAGAACTTTGCTCCCAATTAGTGACTCATACTCTAGTTTTAGGGGAAGCTTAATATGACTATCTGACATCGGAGGAGGTGAGACAAAAAAGAAAATTGCTGATATGTGGATTTGCTTGCATGTTAAACTTTGGGTTGGATTCTTTTTTGTTCTATATATGTCTTTTTCTTCGTCTATTTCAATTATCTTTTTAGACCTACTGGTTTTAGACACCATGACTTTTTCACACTTAACCTACAGCACAAGGCATGACCAAATTGTGAAACCTGACAGTAACTTTTAGTAAGAGTTGGTAACAGTTCTATGTCAATGCTTTTTGGGTGGCCAAAAAAATTCCCTGTAAGGTACCTTTTGGTTTACATCAACATGTGAATGCATGGTTTTTACTTATTATCATTATTATTTTGTCTTTAGTATCAAAATATTCTTAAACTGGTTTATATCTTTCCAAAATAAGGGTTTGAAGCATTGGTTTGAAGTTCAAACTCCAAATTTGACTTGCACTCCATTAAAAACATCAACATGAAATGTCAAATTTTATATAAATATATATATTTATGTTTGAATTGCAGAAAAATCCTCAAAGATAAAAGCAAGAAGTCTCCCAAAGTCTGTTTGGAAAAAACAGATGAGAAAGTAAGATCAAATTCTCCCTCTCCTGTAATTCCAAGCTTAGTATATATGTCAATAAAGATGAAAAAATAGTTAAGTTTGCTTTTCTTTTGTAGCGCAGCATGAAAAATTTGACATTAAATTAAAATATTTGAAAAAAAGGAAAAGGAATGCATGGTTTACTTAAATTCTTTTTTTTTCTCTCATTTATTATTGAAATTATAGTATTATTATTTACCAAATGGATACTTTTTCAGGTTATTATTAATAATGGACTTGTTGAAGTCACTATTGAGAAATCTACTGGTCATTTGCTAGGAATTAAGTATAAGGGAATAGATAATGTGCTTGAAACCGAAAACGACAACGATAATAGAGGGTATGCGGTTTTAAATTGTTTCCTGTTTTCAACTTTTCCATTTCAGGAAAACAAATTCAGTTTTAAAGTAAAAATCCAATCAAATAGATTCAAATTGAAATTCATTGGTTTCCTTATATGTTTTAGGTACTGGGATATTGTGTGGGATCATGAAATGTATGACAAGTAAGTAATTCGCCAATTTTTACAGTAATGATTTAATGAAAACAGCATCGGTAATATCTTTAATTAACGCTACTTTTTTTTAAAAAAAAAAATTAGATTAGCTACACGACATGTCATTATCATTACACAAAGTGATGAGTTAGTTGAGCTTTCCTTCACTAGAGTGTGGAACAAAACAAAAGACCATGGCATCTCAGCTCCTGTAAGCGTAGACAAAAGGTTGGCAAACATTCACCGAGATTGAATGTGGAACTTGAAAGGACAAATTTTTATGGTGTCTTTTTTTGCTTTGATTTTAACAATTTTCCAGGTATATAGTACGACGAGGAGTTCCAGGGGTGTATATGTATGGTATTTTCAAGCGACGAAAATATTTTCCCCATACTTATATTCATCAATTAAGGATTGTTTTCAAACTCAAGGAAGACAAGTAAAAATTACGGAAGATCCAACTATTTTTTTTATGCCTAGAGACCTAAAAGTTCAGGAAACTAACACATTTGAATGTTTTTGTGACATATTGATTCAGGTTTCATTTCATGGCGTTATCAGACACGCAACAAAGGATCATGCCTAGACGAGAAGATCGAGAACATAGCCACTGTCAGGTTCTTGCTTACCCAGAAGCTGTTCTATTGACTAATCCAATCAATCCGAAACTTAAAGGAGAGGTTGACGATAAGTACCAGTATTCGATTGAGAGCAAAGATAACAAGCTTCACGGGTGGATAGCGGATCACGACGCTGTCGG
Source organism: Gossypium hirsutum (assembly GCF_007990345.1). Lineage (NCBI taxonomy): Eukaryota > Viridiplantae > Streptophyta > Magnoliopsida > Malvales > Malvaceae > Gossypium > Gossypium hirsutum. Next base: position 24,633,482 of record NC_053448.1, on the reverse strand, counting down.
CTTTTGGATAATCACCCCCAGCGATGAGTTCCGAACTGGTGGCCCGCACAAGCAGGACCTCACTTCTCATGTTGGTCCTACTGCTCTCTCCGTAAGTCTACACTTACAAACCAACTCATACATACATACATACATACATACATACATACATACATACATACATACATACATATATAATGAGCTTGAATTAATGTGATTGTTTTGATGATGTAGATGTTTGTTAGTAATCATTACACGGGGAAGGACATTGCCGAGTTCTACAAGGAACGAGTGGCTTGGAAAAAGGCTTTCGGCCCTGTTTTGATCTATCTCAACTCTGCAACTTTTGATCATGCTCATCGTTACCGCAAGTCACTGTGGAAGGACGCTAAAAAGCGGTTGAGTAAAGAAATCAAAAGCTGGCCTTACAGTTTCGCTGCTTCAAAGGATTATCCTCATGCTGATCATCGAGGAGAAATTAGTGGTCAATTACTAGTGCGAGACAAGTATGTGCCTTTTCTTCTTCATTTAATTAATTTAGTATTCCCTAAGCTTATCTTTGCTTTATTTTCTCGGCTCAGATATTTGCACAAGCAATTAATGAAGGCCAAATCTGCCTTCGTGGGGTTGGCAGCGCCTGGACGTGCAGGATCATGGCAAACTGAAGGAAAGGTTAGTATCTAATAGTTTTAACTGAACCTAAATCAGTCAAGAAGATAAGATTACAAGGTTATAATATTTTCTTTTTTTATTTTCAGGGATATCAATTCTGGACTCAAACCGATAAGGCTGGTCGTTTCAGTATAAAAAATGTCCGACGAGGGAAATATAACTTGTATGCATGGGTCCATGGTTTCATCGGGAACTATAAATTAGACCGCAACGTCAGTGTCCATACAGGTTAATGAATTTCCTAGGTCGTTGGGCTATTTGAACTCGGTTTTATTGGAGACATTCATAGACATACATATTTCTGAATGCAGGATATAAGAAAAACTTGGGTACACTTATATATGACCCTCCAAGAAGTGGTCCTACATTGTGGGAAATCGGGATTCCCGACAGAACAGCTGCCGAGTTCTTCATACCTGATCCAAATCCAACATTTGTTAACTCAATCCTCAACCATGACGATGAAAAGTAAGCTCTTTTGCTCAAACCTTTTTACCACCTAGATTTCATTAACTTAAAATCATGTTTCTTAACGTAACAGATTTAGACAATACGGATTATGGGATCGGTACTCAGATACTTATCCTCACCATGATCTTGTCTTCAAAGTTGGGGCTAGCAATTATTCCAGGGATTGGTTCTTTGCTCATGTTCCCAGGTTCCATTTTCAACTGACATTTCCCAGGGTGTTTTTGTTCTTAAAATTGTTTTTGGTGCTAATATTTACAATCACAGGCGCACAGGAAACGATACCAAGGCAACCACATGGAAGATTAAATTCAAACTCCAGGAAGTGAACAAGTCTGGAAAATACACTCTCCAAATGGCCTTGGCAGCCGCTAACTTTGCTGAGGTTCAGGTATAAATACTAGCAAACATCACATCCTCACCCATCATTTATAAGTGCTACTCTTTGACTTTTCACATCATCTTTCATAGGTTCGAATCAACAAACCAGACGGTAGTCCCCATTTTACGACGAACAGAATCGGGTACGATAATGCAGTAGCAAGACATGGAATTCATGGATTGTACAGATTGTATAGCATAAATGTGCCTGGGAAACGATTACGGGTAGGGAACAACACGATTTTTCTAACTCAGACAAGATGCAAAGATGAATTCATGGCAGTTATGTATGACTATATTCGATTAGAAGGACCTGCAGTTTAATCAATTAGCTAATCAAGTACTAATAGAAGGTTGCTATATATTCTTTCTGAACATGGTTTAACCCCAACTTTGGCTAAAATAAATACATAAAATGAGAATAGGAAATAGTTGTTTGATATTGCTTATCGGCTTGCTTTGCATTCTTTGATTTCGTAAACTATCCTACTTTCCCAATTGCAAGATAGACCAATCCAGTCAATTGAAAAGAAAGTTACCCTAAAGAAGCCAAATCAGAACTTGATAAAATATTATAGCTGCACTTTAAACAAAAACCCTCACTACAATGTTCGTTCATTACAACTGTTTATTTTTTTCAATGTTAACTGTACCTGCCCGGTATGTGTACAGCAAACAATTTGTTACAAAATTATGGAGCAGGCAGGTTCTATTTTTCAAAAATATACAACTTGGTAAAGTTTTCGTGGACATCAGATTTCGTCATTTTGGACTCAACTCTCGGATCACCATCACTACACTACTGAGCTTATACCTCTCACAGCACCATCGAGACCACCATCATCGGAGATCTATCTTCATACTACCATCCACTATTCCCCCAAGTTCCTACTCATCCGTTACCCAAGTCACCAACTAAGCTATACAACCCCCTAACGTATGACCACCGTGGACTGCACAAGCCTTCGCCCGACATCCCTATCTCACTCACATTACACCATCACCTAAGCAAATATTAAATCTATTCATAGCTGAAGACAGTATAAAATAAGAAAGGATTTATAAAAAAATACGAGGCTTAAAAAAATAATTTAAATAAAAATTTATGAATAGATTTTTTTTTTTTTACTTCAACTCAACTTAGCATGATTCTTTTTATAAAATATTATATTTTTAAATAAAATAATCATATTTATAAAATTTTAATCTTTTTTCATTTAACCTTCACCCAAACTCAAATTCAAATTAAACCCAGTACTATCTAACCCAAACAAAATCCATACTAATTAAAATTCAAGCTTAAATTTGTTTTCTTTTTCTATTTCCAAACCAATCCATCTACAGTTGTTTTTGAGGTTTATAATTTTAATTTCTATTTTCATGTAAATAAATGAAGCAGAAGTAATCATTATCGTGTTTTCGTTCTTTTTTTTTTTAAAATTTCTTTTTCAAATTTATAGAATCATTCGCTAAAATAAATAATAAAATAAATAATAATTAATTGTAGTAAAAAAAGTTTTATCTTCGCAAAATTTGGGCTTTTTTTATAAATTAATCTAAAAAATTTAATTAATTATATAAATGCCTTATTTTTTTATTAAATACGTAAATAACCTGAAATTTACAGTGAAAGTTGAAAGTTTGTGGAGCCATAAAATATGGCGCCACCAACATGTCACGTCAGCAATCGGATTAAAAAAATTAATTTTTTGGTGGAGCCACATAGAATGCCGCCACCTGTATAAATATCAAGAAAATACTATTGTCGAAACCATTTTTTTATTATTTTAAAAAATGGAGATCGACTTTGAAAATAAAATGGGAGTCGCCACCGATCTTTTATTAAGGTGTGACCGGTTCACCATTAAAAATGATTTTGATCTGCGAAATTTGAGAAAATAAGTTCGGGAGTCGGTTACGTACGAGGAAGGGTTAGCACCCTCGTAACGCCCAAAATTGGTACCGAATTGATTGTTTAATGTCTTAGTGTCGAAACTTTGAAAAGATTTTAAAATACGATCTTTTAGTGAGAAAACTTGAATAAACTAAATTGAATGATAAGACGCACTTATTTCGCAGAAATAAATTGTCATACTCAGTGAGTTTGGGTGGAACAATTCAATCTTCGAAATTAAATTTGTCCCTTTCTTAAGAAAATCATGTGTTTAATGAAGGTTACTTGATTGTTTAAGTCAATCGAGAAACCAGTATCCAGCAAGTTAGGGTTCAATTTCTCGAAATTTCTAAACCTCAAATATTGCCTTTAGTTTAAAATCGGGACAACAAAATGTCGTATCTAGTAAGTTAAGATCCAACATTTTGTAATCTTAAGAATTTTATTTAAACAATCGTATGATTTTAACAAAATGAACAGTTGATGATCTAAATTCATCGAGAAAGATTGAAGCCCAGTAAGATAGGGCACAATTCTCTCGGGAGCTTATGAACACCACGCTTTTTTAGGAACTTTGAAATAAAACAATTATAATACTTTAATGAAATGCAATTCTTACAAATAGAACATAATTGAATAGCAATACATGTAATATAAAAGATAAATAACTATCTAAATTTAAACTAGAAGCAATCAAGCAAGTAATAGGCTAATACAAACATTCTTTAATCATGTTATACAAACATCCATATTAATAATTAAGCAACATAAAAATTAATAATCAATAAATAAAAAACTTCGAAACAATGAGAAAAAGAAAAAATATAGTAACAATGAATAAGATGAATATTTGATACAATTTTGGTAATTGAACCAAAAAACTAATAAAAGGTTTGAATAAATTCTAATGAAATATTTTTAAAAAAGGGAATAAAATAAAAGCGAATAACATAAAATTAGTACTTACATTTTGATTTATAAAAAAAAATAAAATCTAGTATAAATAATCATACATACATAGTAATAATGTACAAAAGTTAAATAAATAAAATAAAAAACAAATTTAAAAGGAATAAGGTTTCTATGCATAAAAAAATATCATTTGAAATTAATAACATATTATTATATATATATTTATACTAAAAAATACTACATATACCTATATAAAAATATGAAGTATTATGAAAAAACTTGAAGTTAATTATATATATATACACTATATATATATACACGTGAACAAAAAAATAAAAGGTATATAAGAATTATGTTAAGGTAATATCCTAAACATATATAAGAATATTTATAAAATTAAGAAATGAGTATATAAAATAATATGATATAATAAAAAATTATAGAAAGATTAGGTTAACTGATACCCGTATATATATAAAACTATTAAATATAATAACGACAAATGATAATAAACTAATTAATTTAACGAAAGTGGATCTATTTTAATCCAAACAAAATTCCAAGGGTTAATTTAAAATAAATGAGCAATCGTCCATATTGAAAGCCACTGAAAATCACATGGACCATTGTAGCAATTTAACACAAAAATCCTCTTTGGCTTACAGATTGAAATACTCAAAACGGCGCCGTTCTAAACTGTACTCAATTGAAATCCGAATCAATAGTAAGGTATAAATTAAAATAAATAAAAAAATTGAATCAAAGTCCTATAAAATCTAGAAGGACTTGCTGCATAAATAATCCATAAAGGTAAAACGTGCGGATCCCTCCCTCGGATCGGGTCACCGCGCGGATCTATGCCTGCAAACGACGCCGTTTCGAAGCCATGGCCCTAGCCTCAGACGACGACATTCCCTTCACCATTTAAAACACAAAACCCTAAGCCATCTGATATTTTCCCCTAATCGAAAAGAAAACCAAAAGAAAAAAAATGAACAAAACTCTCTACGCCGCTTCCTGAAAAATCGCACAAAGCGAGACCTCCGAACCCTCGCTCCAGCCCCGACTACGACGGAGAGAACGAGGATTCGACTGCAAGGTATGTTTTTTTGATTTCTCAACATCTTTCTATTATTTTTCATATGGTAAATAAAAAACAAGAACAGTAAGGAGAGAAAAAAATATAAATATAAAAAACGGAGAAAAAAAGAAAATACATGCGAATCACCTTTTTGATTCTGAATATTTTTTGCTCTTTAATTTCAAAATCTTTGTGTGTGTGTTTTTTTCCGTGTGTAACCCTTACAAATGCTGAAAAATGGCTTTATATAGCCGAAAAAATGAAAATTACAAAATGTATTTTTCTCTTTTTTTCTTATTTTTCCCTTTTTGCTGTCAATTTCTGCTTCTTCTTTTTGTCTGTCTTTTGTTGCTTTGTGTGTTGCAGGTGTACGAAGGCCGTACGGTGACGTGGCACGATGTGGGTAGAGAGGAAGACCGAAGGAGCTGGAGGCTGTGCGGCACGATAGGCTAGCTAGGGTTTCTGTTTGTGATTCTTTTTGTTTTGGGCTTCAATGTAATTGGGCCGAGGTATTTGGGCCATTGTTTGTATAACTGGACATTTAGACTTTAGTTATATATATTATTTGAGTTTTAATATATGTATCGGGCCGGGCAAATTTGGTCTATTACAGCTGCCTCTCTTTGCTCGTTGTCGTGTAACGGGAACAAAACAAAGACTTTAAAATGGCCAATTTTGCCCGGTCGTGCTGGACCTTGGTGCCCTTTTTCTTCAAGTAGCCTCATTCCATCTTACTGCATCTTCAAGGGTATAGAAATTGCTTCGATCCACTCCACCGCAACGTCGGGGAGATAGGATTCGTAACTCGTAACTTCTCAAGAAACAAAATTTGCTATATTTAGCCTGCTCCACTGCAACTTCAGGGAGATAAGACTTGTAGCTTCAACTTGTCCTGCTGTAACTTTAATGATAAGTCTGATGCGATCTGCTCTATCGTAACTTCATAGAAATGAGATCCATCATTATGATCCACTCCACTGCAACTTCAGGGAGATAGGATTTGTCTTCAATCTGTTTAACTTCAATGTCGAGGAAACAAGGTTCGCCGTCGTAGCTTTAATCTGCTCCATTGCACTGCCAGAGAAGTAAGATATATCGTCTTCGATCTATGCTCCACTACTTCTTAGGGAGATAAGATTTGTAATTTTCAACCTATTCCACTGCCAACCAGGGAGATAGAATTACTGGCTTCAATGTACTCCACTGTAACCACAGGGAGGTAAAATCCACCATCTTCGGTCTGCTTCACTACTACTTAGGGAGATAAGATCTATAATCTTCAATCTATTCCACTGCCAACTAGGGAGATAGAATTACTAGCTTCAATATACTCCACTGTAACCTCGGGGAGGTAAAATCCTCCATCTTTGATCTGCTCCACTACTGCTTAGGGAGACAAGATCTGTAATCTTCAACCTATTCCACTGTTGACCAGGGAGATAGGATTTGTGGCTTAAATCTGATTCCTTACTCTTGAAGATAAGATTCGCCATCTTCGATCTGCTCTGCTACTGCTTAGAGAGACAAGATCTGTAATTTCCAACCCATTTCACTGCTGACCAGGGATATAGGACTTGTGACTTAAATCTGCTTCCTTACTCTTGAAGATTAGATTCTCCGTCTTCGATTTGCTCCGCTACTACTTAGGGAGACAAGATCTGTAATTTCCAACCTATTCCACTACTGACCAGGGAGATAGGACTTGTGGCTTAAATCTGCTTCCTTACTCTTGAAGATAAGATCAACTGTCTTTGATCTGCTCCACTACTGCTTAGGGAGACAAGATCTGTAATTTCCAATCTATTCCACTGCTGACCAGGGAGATAGGACTTGTGGCTTAAATCTGCTTCTTTACTCTTGAAAATAAGATTCGCCATCTTCGATCTGCTCTGCTACTGATTAAGGAGACAAGATCCGTAATTTCCAACCTATTCCACTGCTGACCAGGGAGATAGGACTTGTTTTCGATCTGCTTCGCTGTTAGTGCAGGAAGGCAAGATCTGCTATCTTCACAGGTCTGTTCTCTGGGGAACATGACCTGTATAACGAACCTAATTATGCCTAATGATTTGGATGGCATGATCAAAATGAATCAAATGCTCCTAACTAGACATGTGTGAATGGTGTTTGCATGAATGCAGAAATTTTTCCGAGAATGATCCTTCTTTATCCCTTAGGTTATCATTGCTAGAAGTTTATTAAGGCCTTAACACTGACGTGCTACAACACCTTCTTGCTTGACTGATTTTTTCTGAAGAAACATTTAATCAGGTTGCCTCCCACTGTAAACCTCAAAGTTTAATCCATTGGGGCGCAAAATTTGTACCATCATTCTCCCACTGTAATCCAATGGTAGAAATATGTGGCTTTCCCTCAATCCGTTCCTATCACAATTCAAGGATACCGGGTCTAAATCTTTCTGGTCCCTTACCATTCCCAAGGTTGTTGTACCAAAGGCTCATGCGTAAATGAAGGCTTTCTTCTCCGAGGTAACCTCTTCCTATTGCCTAATGATCATTGCTTTCTTGTTTATTTAAGCTTTGTCATTAACCCGACATCTTATCATTTTGTTCAATCAATGCATTTGACAACAAAATCCAAAGAGAAAGTCCAAATTTAGACCTTCCTTCTCAAATTTCCAACCTTTAAATTTGGTGTGTTCTAAACAATAGTCCTGTTTCAGGTTCCTATATTATTTAGAAACTTTCCAGAGTAATATACAAAGCTTCCTTTGTGAAAGTTTTGTTAGTACATTAATCATTATTCCAATGCAACATGTTTGCAAAAAGGGTCATAACAATGGATAAGAATAAAGTTGGTTCTGAGCATTGCTTAAAATGAATAAATTATCCAAAATAGTAAAGAAGGATAATAAAGAAATTGATTGGGAATGTATATCTTGGAAAATAATAAAGTATTCCAAGAACAACAAATTTAATATAAATAATATGAGATTTGAGTGCCCTAGATATCGCAGCTTAAACTTCTCTGTACAAACTTTCTGAAGATCATTCTGAGTTTGACATGTGTTTAGGAGATCTACAGTGCTTTGTCGATGCCTCAAGATGTCGGTTACCCTTTCCTGTTGATTCAGGTATAACAAGATTACCACATGCCCTAATCTGATCAAGATACGAGTTGCTCTGATCACTTCATGCCCCATTCTGATCAATATTTGAGCCGCCCTTTTCAGGTTTTCAACTCAAACCCCCTTTGGCCTAAGGTGCTCTTTGCGGGTTTTCCCCTTAGCCTCTCCATTTTTACTTTTTTCATTTTTTCATTTTTCATTTTCGTTTTTCATTCATTTTTTTGACTCAAAGTCCCCTTTGCAGGTTTTCACCTTGGTTCTTTCTTATTTTTTAAACGAAGTATTTCTTGACTGGATCCGACTTTATAGGATTAGCAATCTCACTTAGGATCAGTGCTCCTCTGAAAAAGGTCCTCTTTACAACATAGGGACATTCCCGGTTTGGCATTCATTTCCCTCTAGAATCCTTTCATTGAGGAAGGATCTTTTTCAACATCCAGCCCTCTCGTGGAATTCTCTAAGACGACCCTATTTATTATGGGCTCGTATCATTTGTTTCTGGTACATCCAACCCTGATGAATAGCTTTTAACCCCTTTCCTAGGTCCAACTGATCACATCGCGATTGGATCCTTCCAACTCTAATACCCGGAGAGAGGGGATTTCAATAGGTAAAACTACCTCAATCCTGTAAACCAAAGAGAATAATGTTGCTCCAGTAGAAATCTTGATAGATGTTCGGCAAGCAAGGAGGGCAAATGGTGATTTCTCATGCCAGTCCTTGTAAGTCTCATTCATTTTTGCAATTCATTGTCTTGCAATACAGTGACAAACTGTGGTGTCTGATTTCAAATTGATTACAGCTCTCAGCTATCGTGCTAGCATTCAAGTTCAACGCATTTTCCAATACCATCCTCTCTAGAATTCTATATCAACATATGATGACATTGACGCATGAAGTAGCCTCTATCCATTTGATGAAGTAATTAATGATCTCAATAGTGAAGCAATGCCCATTAGAAGTCTTCAATAATGGTGATGTACATGCCCCATGTTGCTCAAAATTTGAGTCGCCCTTTTCGGGTTTTCAACTCAAAACCACCTTTGGCCACAAAGCGCCCTTTGCAGGTTTTTGCCTTGGCCTCTCCTTTTCTTTTTCCTTTTTTTCTTATATCTTTTTCATTGTCATTTTGACTTTGATTTTTCTTTTTCTTTTTCTTCTTTTTTTGTTTTTGATTTTGATTTTGATTTTTTTTTGAATTGGATCTAAACCCATAGGATTAGGCAAGTCCTTGTTATCCCTTTTGACCAGAACCAATATTTTTCTTGATAAAGTCTCCCACATAAGATCTCTCACTTTCATCTTGTATGCGAAAAACCTTCTTTGATATCAGATTTCTTTCATAGAGCCTTTTGGGGCGCAACTACGACAGAAAACTTTGGATCTGCTCTTTAATCAAAGTAAAATCCAACAACATCTTCAAGGGATGGAAACTCGACTTCAAATGCGCAAAGCTATGCTGAGTCAACGAGAGAGGCATTTCCCTGGCGAAGAACTGCATTGTTCATACTATAAATTTCTGACATCGCAATGTTGTGCAAATTTCATTATCAGCGGTTAACCCAGGCATATCCTGGTATGACCATACAAAGACATCTTTGAACTCTAGAGGTGACTCGACGAGGCCCTACTTTGTTTCTCCGGCTATGCACGTTTCTTTGAGGTCACAATCTCTATTATCTCCTTGTAGGGTAAAATTTCCTCTCTACCATCCTCAACAAGTCAGAAGGTAAGTTACGATCCATGTCATTTTCAAAGTCATGAGATCCCTCTAAACACATGCCTTGCTCAAAAGGAAAATCTGGGTCAGAGTCATTCACGAAATTGATATCTGGGGACCCATAATAAGTACCAAAGAAATACAAAAGAATGTATAATTCATGAATAATTATTTGTACCATATGATTATGAATGAATGAATAATAATGTGGAAGAAAATCCAAAAGAATGAAAGAATCTGGAATTATTATTGGCTCAGCAATAATTGCAAAGATGTATTCCATTAAAATAAAAACTTTCTGACATGAGCCTATTTCACAAAGGAATTTCTATCATTTTTAGGCTAAAAGTAACAAAATATTCTGAACATTACTCTAAATAAGCTCTAAAAACTACAGGGATTTCTTTCGCAGTCTAATTGCTTAGAACACTCCAGATTTATAAGGGCAGATATCTAATAAGGTCCCTTTTCATTTGTGTCTTCATAAATGTCATTGGTGTGAACACTTCCCAACATTGTGTGTATGTTTTTCTCCTATTTAATTTCCTCACAGAGCTTCATCTTCCTTGTCGTCCATCATGCCCTGAACCAAGGCCTTGAATTTCACACTCTCTTGGGTCTCGTACCCCTTTTCGCGATGGAACTCACAGTAGTTTCCACCTGAATCAAAAATAACGAATCCCCTTCTTGCCCTCACGTCTACCCCATTATCAATATCATTGGGTAATGGATTTTTTGCGCTAGACGAGTCATCAAATCTGACAACACCCATGTTAATGAGTTTTTCAACCAGTTTCTTAAAGGCAGTGCAATTCTCTATTCAATGCCCCGTAATTCCCGCATGGTAGTCACATTGTGCGTTCGTATCATACCATTTGGGATACGGAGGTTGTATGAGTTTTAAGTAGAAGGGGGACACCACACGTGCATCAAATAAGCTTCGGTATAACTCACTATATGACATTGGTATAGGTGTGAACTGAAGCCTTTCTGTATGTGTCTTTGTGTAAGATTCTTGCTTTAAAGGACTCTAATGTCTGGTGGTTTCTGTCTTTGGCCTGCCCACAGTGATTGGTTTTGAGTGGCCCTTGTTATATCTGCCTGTATTATCCCATTTATTCCCCTTCTTCCTTGGGGCTTTTGTAGTATCTGAGTACTCCACCCTCGACTGTTTTATTTTTGCTGGGTCATCAAGAGCAACAGGAAAATTGTTCCTCAAATTGGATCCTGAGCCTGTCAGGAAATTCACTGGTGTTGATGTACCAGTCTGATAATGTTGTGATCTGATAGTAAGGAATGTCCCTTGTGGGCGCCCATCTGGCTAAACCTGAACACTTGTCGGAGTACAATCTAGGGAATAGGCAAGATCCTCATATCAACCCCAAAGTGGACCACCCGGTCTTTCCTCTTTTCTAACCCTCCAACTAGCAGTCGGTTGAACTGGCTCATCATAGTTCTCTGTAATTCTAGCACATGATCTCTCATTTCCTATTGAAATTTAGTTAATTGCTCCTGCATCTGTATCTGCATTCGTTCTAACCTTTCCAACCTTTGTTCCATTTCTCTAGTCTTTGCTTGGATACCGTAAGGGTGTTTGGTTGGTTGGTTTTCCAGATTAGCTGAAATAAATTAACTCAATTAGACTCTTTCAATGGATTTTAATGCATGTGATGTCATGTAATGCAGATGCATAAAATGAATGCCTAAAGAGACATTATTTTGATTCAATTATATTTAGGAAACTTTTCTAGAAAACAATATCCTTTACATAAAGTAAATGCATGTACGGCTTCGCCCTTATATTCCAAGAGACAACATCGATCTTTTCCTTCATCTGCATGGTTGAGATAATCTCACCAATTTCCAATAGATGCCACTGCTAGCTCCTTTTCTTGATCTTGGTCGCGATCCATCATCTGCCCATCTTCATAAGGCTCGTCAGCTTCTTTAAGGGAGTTGGAACGTCGAAGGCTCTTAGACAATAGCCTTGAATCCTCAGGCCATGAAGCAAGGTCACGAACTCTTTCGTCGCCCTTCTTGTGTTTCTCTGAATATATTCAGGCAGTCGTATTATTTTTCGCTTTATCAAGGAATTCGTATTCCATGACAAGCTTTCTAATTTAGTAATCAGACTTGAATCAATATCTCTTTCCTAAGATGTAAATACAATGCAATCATAATCAAAACACAACAAGAAGGGTTAGTACAAAACATAAGCAAGCAATGAAAACAAAAGTACCTAGTTAGGTAACCACTAAGGATTTGGAGTAGCTCTACCTAGGATGGGTTCCTAAGGTCTTTCACATGCAGTTTGGCTCTAAAGTCTAGGTACCCGAACAAGCAGATTCCTCGATCTTCACCCATTATAGGCTCATACAAACCGAGTTCAGTTTAGGGGAATACATTTCCCTATGGCTGCACGGAGATGAAGATCTCACGAAGACATAGGTACGGATGTATCCCGGAAGTGATTCACTATCCTGCACGGAGGTGAAAACCTCACGAAGGAGTAGCTTCTCACTCCCACTTAAAAGGGTAAGACTAAATAGCATTTATGCAATATGATGCCAAGATATAAAACTCAATTTATAGTAATCATACAAAGAAATGCAAAGAGAAGATCGTAATTTTCCAAATCAAAATTTCAATTTTCGACAGTAAGGCAGAAAACAATCAATTTTGCAGCTTGACTCATTAAAGGTCCCCAGTGGAGTCGCTAAGCTATCGAAACCATTTTTTTATTATTTTGAAAAATGGAGATCGACTTTGAAAATAAAATGGGAGTCGCCACCGATCTTTTATTAAGGTGTGACCGGTTCACCATTAAAAATGATTTTAGTTTGCGAAATTTGAGAAAATAAGTTCGAGAGTCGGTTACGTACGAGGAAGGGTTAGCACCCTCGTAACGCCCAAAATTGGTACCGAATTGATTGTTTAATGTCTTAGTGTCGAAACTTTGAAAAGATTTTAAAATACGATCCTTTGGTGAGAAAACTTGAATAAACTAAATTGAATGATAAGACGCACTTATTTCGCAGAAATAAATTGTCATACTCAGTGAGTTTGGGTGGAACAATTCAATCTTCGAAATTAAATTTGTCCCTTTCTTAAGAAAATCATGTGTTTAATGAAGGTTACTTGATTGTTTAAGTCAATCGAGAAACCAGTATCCAGCAAGTTAGGGTTCAATTTCTCGAAATTCCTAAACCTCAAATATTGCCTTTAGTTTAAAATCGGGACAACAAAATGTCGTATCTAGTAAGTTAAGATCCAACATTCTGTAATCTTAAGAATTTTATTTAAACAATCGTATGGTTTTAACAAAATGAACAGTTGATGATCTAAATTCATCGAGAAAGATTGAAGCCCGGTAAGATAGGGCACAATTCTCTCGGGAGCTTATGAACACCACGCTTTTTTAGAAACTTTGAAATAAAACAATTATAATGCTTTAATGAAATGTAATTCTTACAAATAGAACATAATTGAATAGCAATACATGTAATGTAAAAGATAAATAACTATCTAAATTTAAACTAGAAGCAATCAAGCAAGTAATAGACTAATACAAACATTCTTTAATCATGTTATACAAACATCCATATTAATAATTAAGCAACATAAAAATTAATAATCAATAAATAAAAAACTTCAAAACAATGAGAAAAAGAAAAAGAAAAAATATAGTAACAATGAATAAGATGAATATTTGATACAATTTTGGTAATTGAACCAAAAAACAAATAAAAGGTTTGAATAAATTCTAATGAAATATTTTAAAAAAAGGGAAATAAAATAAAAGCGAATAACATAAAATTAGTACTTACATTTTGATTTATTAAAAAAAATCTAGTATAAATAATCATACATACATAGTAATAATGTACAAAAGTTAAATAAATAAAATAAAAAACAAATTTAAAAGGAATAAGGTTTCTATGCATAAAAAAATATCATTTGAAATTAATAACATATTATTATATATATATTTATACTAAAAAATACTACATATACCTATATAAAAATATGAAGTATTATGAAAAAACTTGAAGTTAATTATATATATATTTATACGTGAACAAAAAAATAAAAGGTATATAAGAATTATGTTAAGGTAATATCCTAAACATATATAAGAATATTTATAAAATTAAGAAATGAGTATATAAAATAATATGATATAATAAAAAATTATAGAAAGATTAGGTTAACTGATACCCGTATATATATAAAACTATTAAATATAATAACGGCAAAAGATAATAAACTAATTAATTTAACGAAAGTGGATCTATTTGAATCCAAACAAAATTCTAAGGGTTAATTTAAAATAAATGACCAATCGTCCGTATTGAAAGCCACTGAAAATCACAGGGACCATTGTAGCAATTTAACACAAAAATCCTCTTTGGCTTACAGATTGAAATACTCAAAACGGCGCCGCTCTAAACTGTACTCAATTGAAATCCGAATCAATAGTAAGGTATAAATTAAAATAAATAAAAAAAATTGAATCAAAGTCATATAAAATCTAGAAGGACTTGCTGCATAAATAATCCATAAAGGTAAAACGCGCGGATCCCTCCCTCGGATCGGGTCACTGCGCGGATCTATACCTGCAAACGACGCCGTTTCGAAGCCATGGCCCTAGCCTCAGACGACGGCATTCCCTTCACCATTTAAAACACAAAACCCTAAGCCATCTGATATTTCCCCCTAATCGAGAAGAAAACCAAAAGAAAAAAAATGAACAAAACTCTCTACGCCGCTTCCTGAAAAATCGCACAAAGCGAGACCTCCGAACCCTCGCTCCAGTCCCGACTACGACGGAGAGAACGAGGATTCGACCGCAAGGTCTGTTTTTTTGATTTCTCAACATCTTTCTATTATTTTTCATATGGTAAATCAAAAACAAGAATAGTAAGGAGAGAAAAAAATATAAATATAAAAAACGGAGAAAAAGAGAAAATACATGCGAATCACCTCTTTGATTCTGAATATTTTTTGCTCTTTATTTTCAAAATCTTTGTGTGTGTGTTTTTTTCGTGTGTAACCCTTACAAATGCTGAAAAATGGCTTTATATGGCCGAAAAAATGAAAATTACAAAATGTATTTTGCTTTTTTTTTCTTATTTTTCCCTTTTTGCTGTCAATTCTGCTTCTTCTTTTTGTTCGTCTTTTGTTGCTTTGTGTGTTGCAGGTGTACGGAGGCCGTACGGTGACGTGGCACGACACGGTAGAGAGGAAGACTGAAGGAGCTGGAGGTTGTGCGGCGCGATAGGCTAGCTAGGGTTTCTGTTTGTGGTTCTTTTTGTTTTGGGCTTTAATGTAATTGGGCCGAGGTATTTGGGCCATTGTTTGTATAACTGGACATTTGGACTTTAGTTATATATATTTTATTTGGGTTTTAATATTTGTATCGGGACGGGCAAATTTGGGCCATTACAACTATAATTTCTGAAAAAAATGGAGGGACTTTAAAAAAAAATTCATTTTCTGGTGGAGCCAAATAAATTGGCGCCACCTGTTTCCAATGTGAGTTTTTTAAAGTTTTTTAAAAATTTAAATATATTAAAAAAATGTTAAGTATAATTAATTTTAAAATTTTAAATATATTAAAATTTTAATATACTTATATATATTTTTTTAATAGGTAAAGACAAAAAAGATTTTCTTAATATATTTAAAATTTTAAAAAACTTAAAAATATTAAAAATGTTAAGTATAACCAATTTTAAAATTTGAATATATTCAATATAGTTTTTAAAATATATTTTAAAAATTTAATATATTTAATATATTTTTTAATAGGTAAAGAGAAAAAATAATTTTTAATATATTTAAAATTTTAAAAAACTTAAAAAATTTTAAATATTAAATATGTTAAAGAAAATGTTGAGTATAACCAATTTTAAATTTTAAATTTTAATTATACTTAATATATTAAAATATATTAAAATTTTGAACCTATTAAATAAAATTTTAAGTATTAATCAATTTTAAAAAAATTAATATATTTTTTAATAGGTAAAGGCAAAAAAAAAGGTTTCCTTAATATATTTAAATTTTTTTAAAAAAAGGGGTGGGTAACTTTGGAAATTGGTGGCGCCAATTTATTTGGCTCTACCAAAAAGGAAAATTTTTTTAAAGTCCATCCATGTTTTCAAAAATTGTAGTATTTTCTTGGTATTTATACAAGTTGCGCTGTTCTACACGGCTCCAACAAAAAAATGATTTTTTTTATCCTGGCTGCTGACATGGCATGTTGGTGGCGCCAAACCTTTGGCTCCACCAACTTTCATTGTAGATTTTAGGTCATTTATGTGTTTAATTAAAAAATGGGTCATTTATGTAATTAATTAAAATTTTTGGGTTAATTTTATAAAAAAGCCCAAAATTTGGGCTCTTAAGAGAAATAAAAAAACTATCAAATCAAAGCTCTAATTTCACAAAGGTAACATTTTAAACTGTAATTAGAAATTGCTCATGCTTCAATGCATATCCTTTTTAATATCGTGCACTGATTTGATTGATTAAGTATAAATTTTAAGCATTATCGATGTATATTCTGTTTATAGAAAAGAATAGCAGAAAACAGTTATGAAAAACCACACATCTTAGCAATTATGAAAACTCATTTATCAGTTAATAAAAGTTCTTGGACCAAAATTGGAAGTTCTTCAAAAACAACTAGACTTGGAAGACTAGATACCGCAAGTCTTACCATATGATTAGCAATTGTGTTTTGGGATCTAGGAACATGGTGAATGTGAACCTTCCATTCACGATTAAGTATCCATGAATCAAATGTAGCTCCACCATTCTGCTATTGACAGATCCACTAGCCAATAATGATTCCACTAGAAATGCATTATCACATTTGACCTCAACGTGTCGCAATCCTTTCCCCCATGCAACACACAAACCCTCTAGCATAACTCTTGCTTCCACCTTGAAAATATTGTCCTTGCCCATTCCCATAGAAAAACCACATACCTAGTCCACATCTGTATCTCTGATAGCACCTCCGATTGTTGCCTGTTGATTAGTAGGAATTGGCTGTAACACCAATAACCTGGATGTATCATAATCCCTTGCCAATGATAATCTTGTATCTAACACATCCTGCATACTAATATTTCCATAAGAGAAAAAATAGCGGTTGTGATTCTTCCACGATTACCAACATAAAATTGAAAGTAGAGTTTGCCAACCAACATGTTCTCTGCTCAAATGTCCTACATCACATAAATTCCAAACCAACCAATCGTTGAAAGGCATAGAAAAGAAAAGACTACGCAGTTAGGTAGGAACCACTAATTTCTAAACCACTATAGATGAGGGACAATCTTGTACTATGTGTACCCCACATTCCAACACATTACCACATCTTGGGCAGTGACTTTCGTTAGACCTTCTAGTTTGTTCCTCATTAGTTAGCAACCTATTCTACCACAATAACCAAACAAATACCTTAACCCTTTGCGGTGTCTTAGCATTCCAAATCAGCTTCCAAATATTAGAAGATCCATCCTTTTCAAAATGATGCATATTTCTATAAGTTTCAGAACTAGAGAAAGAGTCCTTAATCATTCACTTTCTAGATAACCAATCAAGCCCTGCATCAGTAGATGGTGGCAATACAAAAACAATAAAATCTATAATGTGATCAGGCATAAGTCTCCTTAACCTAAACCATTCCTAACCACCACTAACATCAACCATATCACAAACATGAAGCGTATCATCTCGCTTACCAACATTGCAAAAGAAATTCTTAAAGGGGCTGACTTGATGAATCCAAACATCGTTCCAAAAATTTGTGAAACGACCGTTCCCTATAGACCGAAAAAACATTGCCCACAACATCATGCCATACCTTCTCTAATGATCACCAAATGAAGGAGCAATTACTCCTCTTGATATTATTTGACAACGTCCCATGAATATTGTACTTATTACGTACAGCAGTCCTCCTAAGATACCAACGTCGACTTTCTTGCATTTGGCTTAGAACCCCAAATGAAACTTCGTGCAAGCTTTTATTCAAACAATAAACATGAAGTAGTTAGGGATAGCAATCAACACATACCTTACCAGAGTTATTCAAACTGCCAGTAATAGCCTCCTCGCATCCCATCCGTTAGCTTGCTTCGGATCTTGTTGACAATGAACTCAAATGTACTAGTCATCACTCGCTTGTGAATCATCGAAATACCAAGATAAAATCCAAATTCTTCCACCCCTACAAGCCCTATATCATTGCATATATCAGAAGCCATAGCCTTTAGAGTATTAGGAGAGAAAAAAAATATGTGACTAAATTTTTGGCCAGAAGAATGACAAAATATATCAAGAATATTACTAAGTTGTGTTGTTTACTCCCTATTTGCTTCACAGAACAGAAAGAGATCGTCCGCAAAGAAGAGGTGAGATAATGTCGTACGTCTTCTTGACAAAAAAATAGTAACAAACTCCCTCGAGCAACAGTTTCCTTAATAAGATAACCTAACCTCTCGAAGCAGAGTACAAATCAATAAGGTAATAACGAACCTCCTTGCCTAATCCGTTGCCAAGGTATGAAAGCTTTTGTTACCTCTCCATTCTAAAGCACCTGAAGCAAAATAAATATACACAGTGTAAAATCACCAAAATCAACAAAGGAAGAAAACCAGTGTCCGACAACGTATCTTCTAAAAAATCCCACCTTACTCTATTGTACACCTTCTGAAGATCAATTTTCAAAGCCAGTCCATATATACTTCCTTTGAAATTCTTCATAGAATGAATAGCTTCTTGCGCCACCACAATGTTATCCGCAATATTCCTACTAGCAATAAAGCTAGCTTGATTTTGTCAAGTCAACTTAACCATTAATGAATGTATCATATTAACAATAGTTTTGTGACGATCTTATACAAAACAGTGCATAAGCTGATCGGTCGGAATTGTGTAATTCTTTCAGGACTAGCAACCTTGGGCAATAGAACCAAAACTATCCTATTAACATTCGGGCCTAAATGACCTCCTCGCAACACCTGTCTGACAAAAGAACACATCGAACCACTTAGCACATCCCACTGCGATTGATAAAATTTCACATGGAAATTGTTAACCCTTGGAGCCTTCAAAGAAGCCATACTGAAAACTGCTTGGCAAATTTCATCATCTGGTGCCACTACCCGCATTACTTCTTTCTCACCATCAAATAGCATAGGAAAATTTCCTCTGGACAAAAGTACCCCATCAACTTCATCCTCTCTCGTATCAAGATTTTTAAAAAACCTCCACCACATGTTGCTTCAAGTCTTCATCATTAAAGCACCACTCACCCCCTTCCGTTATAAGGCCGTCAATTCTATTTCTATGCCTTCTCGTCAAAGTTCGGCTATGAAAAAAATCTTGTGTTTTTATCTCTATTTGTTAACCCTTCCAATCTAGACTTCGGAAACTACAACAATTCCTCGTGTATCAAGACCTTCTCAACCTCCTTCTGTAGTTTCAGCTCACGTTCTCGAAGTCTTGTTGAAAATCTAAGTTCAATAATGTTCTGTACCCGAATCAACTTATCCATCAACTTTCGCTTATGAGTGAAAATGTTACCAAAACCCATTTTATTCCAAGTCTCAAAAACTCCCTAAATTACCTTAGCGTTGTACTCACACCCTCATCATTACTCCAATTCTCCCTTACCAATGTCTTAAATTCAAGATGAAGTAGCGAATTAGCTAAGAAACGGAATAATTGGCATCCACTTTTGCGCTACTAGCAAAGTGACACCAGTAAAGGTCTATGGTCTGACTTGAGATGATGAAGGTTACATACCACAAATTTGGTGTAAAAAAATCCCAAGCTGAGTTATAAACCGCCCTATCCAATCTCTGAGATAAATTACCCTTACTCTAAGTAAATTGTGGCCCACTAGAACCTAAATCACGTAACCTATTATGGAACAAAAAGAACCGAAACCATTTGCAACCATGATGCACATTCTCTGTACTCACTACACGTTCAGGTCCATCTAAAATAAAGTTAAAATCACCGACAACAATCCAAAACTCATTAATCGTAACAACAAAGGAGTTCAACACAGACCACAGAGCACGCATTGAAGATGATTGCGGACTTGCATAAATAACAGAACATAAAAAACTCGCTATGCCATTGCCATCACAAACCCTCAAGTGCACCACTTACAGATGACAATCCAAAACGTCCACTAAAACAGAATCACTCCATATGATCAATATACCCTTGGCAAATCCATTTGTTTCAACTCAAAACAAATTAGGTAACCTGATTTAGATATAATCCCATTCGCCCGGGATCTATTAAATCGAGTTTTGTAAAAGCATAAAATATCAGGTTTGAATTCCCTCTTATATTCAGACACAAATTTGTGGAACTGGAGATGACCATCTCTTTCATAATTCTACACAAAAAAAATTGTATCCATAAATTTAAGAATTTTAACAGAAACCATACCTGCAAATAACAAATTAACATGTAGCCATGTCATGTAGTTTGATCTATTGTGATGCATCAAGTCTAATTTTCTGTAATTATATACATATATCAATTTAATTTTAATTAAACTCTTATAAGTTGTTGACAATGTTGCAGACAATAGATCAGCTTTAAAAAAGATTAATTGCATAACCTTATGATTAATATATTTGTAATAGTTGTTCTTTCAAAAAATATATATACCTGCTAGATGATAGTTTGGCATAAAAATAGCTCTATGAAATCGATACTTAATATCATCACATAATAGCCCATGCTTGCTACTATACGTAGGTTTGATGTGCATCGGTAGATGGTGTCTTCTTCTTTACTTACAGTTCATCTACCTTTTGATGAGTCTCAAGTGCTGCATTGAGGTCTTGGTCTGGGAAAGGGATTGAGAGATTCATCTGTTAGCTGGTTTTATTTTTCTGATAATGTTTGGTTGTAAGAAGAGGAATCAGTTTATTGGGTTGTTTTATTGTTTATTTATTTTGGTTAGTGAGTAGCATTGGGACATGTATTTCGATTTTTCCACAAGGTTTTTTCTTCCCTACTTTTAATACGAGCTGGAATATGGTATTCAAAAGTTACCTCAAGTGAAGATTGACATGGTCGGTTTGGTAGTGTAGGAGGATCAGTACTATCTATGAATCATCTTGTAATTCATCACATCCACCCAACTCAGTGTTTTCATTTTCATCACCTCTTTCTGCACTTTCCAAAGCAGTATTTTCATCACCTCTCTCTGCAATTTCTGGAATATGTGGTTGCGCTTTTGGTGTAGTATTTTTATCAGTACCCTTTTCATGCAATGGGAGAAATTCCTTCACTACATCATCAAGATTAATCACTTCATTATGTTTCTGTAACGTGGGGTTTGTGTAAGTGTACACAGTTATTTTAATTATTTTGTCCATTAATAACCATCTAGTTCAGATTAAAAAACTAATTCTAATGCATTCAATCACATTTTAATGAATGAAATACATGCATGATTTTAATTGAAAGCATGAACGATTGAGGCACAGAACACCATGAACATGAATAAAAAGAACTTCATCAAATTGATGTAATCATTCTAGCTAAACAAAATTAACCTACCATTGTTGATGAAAAAACAACAAAACAAATTGCAAGCACGAGAAATAAAAGTAAAAAAAAAAGATAAGGAAGATTAAACTCTACTTGATTCGACTATCCTCCAGAAATCGATCGTAGTGGCTTTCTCCAATCCTTGTGTTTGCTCCTTCGCAAAGTTCTCCTTAAGGTGGCCGGCCAAGAGAGTATTTTCTCAAGGAATTACTAGCTAAGGGAAAGGGAAAATGGGAATGGCTATGTGTGAAAATGAGAGGAAAATGAATTGAGAGAAGAGAATGTGAAGTGAAGAATGAGGGATGTCGGATGAGGGATGTAAAGGGTAGTATTTATGGTGGAAGGATGGTTAAGAGGTTTACTAAAAATAGCTTTAAAATCCCTTAGGTTTCTCTTTCCCATGGTCGGCCATGAATTGTGGAGATGAGAGGTTGTTGGTTGCTTAATTCATACATGAAATCATGCTTCAAACAAGCAAGGTGGTGGGCGGTTTCAAGGGTGAAAGTGGTCTGATAATTTTTTTATTGATTTCCAAGTGTAGGGACCTTCGAATAAATCTCTCAAAAGCTTATTTTGGGCTGCTCATATGCCCTTGTTGAATTGGGCTTCTCTCCCCCTTGTTTGGATGATTTTGTGATCCAATTAGTTGTCAAACTTGTCCTTCTTTTAAACCATCTTTAATTGGATCAATGTGGCATCTTCATGACCTAAATTGCATGTTTTTGCCGTCCAACTAGGGTAGGAATAGTCTCATGTCCATACAAAATTTAAAATGAGCTTCATACTTTATTAACTCTCTTGTCCCACTACCTATTAAAATAGAGGAAGTTTATATGTAGCATGAATTAATTAAATTATACATAAATTTAATACATAAAAGCATAAAATTTTATACTTTATTAAATCATCCCCATTATCATAATATGAACAAAATTCACCTAATTAACTGTCATATTCTCGGGATTACATAATTTTTTAAGTAAAAAGGTGCCAAAAACAACTATAAAAACTAAATATAAATTAGAGTTTACAATTTCCCCCCTTGAAGTGAAGAATCTGCAGAGTAGAAAAACTTATTTTCTTGGAAGAAAACATCCATAGTGACATGAAGCCTCTGACAAGAAGGATCGTAACATTTATACCCTTTTTTATAATTGTCATATCCCACAAAAATGTATTTTATATCTCGAGATTCAAGCTTATTTCTCTGAGGGGATACAAATGAACATAAAAAACAAATCCAAAAAATTTTGGGAGGTACATGAATAATAGTTGGAAGACTGCAATGGTTAGACAACACATCTAGTGGTCATCGATAATCAAGAGTACTTGAAGGAGTATGATTAATTATGTAAACTGCAAAAATTATGGCTTCTCCCTATAAGTAAGATGGAACATGTTCTTCAATTAAAAAGGATCAAGTGACCTCCAAGAGCTGTCTATTTTTTCATTCTGCAACGCCATTTTGCTACATGAGTAAGAGCATGTCGTTTGATGAATCATGCCAACAGAGCCCATGAATTATTTTAGTTCTTGGTTTAGATATTCCCCTCCATTATCTAATGTAAAAACCTTTGTTGACATACGAAATTAAGTTAAAATTATCTGATGAAAAAGGTGAACAATAGAACTTACATCACTTTTCTTTTTCATTAGATAAATCCAAGTCATCTTAGTGCAATCATCAACAAAAAAAATACCATTTCATTCTATTAAGAGTTGAAATGGGTGTTGGCCTCCAAACATCGGAGTAAACCAAGGAAAATGACATACTTGTTTTATTTTCAGTTAAAGGAAAGTGAGCATGATGACCTTTTGTAAGGGCACAAGTTTTACAAGCAAAATCTGAAACACTAAAACCAACAAATAATGAAGGAAATAATCTTTTAAATAGAAGAAAGATAGATGTCCCAAACATTTATGCCATAACCAAATCTTTTCTTTTTTTCTTATCAATTGAATTCTCTTGTACCACATAAGTCTGCCCTTTGCTAAAATATTGAAAACCATTTTCCAGATAGTATAATGATCCTCTTTCTCTACCACTACCAATCTTCACCTTGGTGTGAACGTCTTGAAAAATACAGTGAGTGGGAAAATAATACAAAAAACATTACGAGATTTGGTTAATTTTTGTACTAAAAGAAGGTTACAATTTAGTGATGGAACAAATAAAACATTTTTATATCAAAATGAGATAATGGGATAGTACCAATACCAACAATTGGAGAAGAAACTCCATTAGAATTAGTGATAGTATTCATAAAACAATTAGATAATTGACTGAATTTTTGTCTATCACAAGTCATATGATCTATTGCACCTGAATAAACTATCTGATCATTGTTACTAGTAAGGGTTGTACCTGATTGAGCAACAAATCCAAAACTTGTGGCTATATTAGCCTTTGGATTGATGTTCTCCTCTTGGTTATTAGAGGATGCTTGAGGTGCCTTCTTACTTTTTGGGTGCCAATCCAGATATCTATGTAACTAAAAGCATGTATCCCCTGTGTGACCTGTGCCATTACAATGGGTACATTTATGATCTTTTTTTAAAGAGGTCTTTTTGGTGATCATTGTCGCTCATTCTACAATTGTCCCTCCAAGCATGGCTCCTTGTCGTTTAGCTTCTGCATAGAATACAACATACACACTTTGGATATGTGGGAGTGTTTTACTAGCAAGTACTCGACCTCTTACCCCATCCAATTAAGAATCCAATCTAGCAAAAAAAAAATACACACCTTGTGTATTAACCTTTGTAGTATATTTTGTGATGCCAATTGCACACTCCATTAAAATCATCAAGTTGTTGCCAAATATTTTGTAGTTTTCCAAAATAAGGAATAATGGACTCACCATTTTTCTAAATAAAAATCACTTCACAATGAAGTTGATATGCTTTTGAAGTATCTTGCTTGACATAATACGTTTGTTTTATAGCATCCCATATTTCTTTTGCCATGCCCAAGCGAAGGAATAATGATCTGATGTCATTTGTCATTGCATTAAGAAGCCATGATTTGACCAAGCAATTTTCTTGTTGCTAGGTTTTGTAGTCATCTAAAAGTTCATCTTTTAGTGGCACATTTGTACTTGAAATTAAACCCCAACACTTTCTTCCACAAAACTTATTCTGGGCATTTAGAGACCCTTCAATATAGTTGGTTCCATCAAGGCATCCTAAGGTGATTAGAGAATTTTCCTGTATTGGGAAAACATTTGTAGGGTTGTTGTTTTTCTCATGAGAACCACTGTCACCCTTAGAATCAAACATAGTGAGTGTGGTATAAGGAAGAAGCTTACAACGAAAGCGTTAAACAAAAATAATAGTTGTTTCTGCTTCAATTACAAAAGAAATTGAAGGAGGATCTAGCACCATCTAAATCAACACAATTATGAAAGAATTTTTGTATATTTTCAACAATAGAAGAGTTACAATATATATAACCTATAATATATGAAGCTTTATAGGGAAAGAGTTGAAGAATTCCTATAATCAAGGATTGACTCAATCCTAAAGAAAGAAATAAATAAAATCTGATCAAATTATAACCAAGGATTGACTCCGTCCTAAAGAAAGAAAAATAATAAAATCTCATCAAATTTGTCTCAATCAACTACTTGATTTCTATCACATACCTTTCTTCAGTAATAATTCATTCATTGGTATCCTACTGAGTTTCACAAACCAAAAGAAACATTGAACTTTAGGTAGGACTTTCATTTTCCATATGTTGCTCAATGTGGTATCCATGTCTAAACCATTTATTGAACATAAGAGATAAGATAGTCTTTTCATAGAAAAACGACCAAGAGAATCATGTTTCTACACATGAGAGTTGAATTTATAGGGTTGCACAACCAACATCCACTATACTCAATTCTATTAATTTATTGATTTCCCTATCAAACAACCTTTTGGAGAAAAATCCATCCCATTGATCATGATCGAGAGAGGAACTTATAACTCACCAACTATAGGGTGAATTTATATAATCACGTATATTAACCTACCATTTTACTGAGGCTTCATAATTTTTGTAGCTACAACCCAAACCTATTCAATGTTAATGCATAAGAATAAAAAATGAACATATAAAAAATTAATGAAGGCTTTAGGAAATGTAATCATGCCACTATCTTTAAGGTTATATTCACTCCATTTATATTTTGGTGTGCAATAGAGCAATTGACAAATAAACCTCGACGATACAATGAAGCTCAATAATTGTCGATGTTTTGCACTAAGAAAAATAGCCCACATCAATTTCTATAAATAACTTCTACAGTAATTCTTTATAGAGCAATCTAGGAATATTAGAAGATGAGGTGTAACACCCTACACCCGGCCTAGATGTTATGGTTGGATTATGGAGATTACAACGCTTAAGCAAAAAGAAACAAATGCTTGGTTTGAAGAAAACTAATTTCGACTGAATTAAAGTTCTATCGATTCACTTATATAAAAAACATATTAAGTCTCTCCAAAATTCAAAACTTATTTGTGTTTCAAAATCCAAAACTAATTTATGTAACATAATCGCATACTAAAACATTTTAGAAAAACTTACAATTAAGTTTGCAACAAAAAAACCTTTAAACTTATTGTTTGTAAAACCGCAATCCAATTATACTTGTCTTCGGTTAAGTGTATTTAAGAAAAAGTCGTTTGCATAATAAAAACCAAAATAGTGCTAATGGTCTAAGCAAACATAGAGTGTTAAAAAATAATTAAAACCCAGGAAACAGTCCCAAAATGTCCAAAATAACAGTTAAAAATTCCACAGTGTTTAAACCATAACAAAATATGAAACCCGAGCTCCAATGTCGCCGTCCAATCCTAATATGGAGGATTACCTGAAACCAAACAAACAAAGACGTGAGCTTAAAGCACAATGTGTGTTATGGCTCATACTCTCAATGCATATTAAAAAAAACATATAACAAAATATCAAATAGCTTATATTTTCAAATATTTCATATCGTATCAGAAATTCATACGGACCATGACTTTTCATATCGTAGCAAAACATGTCGAATGTATCATAACATATCTTATCAAACCGAATCAAAATCATAATCATAACATATTATATCTTACCCCCATCCACTACACACCATCTCCGTCTAACCAATCTCACCATATAGGACCACAGGGGCCCGTCCAACCAATCACACCAATACGTGGCGGTGTGCCACTCAAATATATTTGAAATTGAGCTACCATACATATAATTTGTGATCTAGCTGACATATTTGCAGTATGAACTGCCATATACACTTCCTCTATCATAATGTAACCTACCCCAAACATATGCATATCATGCTCATAAACATAAAGCGTACATACATATATAATATATCACTTGGCATGCTTACATACATAATTCATATTGATCATAACATAGCATATAGTTTAATTATAGCTTGTCCTACTTATGATAACTTTTAAACCTACTAATACGAACTTACGTACTAAAACTTACGGTTTTTTTGCCCCTTACGATGTCTTCGGACCCAAATTTTGAGTCCTTTAAATGACCCCTAATCGGGCCCAAAATTTGGCCAAAAGGCCCACACAGCCCAACAAGCCAACTCGTGTGCCCACACAGCCTACCACACGGTCTAAAAAAGTTCCACACGCCCGTATGACACACACGGCCTACAAAAACACACATAGTTGTGTGCACCACACAACCTGGCACACAACCACAGTCAGTCACATGGCCTGCACCCACGACTGTGTGATGCTGGCCAGTTTCAAAAAATAGCCCACTTTCACGATAAATCAAGTTTTTAAATGAGTTTTTGTATCGAATTCACACACATGATCACATAGTCGACTAACTCCACTATTGGGAACTCAGGAAGCTATAATTATTCAACAATCGCACTAATTAAACGCAATAAAATCATCCAAAATTCACGTCGATTAACCCAAAATTTCAAATCCTAAATAGCAATTCACTTACTCACCCTTTCGGAACTATGTTCAAAACTGAACCTACTCTATTGGAGGGTATTGATTCACCACTCTTTCGCCTAACAAAAACCATTAAATTACTACTCATCATACCATTTGGGAAAAATGCCAAAACATCGTCACCTTATTAAAAAAACTAAAAGAAAAATCTCAAGAGAAAAGAAAATATCTGAAGGATACTTACCCCACGAGCGAACTATTAACCAAGAAATAACACCCCCACAAACGCAACAAAATTTGATTGGAAGAAATCAAGAATCAATGAAGCAGCATGTAAGCAAAAGAAATAATAAAGAAATAGGGAGGGAAAAAAGAAAGAACAAAAAGAAAGAAAGTAAACATACAAAAGAGTGGAAGGGTTGGACAGTTACTTTTGGGAGCAAAGATAGGAATATCTTCTCCTATTTTTATTAAATCCAAAAAAAAAAGATATTTACTAAAATCCTTTCCCATAAAATTTTATCAGATATAATTGGAGTTTGAAAATAACTCAGCCACTAACACAAGTCAAGAAACAAAAACAATTGCCACAACGTAGCCCTTGAGATTTGAATAAAGGAACTTAGAGTAACAAAATGCTCAACCATTGAACCACTAGGCTCATCATTGTCAGAACCTAATAAGGAAACTAATTTATCCCTAAAGCTCAAGCTTAAATCAAAACCAAAATTAACAGAAAAACTCAAAACAAGGGAATCAAACACGAAACTTAAAGAAAACATCCAAGGCACTTAACCAACACACCAAAGCAAATTACTTTGCAACCAAACACATTATAAACAATCAAAAATTTGGGGCGTTACAATTTTGCCCTCCTAAAAGAAATTACAGCCTCAAAATTTACATAATTCAAAGAGATGAGGATACCACTGATGAATCAAATCCTTTGGCTCCTAAGTGGCTTCTTTGGAACCATGATTCTGCTAAAGTACTTTAACTGGAGGAATGATATTTCTTCTCAAAACTTAAACCTCATGATCCAAAATTTGTATCCACTTCTCCTCAAAGGACAAATCTGGCCTTAACTCAATCTCCTCCATTAGAACTACATGCGACAGATCAGATCGATAATGTCTCAACATAGACACGTGAATGATATTGTGGATGCGATCCAACTCCAAAGGCAACTCAAACTGATAAGCGACAGGCCCAACACGCCTCAAAAACTGATACGACCCAATGAAACAAGGGCTTAACTTTCCCTAATGACCAAACCTGAGAACCTTTTTCCAAGGAGATAGCTTAAGAAAGACATGGTCCTCTACCTCATACTCAATCTCTCGCCTCTTAAGGTCCCTATAAGACTTTTTTCTCTCAGAAGCGGCTATAATTCGATCTCGAATCAAACGGACTTTGTCCTTAATCTTAGCCACTAGCTCAGGACCCAAAATTCTCCTCTCTCTCCTAATACAATCCAAAAAAGTGGAGTGTGACATTTCCTACCATATAAAGCCTCATAGGGCACCATTTGAACGCTAGATTGAAAGCTGTTATTATAAGCGAATTCAGCTATAAAGAAAAACTCCTCCTAGCTACCCCGAAAATCAATTACACAATTCTAAAGCATATCCTCTAAAATCTAAATTACCTTCTCCGACTGATCACTAGTCTGAGGATGAAATACCATACTAAAGTCAAGTCGAGTACCCAAATCCTTATGTAACTTTTGCCAAAAGAGAAAGGTAAAATTAGGATCCTGATCTGAATAATAGACACAGGAACCCCACGAAGTTTGACAATCTTAGAAACATAAAGCTTTGCCAACCCAAATCAAATTCTTCTTAATAGGTGTCAAAGGCAACCCAATAACGAAATCCATGGTTACCAATTCCCATTTCCATAATGGAATCTTAACAAGTTGAAGTAGTCTAAAAGGAAGTTGAAGCTCAGCTTTAACCTGCTGGCACGTCAAACAATGAGACACAAACTCAGTCACCTCATGCTTAAGCCCAGGCTACTAATACAAATCACAAAGATCGCGGTACATCTTATTACCTCTGGGATGCATAACATAAGAGCTACTATGCGCTTCTCGCAGAATAGACTGTCTCAAATCCATATCCTTAAGCACAAAGATACCACCCCGAAAACATAGAATCTCATCATTATTAAACCCAAAATTTGAAGTCTTACCCTCATCCATCTGCTGAACCTGGCTAATTAGAGACTTATCCAATAGTTGTTTTCTCTTAATCCCATCCAACCAAGATGGCTTAACCTTTAGCTCAGCCAGAGTTCTACCATCATCGAACAAACTTAGGCAAGTAAACATCTCCCTCAAATTAGACATAGATATCTGACTAAAAGCATCGATCATCACATTGACCTTATTAGGATGATACTCAATCGAACAATCATGATCCTTAAGCAACTCGATTTAGTGAAGCTGCTTAAGATTCAACTCCTTCTAAGTGAGAAGGTACTTTAGACTCTAATGATCAGTGTAGATTATGCATCTCTCACCATACAAGTAATGCCTCCAAATATTAAGTGCAAATACAACTGCAGCAAGCTTGAGGTCATGAGTCGAATATTACCCTCGTGCTGCTTAAGTTGTTTAGATGCGTAAGCAACCACTTTACCTTTTTGTTTCAGAACACACTCCAAACTAGAGTGTGAAGCATTACTATAAACCATGAACTCTTTCCAAAGCTCAGGATGAATTAAAACAGGTGCCTGAGTCAAAACCAACTTGAGCTTCTCAAAGCTCAATTGTTGCTCAATAACCTACACAAATGGAGTATTCTTACATAGCGGCTTAGTCAAAGGTTTTGCTATCAAAGAAAATCCCTCAACAAACCTTCATTAGTGTCCTGCCAAACCTAAAAAACTCTGAACCTCAGTCACATTTCTAGGTTGCTTCCAGTCGAATACCCTAGGCAAAAACCATGTGCCCCACAAACATAACCTCACCCAACCAAAAATCACATTTACTTAACTTGGAATACAATTCTTTTTCCCGAAGAATTTGAAGAACCATATAAAGATGCTCATCATGCTACTTCTTAGACTTAGAATATATTAGAATGTCGTCGGTAAACTCAAAGATGAATTTATCCAGATATGGCTGAAAAAACAGATTCACGAGATCCATGAACATTGCTGGAGCATTAGTCAATCCAAAGGGAATAACAAGAAACTCATAATGTCTATAACGAGTCCGAAAGGCAGTCTTATGCACATCGACTTCCTTAACCTTCAACTGATGATACCCAAAATGAAGATCAATTTTTGAAAACATAAAACCCCTATGGAACTAACTGAATAGATCATCAATCTGTCTCAGATCCTAAATAGCAATTCACTTACTCACCTCTTTGAAACAGTGTTCAAAACTGAACCTACTCTGCTAGAGGGTTTTGATTCACCACCCTTTCGCCTAACAAAAATCATGGAATTACTAATCATCATACCATTTGAGAAAAATACCAAAACATCATCACTTTATTAAAACAACTAAAAGCAGGATCTCAAGAGAAAATAAAATATATAAAGGATACTTACCCCACGGATGGACTATTAACCAAGAAATAAGACCCCCATAAGCATAACAAAATTTAATTGGAAGAAATCAAGAATCAATGAAGCAGAAAGGAAGAAAAAGAAATAATAAAGAAACATGGACGGAAAAAAGAAAAAAAAAACAAAAAGAAAGAAAGTAAACGTACAAAAGTGCGGGAGGGTTGGACAGTTACTTTTGGGAGCAAAGATAGAAATATCTTTTTTTATTAGATCCACAACAAATAAAAAATATACTAAGATACTTGCTAAAATCCTTTCCCATAAAATTTTATCAGATATAATTTGAGTTTGAAAATAACTCAACCACTAACACAGGTCAAGAAACAAAAAAAATTCCCACAACATAGCCCATAAGATTCAAACATAGGACCTTGGAGTAATGAAATTCCCAACCATTGAACCATTAGGCTCATTGTTGTCACAACCCAACAAGGAAATTAATTTAAGCCCTAAAGCTCAAGCTGAACTCAAAACCAAAATTAATAGAAAAACTCAAAACAAAGGAATTGAACACGAGACTTAAAGCAAACATCCAAGGGATTTAACCAACACACCAAAACAAATTACTTGATAACCAAACATATTAAAAAAATTGGGGTGTTACGAGAGGAGAATAGAAATAAACCTTATTTCTGATTTTTTATGTCTTAGCATTTCTTTCAAAAGAAATTTGTCTCCTATTTATAGGAGTTCTCATTTCTTTTATAAAAATATAACAATCCAAATGGATAGTCACATATTTTAGCAATAAACATAATTTTTCAATATATATCCACTAAAAAATTATTACTCTTTGTTAATAATGAAGTAACAGAACTTTCAATAACAAGAGACATAACTCATCACTATGAATTATGAGATATCTTATTTAATAACCAAGTGTCATAACTTTTGATTACTTATAACTTTTTATTTACATCTATTAGAACACTATATATTTTGAAAATATTCAAACAATCTCCTCCTATTTTCAAAAAACTTTTAAATTTGAAACTATTTTACGATTGAACCGTCACTTAGTGAAAACATATTAAAGTAAATCAAAATTACGTGGTAGAATATGAATTGATCTAACTATTTCATTTGATTAACTGAACACATCTCATATAATGATTTCAACACTAGTCAACGCACAGTATTTAAGGGCACTAGTATGGCCATGTGCTTGTAATCCTTTTTCATGAATGTTGTTAGAGCCAAGCCCTTAAGCTCTTAAAAGTGGATGCGGTTCACACTCACATCAGTAGATACCATCAATATTGTTCTCGTAATTATAACACTCCAACATATTTATGTTATAGGTCTTTTAAGAGTATAATGCTCATCCTTCCCTCTATCATTACGAGTAACTAACACTTTTTAACCTGGGATGATACATTATAGACTATTTTTGTAATGCCCTTACTCGACTCGATCATCGAGTTCATGTATAGAGGGTCACAATTGAACATATTTTGTCTAACACTTTAATCAGGAAATTTGCCAAAAGGCTCTACTACTTTATTTCAATTATTTCTTACAGTAAGAATCTTAAGCCAAACATAATTTGACAACCTTGAAAGTTTAAGTTCCAATAAAATACTTATTTACAACATATCTAACCTCAAGACGAAGCCTCTAAAGGTACCCCCTTTCTATGTGCATGATACCTTATTGACAATGATCATTGATCTAACATGGTCTAGCTTGGTCCCTCCCCAAGCTCTTTACCCTGACAACGAGTCCTGCAATCATAAGCCAAATTCCTATAAGTTTGAAAGAACTTAGTGGCTTTCTTACTACGATACTAAAAGATAGACCTCATCTTGTATGGGTAGTAAATGAAAAGAACAAAACATGTTTAACTCCCTGATCATTTTCGGATGATTTCTCTTAATTTGAGATGGCAGAATCTGATTCATTTTTTAGTTTATTTATTGGTAGATAGATCATTAAGCGATCTTCCCTTGTTCGATCCTATAGCCATCCAACTTTTTAAGTGGTTTCATATACATTCTTTCCTTCATCCATCCCTGTTCAGGATATCTATCTACTCATAACTTTTATGTTTAATCCTTAATTACATAGTTATTTGGTCGGTTACCAGTATGGTTCATCCTTCTCACCCTGTACTCATATGGTTGTCCTCCTAAACTTCCATCCTAAGGACCCTTTGGTTATGTCCTCGTCGGTGAACATTCCGAATTTGACTAGCCCTTGGCGAACTCCCTTTTCTTAATATATTCCTGAAGGACTTACTGACATCCCATCAGTAAGGTTAACTTGAGGACCCACTCCACTCTAGCGAACTTAATCTCATTTCACCTTATACTCAAGTTGAAAAGTTGTTTGGATTAATTCCTCATAACCCACCCTATTTGCGATACTTTGCTTTTAAGATGTAACATGCTCGTCTATTGTGGACCGCTTTAGCCTATAGTATCAGTAGATTGTTATCTGAATTGCCATTCACGTTTATGATTTCACTTATATAATGGTTGTAACGTCCTTACTTGACCTGATCGCTAAGTTCGAATATGGAATGTCACAACGGAATCGTTTTAAACTAATACCTTAATCAGAAAATTCACCAAATGAATTTATTTCGAATGTTTCTTACAAAAGGAATCTTTAACAAAACTTAATTTGACTACCTTGAAAAATGTTCTATATTTTAAGAAAACCACTTAATTACAATATATCTAATCGCAAGGAGAAGCCTCTAAAGGTACCCTTTCCTATGTGCATAACACCCTACTGACGATGATCCTTGATCTAACATGGTCTAGCATGGTAACCCTTTAAGATCCTCAATCACCCAACGAGTCCTGCAAACATAGGCCAAAATTCTATAATTTTAAAAGAACATAGTGAGCTTCTTCATTGTATTACTTAAAAATAGACCCCATCGTACAGGGGTAGTAAAATGAAAAGAAACTAAACACGTTGAACTCCTTGATCATTTTGGGACAATTTTTCTTAATCTTGGATGGCATACTCTGATTCATTTTTTGAGCTTGTCTATTGGTAGATAGATCAATAAGCGATATTCCCCAAGTCGATCTTATAGCCATTAGACTAGTTTTCGTGATTTTTCAAACGTTTCACAATAACTGCAGACTTTGTCCTTCCTTCACTTACCTTATTTATTTCGCAATATACTTATAAAGTTTTCTTCCTAAACTTTTATCGTAAGGACCCTTTGGTTAAGTCTTCCTTGGCTTACATTCCAAATCTTACTAGCCCTTGGCGGATTCGCTTTCTTACTATAGTCTTAAAGGACTTTCTTGTTGGATCTGGTGTCCCGTGTGTAGTATATTCATTTGTGAACTTGTAATTTTTATGAACAGATTGATTAATAAAATTATTCATGAATTAAATTATGTTATTTGTATTATTATCCTCATGGTTTTTGCATGCAACGCAAAGTTGTCTAAATGTTTAACAAATACTAAGCAGTATTACATTGTTGGATCGTAGTACAAAAAGAAAACTTGTATTAGTAGACTAATGTAAACATTTACTTAGTCTAATCGAATTGGGTAAATTGATTTAAAGACTAATATGTCATCTATCAAGTCTACTTGGGGAGATGTCTTGTATTGGGAATTGAAGTGGATGACTCTGAAAAGATAGAGACATAGATGTGACTGACTAAATTGATAATACCTCAGACAAGACCTAAGAATAATAGATCCTAAATCCATTTATGGATTTATTCACTTGTAATGTTTATAGTGTGACATACCTAAATCCTTAGTGGATGGCGGACTATGTATGCGTGGCTCATACACTTTGATGTAAGTAAAAGCCTGAGTTAAAATAGATAAGTATGATGCGTGGCTCATACCACTTCTATAGTATCTAGTGTCATTCACAAGATTAGAGTTCATAGACCAAAACATGGATAAATGATATCCTTTCATTGGCATCACATGGTTGATGAAAAGTAAACATAACCACTAGTCATTTATCTTTGTGATAGATGACTTGATCACTACTTTGATAGTGGTTTACTTTTCATGAAAGAATATGTAATGGTTACCATGAGATAAAAATAGGATCATATTGGGAGAACAGATAATATACTAAAGAGATCAATGATATCCTATGAGGGTAACACACTTATGATAAGGTCATTGGATGAGCACTGAGTAATTTCTTTTTTAATGGTATGTCGTTAGGGAGAGCTTAGTCATGATACTATAGTGGAATGAATTCATGACTAAATGAGTTTATGATTAATAGGAAAAAATCTGAAACTTAATTATAAATCATTTGAGCCTCAACTACATATGTTTTGAGCTAGGGTTGAAATTTGAAAAATTACCCATGTGTGAAATGTATGTATTTTGATGTTTTATGGAAGAATATGAAGCTAGAATTATGTTAAACAACTTTTGCTAGTCGATTTTAAGTGAAACCGAGCAAAATAACATAATCGGTAAAATTATTTAATGTTCATAAGTAAGAGTTAGAGTGAGAATTTGATGTTTCCATAGAAGGGAAAAGTGTTCATCATGTTATAAAACATAAGAATAAGGAATAAAATTTAATTTCTGAACTTTGGGGCAAAAATGTAAATATGCAAAAGTTTAGGGATAAAATTGTAATTTTGTCAAAAGTTGAGTTGAGGATTATTTTGATAAATGTAAATATTAAACAAGCTAAATTTTCTATTATAGATCAAGAAAGACGTGGAATCAACCTCGATAAGGGAAAGGAAAAGATTGTGAATTGAATTGCAAAATTCCTATATTTTGCACCGAGGTAAGTAATATGTAATTAATACATTGTTTATAACTATTTCTTATATTTTGTTGTAATATATGAGAAATGGTTGAATATGAAATAGGTATATAACAATTAGAAATTTAGAATTTATAGTTGAATCGATTAAAATCTGCTTGAATTATGGATATATCATTGACAAGTAATAAGTGAAGTAGTTGAATTGAATTATTAAATTTGTTATGGGATTGGATTGAAATATTGAAATTGTGATTTGTGTACGGATAAATTGTAAATCCTTGAAAAGTAAGAATCTTTGTGGGACTGTCGGAATAAGAAAGGCTTGAATAAAGTGCCTATAAACACGTGTGTAGTACTAAGTGCAGGCTACTACGTGTATCGATAGATAATGGTCACGTGTGTAGTACTATGTGCAGGCTACTATGTGTACCGGAAGGCTTTGGTCACGTGTGTAGGACTATGTCCAGGCTACTACGTGAACCAGAAAGTTTGATCACGTGTGTAGTACTATGTGAAGGCTACTATGTGTATCGAATGATAATTATTACACGGTTGGTACTATGTGAAAACCACCGAATATTCGCTATTATACCGACGTGTTCAACGGGATATGAGTATTGATAAACAAATATGACCATGTGATTGAAGTGTGAAAATTTACTAAAGAGTAACTGGAGTGATGAAGTTTCGTACTGTGCTTACAAAATAAATTGTTGTAATGTTATGTAAATGAGTGAAATTGAAACAGAACAGATTCGAATAGTGGAAGTGATGTTAGTTTGAAAAATCACCAAAAATTATACAAATTGAGTTATTGGTTGAATGAAATATGTAATGAAATATGAAATATTACTGGAATTTGAATAAATATCAAATTTATGGTTGATTAAAATTATGTTACCTATGGAAACATATTTTAAATTTATTTATCAATTAGATACGTACTTACTAAGCTATATGCTTACTTCTCTTTCTTTTTTTCTTATTTTATAGTGTTATAAATCATCTCGGAATTTGGACAGAGTCGGGGATCATCCGCACTATCTACATCTTTTGGTATTTTGAAACCAATACTTCTGAATTATGGCATGTATAGACGACTTAATGTTAATGTGATGTATATATATACTAATTACTACTTAGCTTAAGATATTAATGTATATTAATTGATAGGTTATTTTTTAAAAATGCTAGCGAGGTTACTTTGAATATCGTGAATGATTTAATTATGTTTAAGTATATAGCTGTATTAGTTGAAATATTGAATTGGTTTGAGATTGCGTTTTGAAAATTTGTAGGAGGGATTAGACATTTGTAAAAGGGATTATGTCAAAAATTTTATGAAAAAAAACTCCGATTGTATGAAAATATGTATTTTATGTTTGATAATACTTTTTACCCTCTTTTGGAGATGAACAAGGGTAAGAGGTGTACATTTTAGTGGTATCAGAGCTACGGTTTAGCCGGTTCTCAGACTAACAAAATATGTGTGAATGCCTATCTATACATGCCATGAATATATTGTGATAGTGTGATGATTTTGATAATTTAAAATTGTGTTTTTATGTAGTAAATAGATCCCGACTGAGCTGTAGTGGATGATGTAGAAAGCAATGCACCGGCTCCCATGCAAGGGACCGCGTCTAAGGAAAATAGACATGGAACTGAAACACATAGTCAGGATGAGGCTCCAGAAGCATTCCTTTATATGATGAATAATTGGTATACAGAGTTTATTCGATTTTACTAATTCAACCTCGTCCACCCCCTCCTATTCCTCAACCGATTCCTGTAGCTTCACAAGGTGTTGAATTAGTAAAACTGAGTAAACCCCTAGTTGATAAAATTTGAAAATAA
This sequence comes from Gossypium hirsutum, assembly GCF_007990345.1. Taxonomy (NCBI): domain Eukaryota; kingdom Viridiplantae; phylum Streptophyta; class Magnoliopsida; order Malvales; family Malvaceae; genus Gossypium; species Gossypium hirsutum. The sequence continues at coordinate 24,595,588 of NC_053448.1, read as the reverse complement.
GGGGCGGAAGATTTCAGGGCTAACATAAATGATGATCCTGAGAAGGCAGAATTTTGGCTTAAAAATTCTATCTGGGTATTTGATGAATTATCGTGTACTCCTGAAGAATGTTTAAAATGTGTCATATCTTTACTGAAAGATGCAACATATCATTGGTGGATAACATTAGTATCTGTGGTTCCGAAAGAAAGGGTTATGTGTCATATCTTTACTGAAAGATGCAACATATCATTGGTGGATAACATTAGTATCTGTGGTTCCGAAAGAAAGTGTTACATGGGATTTCTTCCAAGAGGAATTCGGAAAGAAATACATAAGTCAACGGTTCATCGATCAAAAACATAAGGAATTTCTTGAATTAAAGCAGGGCCGAATGTCTATGGCAGCATATGAAAGAGAGTTTGTTAGACTTAGTAAATATGCTCAAGAGTGTCTGCCTAAAGAAGCTATTATGTGTAAAAGGTTTGAAGACGGGTTAAATGAAGATATCAGAATGTTTGTTGGGATGTTGGAACTAAAAGAATTTGTGGTACTGGTTGATCGAGCTTGTAGGGATGAAGAATTGAATAAAGAAAAGAGAAAAGCTGTGATTGAGGCTCGGGATGCAAGAAAAAGACCAATGAGTAAGTCATTCCAAACTCAGTCAAAGAAGTACAAAGAAGTGAATTCTCGATCGACTACTTCAACTGGGTATTCTTACTGAGATCGTGGGAGATCATATTCGAATCCGAAAGCTCAAGCTACTTCAATAGCAAGTGTGGGTAGTGTGAAGTCTAATAAACCTGAGTGTCAACATTGTGGAAGGCAACATCCTGGTGAGTGCTGGTTAATTAGCCGAGCTTGTTTCAAGTGTGGTTCTCGACAACACTACATTAAAGATTGCCCTAAGAAAGTTGAAGAAGAAAAATTTTAGAATGTTAGATCGGGTGATACTATTAGCAGAGGTAGACCACCGAGAAATACCAGAAACAGAGCTAACAATAAAAGTGAAATGAAAGATACAGCTGTGAGACCAGAAACTAGAACACCTGCTAGAGCTTATGCTATACGTACCCGAGAGGATGTATCATCTCCCGATGTGATTACTGGCACGATTTCTCTCTATGACACTGATGTTATTGTATTAATTGATCCCGGGTCTACTTATTCTTATGTTTGTGTGAATTTAGTATCTAATAAGAATTTTCCTGTTGAATTTACTGAATTCGTGATTAAAGTGTCAAACCCTTTAGGCAAATATGTGTTAGTCGATAAGGTTTGCAAGAATTGCCCTTTAATGATTCAAGGTCATTGTTTTCTAGCAAATTTGATGTTGTTACCGTTTGATGAGTTTGATGTTATTTTGGGGATGGATTGGTTGACTTTGCATGATGTCAAGGTGAACTGAAGACAGAAAATTCTTGAATTGAAATGTGAAACTGGTGAAATTCTTCGGGTTGAAACAGATGAATCAAATAAATTGCCTATGGTGATTTCACACATGTTTGCCCAGAAATATTTGAGAAAAGGATATGAAGCTTATCTTGCTTATGTGTTAAACACTGAGATGAATGAGTCGAAGCTTGAATCAGTACCAGTAGTCTGTGAATTTTCGGATGTGTTTCCAGAGGAATTGCTGGATTACCTCCAATTAGAGAACTTGAGTTTGCTATTGATTTGTTACCTGGGAATGTACCGATATTTATTGCTCCGTATAGAATGGCTCCAACCAAATTAAAAGAACTAAAATCTCAGTTACAAGAGTTGACAGATAAGGGACTTGTGAGACCGAGTTTTTCTCCCTAGGGTGCTCCTGTATTATTTGTGAAAAAGAAAGATGGTTCTATGAGAATTTGTATTGACTATTGTCAGCTCAACAAAGTGACTATAAAGAACAGGTATCCGTTGCCAAGAATTGATGACTTGTTTGACCAGTTAAAGGGAGCAATAGTGTTTTCAAAGATTGATTTGAGATCAAGTTACTATCAATTGAGAGTTAAAGAGTCAGATGTGCCAAAAACTGCTTTCAGAACGAAATATGGACATTACGAATTTCTAGTGATGCCTTTTGGTTTAACTAATGCTCCGGCTATTTTTATGGACTTGATGAACCGAATTTTCCGACCGTATTTGGATAAATTTGTGGTGGTGTTCATAAATGATATTTTAATCTATTCTCGAGATGAATCCAAGCACGCTGAGCATTTGAGAACTGTGTTGCAGATTTTGAGAGAGAAGAAGTTATTTGCTAAATTTAGTAAAAGTGAGTTTTGGCTTCATGAAGTCGGATTTTTAGGACACATAGTTTCAAGTGATGGTATTCGAGTTGATCCGAGTAAAATTTCAGCAATTGTTAATTGGAAGATACCAAATAATGTGTAGGAGGTTAGGAGTTTTTTGGGCTTAGCCGGGTATTATAGACGTTTTGTTAAAGGATTCTCAATGATTGCTTCTCCTATGACTAAGTTATTGCAAAAGAATGTCAAATTTGAATGGACTGATAAATGTCAACAAAGTTTTGAGAAATTGAAGGTGTTATTGACTGAGGTGCCGGTGTTGGTGCAACCTGAGACAGGGAAAGAGTTTATAATTTATAGTGATGCATCGTTGAATGGCCTTGGATGTGTGCTCATGCAAGAAGGTTGAGTAATAGCTTATGCTTCGAGACAGCTGAAACCATTGAGAAGAATTATTCAACGCATGACTTGGAATTACCTGCTATCGTTTTTGCTTTAAAAATTTGGCGTCATTATTTGTATGGTGAGAAATGCTGAATCTTTATTAATCATAAAAGTTTTAAGTATCTGATGAATGAAAAGGATTTGAATTTGCGACAACGAAGATGGCTCGAATTAATAAGAGATTATGGGTTAGTTATTGATTACCACCCAGGAAAGGCAAATGTATTCACTGATACTTTGAGCAGAAAATCTTTGTTTGCTTTGAGAACCATGGATACGAGTTTAGCTTTGTCTAAGGATGGTTCAATTTTGGCTGAGTTAAAAGCTAGACCGTTATTTTTGCAGCAAATTTGTGAAGCTCAGAAGAATGATAGTGAATTACATGTCAAGAGATCTCAGTGTGAATCAGGTTGTGATTCAGTTTTTTGAATTAGAGTAGATGATTGTCTAATGTTCTGAAATAGGATATGTGTATTGAAAGATGATGAGTTGATTCAGACAATTTTACATGAGGCACACAATGGTAGTTTATCAGTTCACCCAGGTAGTACTAAAATGTATAATGATTTGAAGAAATTGTATTGGTGGCCGGGCATGAAAAAGGATATTTCTGAATTTGTATCAAACTGTTTGATTTGTCAACAAATAAAAGCTGAACATCAAGTACCTTCTGGTCTACTTCAACCATTAATGATTCCTGAGTGGAAATGGGACAGAATCACGGTGGATTTTGTGACGGGTTTGCCTCTGACTCCTAGAAAGAAAGATGCTATTTGGGTAATCATTGATAGATTGATGAAATCAACCCATTTTATACCGGTATGTATTCATTACTCACTTGACAAGTTGGCGGAGTTATATGTTGCTGAAATTGTGAGGTTGCATGGGGTGCCTAAGTCCATTATTTCGGATAGAAATCCGATGTTTACTTCGAGGTTTTGGAAAATTTTGCAAGAAGCCTTGGTACAAAATTGAACTTTAGTACTGCATTCCATCCACAAACTGACGAACAATCTGAAAGAGTAATAAAAGTTCTTGAAGACATGCTCCAATGTTGTGTCTTAGAATTTGAAGGCAGTTGGGAGAAATATCTACCATTGGTTGAATTTTCCCACAACAATAGCTATCAGTCGAGTATACAAATGACACCGTATGAAGCATTATATGGACGTAAGTGTAGAACCCCTTTGTATTGGACTGAGCTCAGTGAGAAACGGATTCACGGGGTTGACTTGGTGAAAGAAACTGAAGAAAAAGTGAAAGTAATCCGTGATTGTTTGAAATCTGCTCCAGACCGACAAAAGTCATATGCGGATTTAAAGAGAAAAGAAACTGAGTTTCAAGTGGGTGATAAAGTATTTTTGAAAGTATCTCCGTGGAAGAAGATTTTGAGATTTGGCCGTAAAGGTAAATTGAATCCACATTTTATTGGGCCATATGAAGTTATTGAAAGGATTGGACCCATGGCTTATCGGTTAGCTTTGCCAGCAGAGTTGGAAAGGATACATAATGTATTTCATGTGTCAATGTTACGACGATATTGTTTTGATCCTTCACATATAATTTCTCTGACAGAAATTGAAATTCTATTGGATATGACTTATGTGGAGGAATCGATAAAGATTCTGGCTCGGGAAGTCAAACAGTTCAGGAATAAAAATATAGCTTTAGTGAAAGTGTGGTGGCAAAAACATGGAATGGAAGAAGCTACAAGGGAACCGGAGGAAGTTATGAGAAAACAATATCCAAACCTCTTTTTCGGTAAGATTTTTGAGGACGAAAATCTCTAAAGGGGGAGAGAGTTGTAACAGCCCGATTTAGGGATTAGTCGTAATAGTGGTTTCGAGACCACAAATCTGAAGAGGAAAAATTTATTTTTACTATATTTTTATGGTCTACAATTTCACGGAAATATTTCGTGAAAATTTTGTTCGAAAATTTTGACGTTTGGGCACTCAATTTAGTCAAAAGGGCTAAATTGTAAAAAGTGAAAAAGTTGAGTTTTATTTGTTAAAGGTATTTAATTGTTATGGAATTATAAATTAGGGGTCCTTATGTGGTAATTAGACCATTAGTTAGTGATGGACAAAAATGGACAAGAAATAAGTGAAATAGGATTTTTTTTAAGTAAGGGCATTTTAGTCATTTAGTAAATAAATAGAATTAAAATGGGAAAAAGATGTAAAATATGGGGTTATCATATTTTCTTGCTGCTAAAACTTGAAGGACTCCATATCTAGGGTTTTGACCACTTTCAAGCTTGATTGTAAGTGCAATTTAGTCCCGTTTTTAATGTTCTTTGCATTTTTGAGATTCCCGTAGCTCGATTTATCTATTTCTATTGTTATTTTGAGCTAGGGTTGAAATTTGAAAAATTACCCATGTGTGAAATGTATGTATTTTGATGTTTTATGGAAGAATATGAAGCTAGAATTTATGTTAAACAACTTTTGTTAGTCGATTTTAAGTGAAATCGAGCAAAATAACATAATCGGTAAAAATATTTAATGTTCATAAGAGTTAGAGTGAGAATTTGATGTTTCCATAGAAGGGAAAAGTGTTCAGAATGTTATAAAACATAAGAATAAGGAATAAAATTTAATTTCTAAACTTTGGGGCAAAAATGTAAATATCAAAAGTTTAGGGACAAAATTGTAATTTTGTCGAAAGTTGAGTCGAGGATTATTTTGATAAATGTGAATATTAAACAAGCTAAATTTTCTATTATAGATCAAGAAAGACGTGGAATCAACCTCGATAAGGGAAATGAAAAGATAGTGGATTGAATTACGAAATTCCTATATTTTGCACCGAGGTAAGTAATATGTAATTAATACATTGTTTATAACTATTTCTGATATTTTGTTATAATATATGAGAAATGGTTGAATATGAAATAGTTATACAACAATTAGAAATTTAGAATATATAGTTGAATAGATTAAAATCTTCTTGAATTGTGAATATATCATTAACAAGTAATAAGTGAAGTAGTTGAATTGAATTATTATATTTGCTATGAAATTGGATTGAAAAATTGAAATTGTGATTTGTGTACGGATAAACTGTAAATCCTTGAAAAGTATGAATCTCTGTGGGATTGTCAGAATAAGAAAGGCTTGAATAAAGTGCCTATAAACACGTGTGTAGTACTAAGTGCAGGCTACTACGTGTATCGATAGATAATGGTCACGTGTGTAGTACTATGTGCAGGCTACTATGTGTACCGGAAGGCTTTGGTCACATGTGTAGGACTATGTCCAGGCTACTACGTGAACCAGAAAGTTTGATCACGTGTGTAGTACTATGTGAAGGCTACTACGTGTATCGAATAATAATTACACGGGTGGTACTATGTGCAAACCACCGAATATTCGCTATTATACCAACGTGTTCAACGGGATATGAGTATCGATAAACAAATATGAATATGTGATTGAAGTGTGAAAATTTACTAAAGAGTAACTGGAGTGATGAAGTTTCGTACTATGCTTACAAAATAAATTGTTGTAATGTTATGTAAATTAGTGAAATTGAAATAGAACAGATTCAAATAGTGGAAGTTATTTTAGTTTGAAAAATCACCAAAAATCATGGAAATTGTTTTATTGGTTGAATAAGATATAGAATTAAATCTTAATGAGTCTAGTTTTATATAAAAGAAGTAGATCAAGCAAAAGAGTTGTATATTTTGAGATATTTGAATTTTAGTAGGGCAGGGTCGGATTGATTTCAGAATCCCTTATTCTGACTTGGAAAAATTATTAAAAATTGTACAAAAATAATTATGAGATATAATTTATATGCTTAGAATACTTAATGAGTCTATTTTAAAAATAAAGAAAACAAAATATCATCTGAATTTTTTATAGTGAGATAATTCATTTTTAGTGAAGAGAGGTCAGAGATGTTGAGCAGTGAAATATGGGCGACTTTAATGAATAAACAGTACTCATTGGCCAAATAAAAAACTATGAAAATTTTATGATAAGACGGTATATAAGTCTAGTTTTAGAGAAAATTTACAGAACTTAATTTGGAGTTCCGTACCTCCAAATAAAAATAATTTAGTAACTGCGATGCAGAAAAATAGTTTGCTGGAATTTGAATAAATATCAAATCTATGGTTGATTAAAATTATGTTATCTATGGAAACATGTTTTAAATTTGTTTATCAATTACATATGTACTTACTAAGCTATATGCTTACTTATCTTTCTTTTTTTCTTATTTTATAGTGTTATAAATCATCTCGAAATTCGGACAGAGTCGGGGATCATCCACACTATCTACATCTTTCGGTATTTTGAAACCGGTATTTATGAATTATGGCATGTATAGAATACTTAATGTTAATGTGATGTATATATATACTAATTACTACTTAGCTTAAGATGTTAATGTATATTAATTGATAGTTTGTTTTTTAAAAATGCTAGCGAGGTTACTTTGAATGTCGTGAATGGTTTAATTATGTTTAAGTATATAGCTGTATTAGTTGAAATATTGAATTGGTTTGAGATTGCGTTTTGAAAATTTGCAGGAGTGATTAGACATTTGTAAAAGGGATTATGTCAAAAATTTCATATAAAAAACTCTAATTGTATGAAAATATGTATTTTTTGTTTGATAATACTTTTTACCCTGTTTCGGCGATAAACACGGGTAAGAGGTGTTACATTCCGTGTTTTGGTTCAATTGGTTCGAGCCCATTAACCGCCTCCGGATGTACTAACGTCCAGAGTAGAAATCCTATACAAAATATATGAAAGGTAGTATCCACAAGTGTATGGGTCAGGTTATAATCTAGTTACAACGGAGTAGGTGAGTACTCCGAGAATCATACCCAAGGGAGTCGAGCACTGAAATACTGAGTCGACAAGAGCTACTTATCTCTCGACGTCCCAGTCTGTACCAGTTTAGGGTTAAGGTGTTCACAGATAGGCCATAACAAATTTGGGTTAATTCCCACCTTAATGACTTCTCAGGGTTGTCAAGCCAAGGGTTTAGGTTCTTCCTTTCCTGAACAACTGAGTCGCTAAAAAATTCCTACAAAATAGTTAATTAATCATACCTCCACTCACTAATCCCCTATAGGAGGATTAGTTCCTCATGGATATAATAAACAATATAAACATGATAGAAAGAATAGACATGATGAATAATTCAAAAGTATAGAGTTCTAGAAGAAGCCTGATTTATATTTAGAATTTATTGAAAAATCCTCACAGAGTTTGATTGTGTTTTACAAATATGATTTCTCCTCACAAAGGTAAATAACAAGAACTTAAATAAACCTAAAGCTTAAGAAATAGAAAACTAAAAGCTAAATCTAAGAAGAAAATAATACAATATGAAAGTTGTCCATAACATGTTCTAAATGATCCTAGTTATAGACTTTAGAGTAGTTGTCATCCTTAACCCCAGGTCAACGGCCATCCTCATGCTAAAAATTTGATTGTATGGACCAACATGCCCTTGGCACGTAATTATTTCTCGTGCAGAGGTGATGCCGCTACACACCAGGTCCTGTGTTGCGACATCAAGGGCAGGATGCTCATCTTCAGGGTATCTTCAAGAGTGCGCACGACATCCTTAGGCTGTGTCGCGACACTGAAGGCAATCTTAGAAATATACTATTCTGCTCCCTATGTTGCGACATCCAATTCTCTGTGTTGCAAAATAGCGACTAGTATTGAGTTAGTATGCCTTCTAATGGTCTCTTGCACACTCACAAAGTATATTAGCTAAGCTTTAGGCCTCATTCGGCCCCTAACGTCAATAAAAGAATCAAATTACACACTTTATTGAATTGAACTACACTTATGAAAACGTAGTTAAAACTTAACAAAATTTTTATGTTCAAGCTCCTAAAATGCAAAAACTAGTTAAATATGCTATATCGAATTATGATACATCAATCTCCCTCACACTTAAGTCATTGCTTGTCCTCAAGTAAAACAAATGAAAACAGTAAAAGAAAATACAACCCTTGAACATGTATGGTACAAGTGTTAGCTTTCGATTACATGAATAAGCATTTCATATTCACACATAACCTTGGTATGATATATAGCTGACTTAACACTTTTGTTATCAAACACCTAATTTCAGTATATTACAAAGCACATAAGCATTAAGGGTTTCAAATATAGGAATTCATCAATAAATCATACAAGTAATTTGATTATCCTAGCAGAACACAAACAATCATAAATGCAATTGTTTAGTATGATTTCAAATTGTAAATAAGTCTACCTAGATCACATAAGGCTTTTCGGCTTGTAACGCTCTAAGGCTTAAGATAGGTATGGATTTCAAGAATATTAAGCATCAAATAGTTTCAAACACGAAAATAATTTGGCACATCATATTGTCCCCTATTCTCCCCCTTAGTGACCCTTTTCCACTCACCGTCTTATTTCTCCTACTCTCACCTTTCTTTTATCTTGTTATAGGAAATCTCAGTATCATATAGCAACTACAACAAGCTCTCTTGTTTTTTTTACACTGATGAATGAGTTTTTCTATTTTGTGACTTTTTGAATTTTCTTTCTTTTTCATAATACCCTACTCACAAATACCTTCACTTTTCACATACTTTTTTTTACTTGTGTAATTTTCCTTTTTGACTTTTTTTTCTTTTGCACATTTTAGGCTAACATGTAATGACTATACTCTACTAATCTTTCCTATCACTTTGTTTTTACAAAACGTCTATAATCATGCAATTTAGGACCAAAGAAAAGGATAAGCACAAATTATTGTTTTTAGCTCAGGTTTTGTATAAAGGTTCATCAAGAAGGGTTTTCTAGCTCGAAATAGGTACTAAAGATGATTAAATAGGGTTAGCTATTTGGCTCTAGGTGTATACCAAAAAATGCCTTAGGTCATCCCTAAGTATCTCAGCATTTCCAAATTTAGTCTGCCAAACAATCACAAATTCAACAATTTATCAATCATACTAGCATGCTCGTTTCTTTGTATTCTCCATATTATTTGGTACATTTAATTTCTTAATGCCTATTTACAGGTAATATATAGAACTTAATATTCTAATAATAAAAAATTTAAAATCACCTATCATCATGCCAAATTTACCATAAATACAATCAACTTATGTACATGCTCCTAACCAATGACTTGTATTTCTACAAGCTCAAGCACACAATTGACAAGAAAAACCAAAGCAAAACATAAAAATTTCACACAAATTTTCTTTGTTACCCCCACACATTTGATAACACATTGTCCTTAATGTGTATCCATGTAAAAACAGAAAGGAAAGAATTACTCGATTGATCGTGATAGTGTCAGAGGCAATTGGTGGGTCCTTCTTCCTTTTATCATTGAAAGCTCGAAATCGTTGTGTTTCTTCCATATGGGGTTCCTACAAAGAAAATTTAAACACAAAACCACTACTAATATACTATTACTCCTACTTCGAATAAAATAAATTGAAAATCATCCCAAATTTAATATAATATTTAAACATTAAAAATTAAAAGTTCAGTCATCCTCCTCAAGATCCATCTCATCATCTTCCTCCCCCTCCTAAATTCCTTCTTCTTCTTCTTCTTCTTCACTCTTCTCCTCTTATTCTTCTTGCTATGAATGTGTCGGCCCAAACATATCCGGCGCATAATTAGTTACCCTAATATTGTTTTGTTGTCTAAATTCCTAAAAAATTAGGTCTAACTCCAACATCCATTGTATCAGCCAATCTAGCTTGGGATGACTACTCTCGCCAATTTGTTATTAAGTAGCTAATTTTTCTCTCTGTTACAATGAAGCCAAAGTGATCATTATCTCTTATTGGCGTTTATTCTGCTCCATTGGTTGCTTCTTAGATGCCATTGGAATGCTTAGTGTATTTTGTATATAGAGTGTCGCCAATTATTCTTCAAGATGGCTTCATTGATTGCTTCGTAGATGCCATCGGAATGCTTGCTCTTTTGCATAAGGTCGTCAATAAGTGGGGAAAAAATACTCTCATTCTTTGGCCACTAACGCATCGCTTCATCTTCTGGTATATCCGTGTTTTGAAGCATACCTGTTTTTTTTTTGCAAAATAGGGTAAAGTAGAACCACTCGAAAAGTATTGACATTAGAAACATTGAAAGCAGGATCTATTCTAGTGCATAGAAATTGAATCTACATCTTTGCTTTAGGAAACATTGTTGCTTGATTAAATGAGGTTGGAATACCAGTACATGGACGACATTTCCATTCACTCCTCCCCTCTATTAGGAAGTTTATAATGTTGTCCATATTTATATCTCGAAAATATTCCAAATCAGTTTCTTCTATAAAATATTTTTCGTAAAATGGAGCATTATAAAATTCACAAATAACCCTAGGGGTAATTCGTACATCTTTCCCTCACACAAGTGTCATTTCCCATGTATGATCTTCGGCTTTTCTAGATTCCTGGTCCCGTAAAGATGCATAAAATTCCTAAACTACACGGACTATAGTAGAGTCTTTTGGAATCATACAAAATCGTTCCCATCTATGATATCTAACTAAAGGTCATATCTCTTGACAGAGAATCATTGATGGTTCAAATCCCCTCTCTTGAATAATTTTTTTCCCTAAAATTCTAAAAAATATTTTTGAATGTTTGGATTCGAGAAATTAAAGAGATTTGAAATTGTTCACATTTTTGGTTCATTAGTTCTTCTAACCTTTCGTGGAGGCATTTTGAATATTGTTTAAGTTCAATAACTAACGAACTAACAAGCAAGATTTCCAAAGGAATAGTAAAAATAAGAGTTAGGAACCCTAAACCTTAAATGGAGATTTGTCAGATTCCCTTGAGAACTCTTGTTGATCTGTCTCCAAATCCTTGCATCGAAGTGAGTGTATTCCTAAAATTAAAATCTACAAAACAAATAGTTGGAAATAAAAGGAGATTTGGAGGTTTTAAGAATTTTGAGGTTTTAGAAATTTAGAGGATTTTTAGAGAATTAGAGTTTAAAGAGGTTTTAGTGTTTTGGGGTTTAAAAATAAAGATTTTTTAGCTTAAAACCAGGTATGGTTATGTTTAGTCATTCAGGTTGCGCAATTAGGTAGGGTTAACCCTACAGAAAATTGCAATGATGTCACGACACAGAGGTTTTGAATCACGACGTTGAGGTATAATGGCTTTAGTGTCGCGAGACACATAATTTGTGTGGCCACATCGAAGTGGCTTTCTCAATTTCATCAATTTTGGCCTTGGTGTTGTGACAAGAGGTTGTCGTGTTGTGACATTGGCTCCATTTTTGCCCAAACTTCCAATTTCTAGAATGTATGGTTTCAATAAAACATAAATTTGATAAAAATTAAAATCTAGACTAAACAGTTAGCTAAATATACAATAATTTAAAGAAATTTAAATATCAATTTTAAATAATCAAGTTTTACTACTGGATTCATTCGACAACACCATTAATTCATATAAGGACGATTCTTTGATTCTTTTAGTATTAGTCCATTGCCTTTCATGCCACTCCACCTTCTTTCGCTTATCTCTTTCCTTTAACTTGTCCTTTTGACCTACATTGACTGTAGGAAGTATGTCCCTTGATTCGGGATTATTAGGGTTAAAAATAGCTAATTCATTACAATGCTCTCCTCAGTCCATTTTGTTTTCCCCACTTTGTTGGTGACCACATTTACAAATTTTTGTTTCAACATTGATCTTCATTGTTAACTTGTTCTTTTTCAAATCAATGGTGGATTTTGACGTTGCTAAAATGGGTCTTCCTAACAGGATAGGTATTTCATGGTCTTCCTCGAAATCTAATATTACGAAATCTTCCAGGATGATGAAACTACGTACTTTGACTAACATATCTTCCAATACTCCTTTCATTTGTACTGAAGATCTGTCAGCTAGCTATAGTGTGATTTGAGTGTTTTTGAGGTCCCCTAATCCAAGCTTTTCATAAATGGATAAATGCATTAAATTGATGCTAGCTTCTAAGTCACATAGAGCTCTATTAAACTGAATGCTCCTTATCTCTATGGGAATTGTAAAGCTTCCCGGGTCTTTTAGCTTTTGGGGAACCTATCTAGAAATAATAGCACTATAAGAAGTACTTATATTAACTTGTTCACCTATATTAAATTTTCTACGCCAAAACATAATTTCTTTTAAGAATTTGGCGCATTTAGGGACTTTTTCAATTTGTTCAATTAATGGTAGATTGACATTTAATGTTTTGAACAAGTTTAGAAAAATTACAAACTCATATTCATCCTGTTTTTGTTTCTCTTCCAACCTTGAAGGGAGCGGTATCTTTGTAATAGTAGATTCTTTGGTTATTTCTCTTTCTTGCTCAACAACCGAGTCAGTTACCTCTTCTGGTTCTGGTTCTTTATCAACTTCTGGGGGAGTTCTTAAAGATCCTTTGCACTCTCTCTTATCTCCTCTCTTGGTAAAGTTTCTGGGCTACTCAAGATTTTTCCCGAACGGAGCGCAATATCTTTCACATGCTCATTTCCTTCCTTTCAAGGATTATTCTTGGTATTGTTCAGAATGTTGGTGCCAATTTTCCTTTTAATATCTCCTATCATTCTCATCAATTGGCTCATCTAATCTTCTAGCTTAGTCAATGTTTTTGCTGAACTGGTACACTTAGACTACACTTGCTTCACATCCATCCTCATTGACTGCATTTCCCCTTCGATTCGATCCAAACGTTGACCATATACAGTATGGTCATTTGGGCTGACTCTTTCTTGAGGTCTCTGTAAATAAGGAGGTTGATAGTTAGCGTTTTTCGCTTGGTTAGAACTATTACCTCCTCATTGGTTTCCTTCCCATCTTAAGTTTGGGTGATCTCTCCATCCAGGAATGTATGTATTCAAATATGTATTTCCACCCCTATTTCAGATATAATTCACATACTCAGTGGGAGTGCTAAAATAGTGGAAGAGTGGTTTATCTCCTTCACCTATAGTCGGTGCATTCTTCTCAACCTCTATCCGATTGATTCTGTCCACTAATTGTTGATAACTGTCATCCTCATGGACAACTTTTATCGTAGATAGTTTCTGGCCATATGTGTGTCATTCAGTTGGCCACTGGTAGGACTTAATTACCATATTTTCTATTAGTTCGTACGCATCCTCGTATGTTCTGTTCATTAAGGCACCTCCTACTGTTCTATCTAATTCTGACCTTTAATGTACATCCAACCCATTATAGAAAATTTGTAGTCTTAACCACTCAGGTAATCTGTGGTGTGGGCATTTCTAAATCAAATTCTTAAAATGCTCCCATGTTTCATGAAACATTTCCCCCTCCAATTGTTTAAGTATAGAAATTTCCTTTCTTAGTTGGATCTTCTTGCTAATGGGGAAGAACTTTTGTAGGAATTTCCTTGTGAGTTTGTCCCATATCTGTGATTAATCCTATTGCCTGTGAATCTAACCAAGAAAAGACATTATCAACTAATGAAAAGGGGAACAACCGAAGACAAATAGCATCAATGACCCCATTATATTTGAAGGTATCACAAAGCTAGAGGAATCATTTTAGATGTTGACTTTGATCTTCTGCCATAGTTCCTCAAAATTGCAAATTATTCTGGATCATAGCTGGCTTGATTTTGAAATTATTGGTCGTGATGGCTGGCCTCCTTATACTCCATTGAACCATGTCTAGATTTGGTAGCACATATTCCCTTAAATTCCTCTTGTTACGCACCATGAGATTGCTTGTGGATAGCTGTAGTAGTGGTGGTGGATCTTCAAAATTGTTATTGTTAGCCTTATCGAACAGTGGCTCAAAATCATACACAAAATATGTGAAAGGCGGTATCCGTAAGTATACGGGTCAAGTTGTAATATAGTCACAACAGAGTAGGTGAGTACTTCGAGAATCGTACCCAAGGGAGGCGAGCACTAAATTAATTCCAATCTAAACATAAATAGATCTAGTTAGTACTTTAAATGAATTATATTATGATGAATAAAAGAAAGGTTTAAGTGATTTATACTAATAATAACGGTAATAGAAAGAAAAGAAAATAAAGAAATAAATAAATCACAAGAAATTAAATAGTAATATATATCAAATCTAAGCATGGGTGATTAACTCACTTCAGTAATCATAACCAACTGCCGTGTTAGGTTTTCTTGCTCAATTAACTAGTTGTGTCAGGTTTTCTTGCTCAATTAACTAGTCAATACCCCAGTAGGATCTTCTAATCTTCCACTGAAATACTGAGTCAGGAAGAACTACCTATCTTTCAACCTCACAGTTTAGACTGGTTCAAGGTGAAGGTGTTCACGGATAGGTCATACCAAATTTGGGATAATTCTCACCTTGATGACTTCCTAAGGTTGTCAAGTCTAGGATTTAGGTTCTTCCATTCCTGAACAACTGATCTGCTAAGAAATCCCTACAAAACAGTTAAGTAATCATACCTCCACTCGCTAATCCCCCACAGGAGGATTAGTTCACCATGTATCTAATAAACAATATAAATTTGATAGAAATAATATACATTAAGAATAATTCAAAAGTATAGAGTTTGAGAAGAAACCTGATTTATATTTAGAATTGATTGTAGAATCCTCACAGAGTTTGATTGTGTTTTACAAATATGATTCTCCTCACAAAGGTAAATAACAAGAAATGAAATAAACCTAAAGCCTAAGAAAAGAGAAAAAACTAAAAGTTAAACCTAAGAAGAAAATTATACAATATGAAAGCTATCCATAAAATGTGCTAAATGAGCCTATTTATAGACTTTAGAGTGTTCGTCGTCCTTAACCCTAGGTCAGCTACTGTCCTCGTGCTTAACATTTGATTGTATGGACCAAAATGCCCCTGGCTTGTAATTATTTCCCCTACAGAGGTGATGTCGTGACACACCAAGTCCTGTGTCACGAAATCGAGGGCAATATGCTCATCTTTAGGGGTGTGTCACGACATCTTTTGGCTATGTTACGACACCGAAGGTAGTCTTATAATTCTTCTATTCTACTCCCTATGTTGTGACATTCAATGCTCCGTATTGCAATATAGTGACCAGTATTGAGTTAGTACGCCTTCTAATGGTCTCCTGCACACTCACAGTATATTAGCTCACCTTTAGGCCTCATTCAGCCCTTAAGGTCAATAAAAGACTCAAATTATACACTTTATTGAATTGAACTAAACTTATGAAAACATAATTAAAACTTAACTAAAATGCTTATGTTCAAGCTCCTAAAGTGTGAAAATTAGTTTAATCTACTATACTGAATTACGACAAATCACCCACACTCAAAGCAATTCGTGTTGCTTGAAAGCCAAAAAAATTAAGGATACGTTTATCAAAAAATACATATAAGTATTCGATTAAGGTTTATTGCTATAAATATCATAAAATGGGTCAGTTTTCAAAATTTTAATTTTTTGCTGTGCTAGAAAATCATTTTCAAACTAGGTTTTTTCCAACAATTGTTATTAGTGCTTCAAGTTGTGCTATGTTTATGGTGCAAACCGAGACTGAATCCCTCTCTTCATCTTGTTTGATTAATATTTGATAAGATGTTTATTTTTGTAATTATTCACATGTTTAGGGGAATGTATGTGAATGAATACAATATTATATATATTTTTGTTTTATAATTATTACTTTTTTGCCATGTTTGTGGTTTTAGGAAATAGACCGTGGACTATCATCTTCACGTTGGATTATTTTATATTTTTAGAATTCTTGTAAGCCGAAAACAGACATAGGACATAAATGTAATTTTTCTAAAAAGGAGTTAATGACGAGGAGAAGATCGATCAACGGCGGTCAAAGACACAAGGAATTCCTTATGGCAGAAAACTATGTAATTTTTTGGGTTTTCATTTCTTTTCTGGAAATAGAACCATGAAAACCTAGACTGGCAATTTTATTTTATTACACATTTCTTTATATATATTTTTAATAATTATTTATGATATAATTGTGATATATACATGAGATGATCCACAGTTTGATCTATTAAAGATAAGAAGTATGGTAATGAGAAAATACATGTGTTGTATTGTTCCATTCATTTCTTTAGGTTATTCGATTATTGTGAGAAGTATGGTAACAAGAATGTGCATTTCTAGGATTGGATCTTGCAAGGAAAAGTTTGATTTTTAAGTGGTCAAATACGACTCACCTCCCTTTCTTGGGAACCTACCTGGTGCACGGTTCACTTTAGTTTTTCCCTTAAAAGAAAAACTGTTGAGAATAAAAAATTGTTTGATTGACTCTTGTGAATAATTGAAAGTGAATATTATATTAATTACTATAGCATGTCAGGCATACATGAGATAAGCATGTCGTACAGTTTAGGAAAGAATGTCATATGTACTTATCATGCATATATTAATCATACATGATTGAAGCCAAAAATTATGAACGTTGCATATTTTTAAAATATTAAGTGGAGATGGTCCCTAAACAAGACCTGCAACCTCCACCAATGGTCTCTTGTGATGGCATGACAAGTGTACTACCCTACTGTAGGATTGCTATGTGGATTTCACTGAGGAGATTTACTAAAAGTAAGAAGCATTCTCTTGTGATCAAATGATAATTGGATTGGTCCTTCTGGAAGCTATTATCATGCGATAGGTCAAGAAATTCTATCTTCAAAAGATGACAACTAGCCAAAGCATGCTACTCGGTGAAATTGTCCCACAATGACTCATTTGTGGTGCATGATGCGATAGGTGTTGAGTTGATGGTTATACACTCAAGATATTCTAATTAAGTAGCTCCCAACAGAGCTATACTAAGTTAAAATGATGCCCAAATGTTACACAATTATTAGTACGTATAAATGCCTAATGAATTAGGTTAATATACTAATTGGATGGAAATTCATGTTCTTACTAGTTGATCATGATTACTCCACTGTGACTTGATTCAATGGGCGTGACAATTTTCTTTCCAATGGCGTACAAATGTTTTCAAGGTTTAATATAAGGCAGATGTATCATTTTAATGCATTTCGTAATGTTCCAAAGCATTTTTCAAAAATTTGCTTAATACAAAGATAGTAATATGTGAATGTTTTGTTTTTAGTTCGAAAATGACACCAACTCCCTTATTGAATAAATCAATACAAACAAATTGAACGAAAATAACTATAAGGAATGGAAAAGGAACCTGATAATTGTCTTGAGCTATGATAAATTTAAAATAGTTCTTAATACTAAGTATCTTCCGGCCACTCAAGCTAAGGCTAGAAAATGTTAGGAAGAATCTGATGAGATAGTTCATTGCTATATAATGGGAAGAGTTTGATAAGATGTCGCTCTAGTGAGCTAATAGATAACATTCCGCCTCACATCTAACCTTGATGCTTGAACACTGCAGTGTTCCCTCCGCAAGGCCTTAAGCATCCCACATCACAGTTTGCAACTAGCAACATCGGATTGCAAAATCTATCAATAATTTCATTTCCCTATCCATCCGCATATTCCTCCATTTCACCACTTTTAACCTTGATGCTCGAACACTGCAGTGTCCCATCCGTAAGGCCCGAAGTTTCGCACATCACGGTCTGCACCCAGCAACACTGGATTGTGAAATCTAACGAAAATTTCATTC
Organism: Gossypium hirsutum; assembly: GCF_007990345.1. Taxonomy (NCBI): domain Eukaryota; kingdom Viridiplantae; phylum Streptophyta; class Magnoliopsida; order Malvales; family Malvaceae; genus Gossypium; species Gossypium hirsutum. The sequence goes on along the minus strand of NC_053448.1, from coordinate 24,577,347 downwards.
CCTTACCATCTATTTCGTCAAAAATTTGTCCCAATACTCCACAATTCATAAACATGTAGACAAGGTATATCATTACATACACATAATAACGTGAAGTACGCTAGATTTATATATTGTACCACAACCATTTCATGCATACTGACACACTTGCAGATACTCGTATACCTACTCATCCTTATGCATACATATCATTCTTAAACAACAAAGATCATACCGACCACATAACATTCAAAGCACATCCATGTATGGAGTACAGAAACTCGCTTAATGCTTCTTTGCCTCATTAGCTTAACTTTTCAAAATGCCAGAGCTTTCATTCTCTTGGCAGCTAAACAAATCAAAGTCATAAATTAAACTTAACATTTTAGCTTAAAAACTCAGTTTCTAGAAACATGCAGAACTCCTCAAAGGTTTTAAAAATTCCTAACCTTATTTACTAAATTTACGAGCACTGAAGGACTTAGAACCTTACCAGCTCACTGGATTCTCTACTTTTCCGACTCAAACTTCTTGATCATCACTCCATGTAGAGCTTCTCGTGATTATCTCTTCTACGGAGCAACCAAAAAAGAAGATGAAGAAGAGAAAAAAATAAAACAGAATTGAAATAACCCCGATAATTTAATTCTTAGATATTTATAGCCCTTCACGCATGGTCTTCAATCTTATCAAAACCATCCATATTAGTAATCATTTTGTCTCCCACTAGCGAACAGTTGGTTCCCATCCAACCGAACCAGAATTCTAATTCAACTATGTTCAAATCAGACACTAAATTACCCTTATTTTTCAATAGAAGTCGTCAACTTATGGTTTCTTTCAATTTAGCCCCAAATTATTCCTAAATTCTGGACTTAAATAAAACCAAGTGTGACAATGGTTCCCTACAGAACTAACTCTATGGTAGGTGTACCCGCAATATTTTCCCCTCAAAGAGGAATAGTCTTGACAGACATAACTCTCACTTGGATATTCCTTATTAGTACCTCTTTTCATCCATAGGTTCTAACTAACCCCGCTTTACAAATTAGACTATCTAGAGCATATATGTTTGTGCCCCTTGTATAAACTATAGTTTCAATTAAGCCATATACTGAGAGTGAATCTCTCGTTACTTATCCAAGACCTGTCTCTAACATATAGAGTTTTTCTGATCACTTTCTAGTGGATCCTTACATGCGACCCATGGATGAATCTTCTTTCATTTGCCGTTATACAAGCCATTATCGACACATCATTCCCATAACTGATTTTAGTTGGGTTACCACCCTACGCCCTACTGACTTCCTTGTCAACGTTTTGGCAAGCTTTTCCCATTCCTATTACTTTTGCCCTTTTACATGGATTCCTCAAATCCGCTAGCTAGCTATCACTTGTCAACACTTGCATTTTTCCTCATTTGTGTGATTTTCCACGATTACCATCTTGGTAGACTACCTCGCGTTTATTGCCCTGGCAGACTACTCCATGTTTATGGTCCTAGCGAAATACCCTACGTTTACTGTCCCGGTGAACTCCATATACTACCATAGTCGAGCTATGGTCTTACACATCATGCCCAATGTTTAATGTCCTGGCAGACTCTATTGGTTGCCATAGTCGAGCTATGGTCTTTCACATCATGCCTAATGTTTAATGTCCTGGAAGACTCTATTGGTTGCCAAAGCCGATCTATAGTCTTACACCTGTAATCCCCATGTTTCATTTCCTGATGAACTTCCTCGTGTTTACTGTCCTGACAGACTACCATGTGTTCAGTGTCTCAGCAGACTGTATTTCATGACATAGCCTAGTTATGGTCTTACACATTAAACCACTTTGAGGTGTCACCCCGAATGACCTTACAGTCATCACGATGTCGCTTTAGCAAGCTAGTCGATATCATCCCATCTCATATCTAACATTGATGTTCAAATGCCGTCATGTCCCCTTTGAAAGGCCCAAAGCTTTGCACATCACAGTTTGCACCCAACAACACTAGATTGCAGAATTTAACAAAAAATTCATTTCCCTATCCATCTACACATTCCTCCATATGCCAAAACCTACTCCATCTATCACGTGAATAGTTTAATTCCATACTCCACAACATAAACACACAGACGTAGGCATATTATACATAAACATAATACCATGGAGTACGCTAAATTTATATATATATTGTACCACAACCATTTCATACATATTGACACACTTGCAGATACTCATAACCTACTTATCCTAATGCATACATATCATTCAAAGCAAATCCATGTATAAAGTATAGAAACTAACTTGATGCTTTTTTGCCTTGTAACACCCCTTACCCGAGACCGTTGCCGAAGTTGAGCATGGGGTGTTACTTGACTTAACTTATTAGTTCGGGGCATAAAAATTTGCTTTTAAAATTTATTTCACTGTTCACCATAATGCTGTGCACCTGCGCAACAGTCACTAATTTAATTATAACTCGAGTTACAAAACTCAAAATTTAGATCCGTAAATTTTTTCTGAAAAAAGACTCATATATTATCTTACCATAAAATTTTCAGAAATTTTTGTTTAGCAAATTAGTACAGTTTATTCATTAAAATCTCCCCTATTTCACTGCCTGACGGTTCTGACCTTTATTCACTAAAAATAAATTTTCTCATCGTATGATTTTCATTTGGTGTTCTCACTTGCTTCTACAGAAAATATACTCATTGAGGAATCTAGAAATATAAATTATAACTCATAATTTTAATGATTTTCTAAAGTCAGAACAGGGGACTCCAAAAACCATTTTGACCATGTCTAACAAAATATCTAATATCCCAGAATATAAAATTCCTTTACCCACATCGTTATTTTTCTATGAAAATAGACTCGATAAGATTTAATTCTATATATCATTCACTCTCTAATTCATTTTATACTATCCTTGGTGATATTTCAAAGTAACGTCACTGCTACTGTCCCAAAACTGTTTCATTGTAAATTTTTACTCTTTCATAATTGCTAGGTATAAACTATCACCTAGACATTCATAATACCAAACATATTCTTACTTAGCCATTTTAATCGCTAAACATTATCACATATTTACACATCATCCTTTAGCAATATCATAAGGACATACATTCAAAATGACTAAGTCCCTATACATGCCATAGCTCAAACATTGATCATCATAAAATACCGAGTTGTTGTTGTTGATAGTGTGAGCGCTCTCCGACGTCTTTAAGATCCCTGAATTAGATTTTCAATACTATAAAAGAAGGAAAATAAAAGAATGAAGTATAAAGCTTAGTAAGTTTACAAGCAAATAAATAACAACATTTAACACAAATAAATATACACAAGTGTCATGATCTCTAATTTCCTCTTTACTTAATCTCTTACTCGTTCACTTACTCGTTTACTTAGATAAATCATGATTATAATTTACTCTTCTCTTGCTAAAATGTTGGTTCTCAATTGATAACATAATATGTTCTTAACTCTTATAACTCACCTGTATTTGCTATTTATGCTTTTACCTGAACTTTCATGGAACATAATTTGTTTACTAGCCTGTTGAGCCACATTGGAATAATAAGGATACTTGGGTCTCTTTTCTGATAATAACATGCCAAAGCCATGTCCCAGACATGGTTTTACATGGGATGTTTCTTGTACTGCCAATGTCATATCCCAGATATGCTCTTACATGGGAGTTCTCATACCGGTGCCCATGCCATGTCCCAGACATGGTCTTACGGGGGACCTCTCATCTCTGTGCCAACGCCATGTCCCAGACATGGTCTTACATGGGACCTCTCATAATATCAATGATGCCAATGCCATGTCCTAGACATGATCTTACATGGTATCTCTTTAACCAAATGTCATGACATTTGTATCCAATACATTACTTATGTTTCAACGTGACTTTTTAACACTGATTCTTTATCATCTTATACGTGAGTCAACATTAAATAATTTCATGAAATAAATACATAATTGCTGGAAAATAGTTGCATTAATAATAATTATTGAAATATTGCATTTATTTACCGTAAACTTACCTCAATACGAAATATGGTCAAATCTATCAACTTAGCCTTCAACCTTTTTCTTTACTCGATCTAACCCTGTATTTCATTCTTCTTGATCTATAATAGAAAATTTAATTTATTTAATACTCAAATTTATCAAAAAATCCCTCAACTCTAACTTTTCCAAAATTATGATTTTGCCCTAAACTTTTACATATTTACACTTTTACCCCAAATCTCAGAAATTAAACTTCATCTCATATTCTTATGTTTTATAACATGCTGAACATTTTTACCTTTTATGGTAACATCAAATTCTCATTCTAACACTTACTTATGAACATTAGGTATTTTTACCGATTATGTCGTTTTACTCGTTTTCACTTAAAATCGCTTAGCAAAAGTTGTTTAACTTAATTTCAAGCTTCATATTCTACCATAAAACATCAAAATAAACACATTTCACCGATGGGTGTTTTTCCAAATATGAACCCTAGGTTAAATTATTGCTAGAATAAGCTAAATCAAGTTACCGGGGCTTCAAAAACGTAAAGAACATTAAAAACGAGGCTTGGAATCATTTACTATGGAGCTTGGAAGCTTGAAAACCCTAACTATGGCTTCCCCCTTGCTAATTTCTGCCAAATGAAGAAGATGAGCACAATTTGCCATCTTTTTCCGTTTTAATTCATTTTAATTACTAAATTACCAAAATGCCCCTAACTTAAAAATTTCCTATTTCATTGATCTCATGTCCATTTTTGTCCATAACTTAACCAATGGTCTAATTACCATATAAAGACCTCCAATTTAAAATTTCATAACAATTGGACACCTCTAACATGTAGAACTCAACTTTTGCACTTTTTATAATTTATTTTGACTAAATTGAGTGCCCAGACGTCGAAATTTTTTAACGAAATTTTCACGAAATCATTCCGTGAAATTGTAGGCTATAAAAATATAGTAAAAATAACATTTTCCTCATCAGATTTGTGGTCCCGAAACCACTGTTCTAACTATGCCCAAAATAGGGTTGTTACATTTCTCCCCCCTTTTAGGGATTTTCGTCCCCGAAAATCTTACCTGTGAAGAGATTTGGGTACTTAGTTCCTTAACACTTTCACAAGTGCTATACTCTTGTTCCTTAGTTGCTTGATCTCTCTATCTAGAATTTTTATCGGTTCTTCAACATAAGTCATGTCTGGCTAAATCTCAACCTCTGTCGTTGATATGACATGTGACGGATCGGAACGGTAACGACGTAACATAGAAACATGGAATACATTATGAATCTTCTCTAACTCAGTTGGCAAAGCTAACCTATATGCTAAGGGCCCAATTCTTTCAATCACCTTGAACGGTCCAATGAAACGTGGACTTAGTTTGCCTTTCTTGCCAAATTTGAAAATTTTCTTCCACGGGGATACTTTCAAAAACACTTTGTCACCAACTTGATACTCGATCTCTTTTCTTTTTAAATCTACATAAGACTTCTGTTTGTCTGAAGCTGCTTTTAAGCAATCTCTGAAAACTTTTACTTTCTCTTCCGTTTCTTTGACTAAATCAACCCCGTAAATCTGATTTTCCTTAAGCTTTGTCCAATACAAAGGCGTACGACACTTACGTCCATACAAAGCTTCATAAGGAGCCATTTTCAAACTCGACTGATAACTATTATTATAGACAAACTCTACCAACGAAAAATATTTCTCCCAACTGCCTTGAAATTCTAAAACACAGAATCTGAGCATATCTTCAAGTAGCTGAATAACTCTCTCTGAGTGACCATCGGTCTGAGGATGGAAAGTTGTACTGAAGTTCAACTTTGTACTCAAAGCTTCCTGCAATTTCCTCCAAAACTGCGAAGTGAATCTCGGATCTCTGTTTGAGATAATCGATAACGGTACCCTATGTAGTCTGACTATCTCTGAAACATACAATTCAGCCAACTTGTCAAGTGAATAATCCATACGAACTGGGATAAAATGAGCTGACTTCATTAACTTATCAATCACAGCCCATACTGCATCTTTCTTTTTCGGTGTCAACGGCAACCCTGTTACAAAATTCATGGTAACTCGGCCCCATTTCCACTCAGGAACTAGCAGAGGCTGCAATAAACCTAAAGGTACCTGATGTTCGGCCTTTACCTGTTGACAGATCAAGCATCTAGAAACAAATTCTGAAATATATCTTTTCATTCTTGCCCACCAGTACATTTTATTTAAATCATTATACATCTTTGTACTACCTGGATGAATAGATAGAGAACTACTATGTGCTTCTTGTAAGATCTTCCGAATAAGCTCATCATTCTTTGGTACATATACTCTATCTCTGAACATCAAATAACCATCAGAACCGATCTGAAAATCAGATTCTACACCCGACTCGCATTGAGCTCTTTTAGCTTGCAACTCACTGTCATCTTTCTGAGCTTCATAGATTTCTTCGATAAACATCAGTTTAGCCATCAGCTCAACTAAAATGGAACCATCATCAGATAAAGCCAAACTAGTATTCAAAGCTCTCAATGCAAATAAAGATTTTCTACTCAAGGCATCAGCAACAACGTTTGCCTTACTCGGGTGGTAATCAATCACTAACTCATAATCTTTAATCAACTCTAGCCATCTTCTTTGCCTCAAGTTCAAATCTTTCTGAGTCATCAAGTACTTCAAGCTTTTATGGTCAGTAAATATTCAGCACTTTTCACCGTACAAGTAATGTCTCCAGATCTTCAATGCAAATACAATGGCAGCCAGCTTTAAGTCGTGCGTCGGATAGTTATTCTTATGTGGCTTTAACTAATAGGAAGCATATGCAATGACTTTATCTTCTTGCATAAGTACACAACCCAATCCGTTCAAGGATGCATCACTGTAAATCACAAATTCTTTACCCGGTTCTGATTGTACTAAAACAGGAGCTTCAGTCAACAATGCCTTTAACTTGTCAAAACTCTACTGACACTTTTCAGTCCATTCAAACTTGACATCTTTCTGCAACAACCTTGTCAATGGGGTAGCTATCATGGAAAATCCCTTTACAAATCGTCTGTAATAACCAGCTAATCCAAGAAAGCTTCTAACCTTTGATATATTTCTAGGAGGCTTCCAATTAACAATTGTTGAAATTTTACTCGGATCAACTTTAATACCATCACCTGAGACAATATGTCCAAGGAATCCAACTTCCCGAAGCCAAAACTCACTTTTACTAGACTTGGCATAAAGCTTATTATCTCTCAAAATCTATAAAACGGTTCTCAAATGCTCGGCATGTTCAATCTCATCACGAGAATAAATCAGAATATCATCAATGAACACAACTACAAATAGTAGGAGCATTAGTCAAGCCAAATGGCATCACAAGAAACTCATAGTGACCATACCTAGTCCGGAAAGCAGTCTTTGAAACATCTAACTCTTTAACCCTCAACTGATAATAACCAGATCTCAAGATAGGGAAAACACAGTAACTCCCTTCAATTGGTCAAATAGATCATCAATTCTAGGTAGTGGATATTTGTTCTTTATAGTTACTTTGTTAAGCTGCCGATAATCTATGCATAATCTCATCGAACCGTCTTTCTTTTTCACAAAAGGCACTGGTCCACCCCATGGAGAACAATTAGGCCTTGCAAAACCTTTATCAGTTAATTCTTGCAACTGAGCTTTCAATTCTTTCAATTCCAACAGGGCCATTCTATAAGGAGCAATAGAACTAGGAGTTGTAACTGGAATCAACTCAATACCAAATTCAACTTCTATAATAGGAGGCAAACCTGACAATTCTTCCGGAAACACATCTAAATACTCACGTACCACTGGCACTGATTCAATTTTCAACTCTGGATCTCTAGTGTTCAATACAAAAGCAAAATAAGCTTCAGACCCTTTTCTCAAACATTTCTGAGCAGACATAACAGAAATCATAGCGAGAGAACCATCTGACTCATCTTAATCAACCCGAATAATATCACCATTTTCACATTTCAACTCAATGTATTTCTTTTCGCAATTCACTGTCACATCATGGGCAGTCAACCAATCCATACCTAGAATCATATCAAACTCATCAAATGGAAATAGCATGAGATCTTCCGGAAAACAGTGACCTCTAATCATCAAAGGGCAACTCTTACATACTTTGTCTACTAACACATACTGGCCTAATGGATTTGATACTTTAATTACAAATTCAGTAAATTCTATAGGCATGTTCATACTAGGCATCAATCTCATACAAACATATGAATGGGTCAAACTCGGATCAATCAAAGCAATAACATTAGTATCATAGATAGAAAATGTACCCATAATCACATTAGGGGAGGATGCCTCTTCACGAGCACGGATAGCGTATGTCCTTGTGGGTGCTCTAACATCTAGTCTAGCAGTTGAGTCTCTGGGCGTACCCCTGTCACTTGCTCCAACTCTCAGATTCATCTGTGGCTGCCTCTAGTAGGAGCAATTCCCGATCTCGCACTCAGTATTACTTCTTTTTTAACTATTTTGGGACAATCCCGAATATAGTGATCTGGTGCACCACATCTAAAGCAAGCATTTTCATTTGCTTTACACTCTCCAGGATGACGTCTACCGCATTGGGCACATTCTGGCTTAGGTGGTCGAGTACTACCCGTACTTACGACTGTAGTAGTCTGAGCTCTCAGACCCTCAAATCTTCTGCCTCTATTTCGGCTAGAATACCTGGTTGAAAAATTTGATCCACTAGAGAATTCTCTAGGCCTCTTGGATGTAGACTGAAATGATCTGCTCATTTGCCTTTTCTTTGTGTCTTGCACTTCAATTTCAACTTTGCCCTTCTCTTTTTTCTTTTAACAAATCTTCTGCGTTACAGGCTCTTTCAACTAGAACAACAAACTCTCTAATTTCTAAAACACCCACTGACAGTCGGATATCATCATTAAGCCCATCTTCAAATCTCTTGCACATATTAGTTTCGGTGGACACAAACTCCTGAACATATTTACTAATTCTAACAAATTCACGTTCATAATCAGTCACAGTCATCTTACCTTGTTTTAACTCAAGAAACTCTTTTCTTTTTTGATCTATAAACCTCTGACGGATATACTTTTTACGAAACTCCTCCTGAAAGAAATCCCAAGTAATTCTCTCACTCGGTACCACTGACACAAGAGTCTTCCACCAATGATAGGCCGAATCTCTGAGAAGTAAGACAACACACTTCATGCATTCTTCAGGTGTACAGGATAATTCATCAAAAACTCTGATAGTATTCTTGAGCCGAAATTTAGCTTTCTCTACAACATCATCTTTAGTAGCCCAAAACTCTTCATCCCCTTGTTTTCTGATCTTATCAATTGGTGGTCTTTCTCTTATAACTATACCTATGGCTGGGGAAGCTACATGGGGAACCTGAGAATCATGAGGGGGTGGAGGTCTAACAGCTAGATTCGTACGAACGAACTCCGCAAACCAATCATTCATAGCTTCGAAGAAGGCTTCTCGAGCCCCTCTTCCTTGACTAATTGATACAGGCCTTTCACTACTATCAAGTGGCACCGTCCCTTCTATGGGAGCGGACGCATTACTCTTTACATCATCTGCACCAGCTCGTTCCGGATTCATAACTATAAAAGAAAACATTTTAAAATCGTCAGGAGTCGTCACACTATCAAAATATAAGTATGGCATGTATAGCTAGACTCTTATTTACACTGAATGTTCTGAGAACCGACTAAACCTTCTTTGATACCAACAAATGTAACACCCATTACCCGAGACAATTGCCGGAGTTGAGCATGGGGTGTTACTTGACTTAACTTATTAGTTCAGGACATAAAAATTTGCTTTTAAAATTTAATTCACTGTTCACCATAATGCTATGCACCTGCGCAGCAGTCACTAATTTAATTATAACTGGAGTTAAAAAACTCAAAATTCAGATCCGTAAATTTTCCCTAAACCTAAACTCATATATTATCTTACCATAAAATTTTAAGAATTTTGTTATAGCCAATTAGTACATTTTATTCATTAAAGTCTCCCCTGTTTCACTGCCTGACGATTCTAACCTTTATTCACTAAAAATAAATTTTCTCATCGTATGATTTTCATATGGTGTTCTCAATTGTTTCTATAGAAAATTGACTCACTAATAATTTAGACATATAAATTATAACTCTTAATAATTTTTGTACAATTTTTAATGATTTTCTAAAGTTAGAACAGGGTACTCCAAAAATCATTCTGACCCTGTCTAACCAAAATTCTAATATCTCAAAATATAAAATTCATTTACTCACACCGTTATTTTTCTATGAAAATAGAATCAATAATATTTAGTTATATATATCATTCACTCTATAATTCATTTTATACTATCCTTGGTGATTTTTCAAAGTCACGTCACTGCTGCTGCCCCAAAACTATTTCATTGCAAATTTTTACTCTTTCATAATTTCTGGGTATAAACTATCACCTAGGCATTCATAATACCAAACCTATTCTTACCTAGCCATTTTAATAGCTAAACATTATCACATATTTACACATCATCCTTTAGTAATATCATACTGACATACATTCAAAATGACTAAGTCCCTATACATGCCATAGCTCAAACATTGATCATCATAAAATACCGAGTTGTTGTTGTTGATATGTGAGCGCTCTCCGATTTCTTTAAGATCCTCGAATTAGCTTTGGAATACTATAAAAGAAAGAAAATAAAAGAATTAAGCGTAAATCTTAGTAAGTTTACAAGAAAATAACTAACAACATTTAACACAAATAAATATACTCAAGTGTCATGATCTCTAATTTCCTCTTTACTTAATCTCGTACTCATTCACTTACTCGTTTACTTAGATAACTCATGATTATAATTTACTATTCTCTTGTTGAAATATTGGTTCTCAATTGATAACATAATATGTTCTTAACTCTCATAACTCACCTGAATTTGCTATTTATGATTTTACCTGAACTTTCATGGAACATAATTTGTTTACTAGCCCGTTGAACCACATTGGAATAATAAGGATACTTGGGTCTCTTTGCTGATAATAACATGCCAAAGCCATGTCCCAAACAGGTCTTACATGGGGTGTTTCTTGTACTGCCAATGTCATATCCCAGATATAGTCTTACCTGGGAGTTCTCATACCGGTGCCCATGCCATGTCCCAGGCATGGTCTTACGGGGGACCTCTCATCTCGGTGCCAATGCCATGTCCCAGACATGGTCTTACATGGGACCTCTCATAATCTCAATGATGCCAATGCCATGTCCCAGACATGGTCTTACATGGGATCTCTTTACCCAAATGTCATGACATTTGTATCCAATACATTCCTTATGTTTCAACGTGACTTTTTAACACTGATTCTTTATCATCTCATACTTGATTCAACATTAAATAATTTCATGAAATAAATACATAATTGTTGGAAAATAGCAGCATTAATAATAATTATTGAAATATTGTATTTATTTGCCGTAAACTTACCTCAATACAAAATATGGTCAACTCTATCAACTTAGTCTTCAACCTTTTTCATTCCTCGGTCTAACCCTGAATTTCATTCTTCTTGATCTATAATAGCAAATTTAGTTTATTTAATACTCAAATTTATCAAAACAGACCTCGACTCTAACTTTTCCAAAATTACGATTTTGCCCTAAACTTTTACATATTTACACTTTTACCCCAAAGCTCAGAAATTGAACTTCATCCCATATTATTATGTTTTATAACATGCTAAACATTTTTCCCTTGTATGGTAACATCAAATTCTCATTGTAACAGTTACTTATGAACATTAGGTATTTTTACCGATTATGTCATTTTACTCACTTAAAATCACTTAGCAAAAGTTATTTAACATAATTTCAAGCTTCATATTCTACCATAAAACATCAAAATAAACACATTTCACTGATGGGTACTTTTCCAAATATGAACTCTAGGTTAAATTATTGCTAGAATAAGTTAAATTAAGTTACTGGGGCTTCGAAAACGTAAAGAACATTAAACGCGGGGCTTGGAATCACTTACTATAGAGCTTGGAAGCTTGAAAACCCTAACTATGGCTTCCTCCCTTGCTAATTTCAGCCAAATGAAGAAGATGACCACAATTTGCCATCTTTTCCCCTTTTAATTCATTTTAATTACCAAATTACCAAAATGCCTATGTTTATATTCATTCAACCAATTGATCACAAATCACTCAATCAAGTATATACGCACCTGTCGAACACATTTTTATTGATAGTTAACCATCCTTAAACACATATCGGATCAAACATATATATATTTAATTATTTAATGAACTCAAGTTATTAGAGTACAAACCAAAATATCATCCGTCGATGGGTTTAGATTTCCCTTTGTCCTCGGATGGTCCTACGTTGTCTTTAGCTACGGAATTAAATTTGAATACAAATAATTCATTAATCACACAATTCAAATACAAATCAACACATTATATACATTAATGCATTTTATTCGATTTAATCCCTATATACTTTAATATTTGAAATACTCATATCTTACAATTTACCTCATTGAATTTAAATAAGGCTTTATAATTATAGAACAAGGACCTCCTACAATAATTATTTATCAACAAACCCAAATTTTTTATCCCTTAAAATTAAGTCTTAAATATTACAATTTCACTGTTGACACCATTTTTTTGCTAAAACGGGGTCGACTTGGATTTTGAAAATAAAAAAAAATGAACATGGGAGTCGCCACCAATCCTTTTTTGATGAGGTGTGATCGGTTCACCTCGAAAAGTGGTTGTTTTTAATAAACGATTTGATTTTATTAAAACAACGAATTTGGTCTACGAAATTCAGAAAAACGGGTTCGGAAGTCGATTACGTATGAGGAAGGATTAGCACCCTCGTAACTCCCAAAATTGGTACCTAGTTGATTACTTAATGTCTTGGTGTCGAAAATTAAAAAACTCGAAAAGAATTTAAAAATATGACCCCTCTTTATATTGTGTTATTTTAAAATTACTCGAATAAATCAAAATGGAAAATGTCTCCTTATCTGGAAGTAACAAGATGTCACATCCAGTAAGTTAGGACACAACACCTCGTATTTTGAGAGTAAGCTTGCCTTTCACTTTTTATTTAAACCTCATTCGTTTTAATTTTAAAAGGATATTCGATTATTTAGGATCAACGCGAAAAAAATCGAAGCCCAGTAAGTTAGGGCACAATTTCTCGAATTTTCTAAATACGGAATATTGCCTTTATTTTTAAAATTTTATATGTTTGGAAATTTAAAAGGATATTTTGCTATATAGGTTTAATGAGAAAATTGGGACCCAGTAAGTTAGGGTACAATTTCTCGAATTTCCAAAATGCAAAATATTGCCTTATTTGAAATTTGTTTCGAATTTGGGTAAAAGAATAGCGAAATGTAAAAAACAAGTACACATTTAATTCATTAGTCTTTAGAGAAATCGTTTAATACGTAAATAGAATTATACGTGGCTAAATACAATAGTACGACATACATTTGAAATAGCCATGACATAATGTACATAATAAAATGTAAAATGCATAACATTGTCACTCATGAATCACAAGGTTAACAAACACAAACAATAATAAGGATAATGTTAACGATAACACAGGTAATAATAATAACTATATGAGTGACATGCCCAACAACAACAATAATAATAAACTACAATAAAGATGATATCAAGGAATCCAACGTTAAAAAAATTGAAGATTAGCAAGTAATTAGATAATGAAATGATAGTAAAAATAATGACATATATAAAATACACAAACTAATACATATAAAAGAATAATAAATAAAATAAATAATGATGTAAGTTTGATTAAAAATTAAAAAATAAGTAAATACAAAACATTAATTGAATTATTTAATAAAACTATTTTTTAAATATATATATAAATAGAAGTAATAAAAAAACAATAAATAGGCAAGATAAAAAAGGAAATAATAAAACAAGTCGGGGACCAAATTGAAGTCAGGCCAAAAATCAGAGTTTAAATTGTAAATAAATGAAATAGGTTGCTAGGGGACTAAAATAAATTGCGCTGAGGACATGGGGGACCGATTATGCAATATCCCCGTCCCTTATGCGCATTGCTTTGCGCAAGACCAGATTGGAACAGGCGCAAAATTATGTGGCAAAAATAGAAAATAATAAAAAGGTCATATTGCACCTCATCGCCAGATGGAGGGACCGAATGCGCAAATTACCCATTAAGGCAAAGAGGCGCAGGTCACCCCCTTCAAACGGCGCCGTTTTGCTTAGTGCATTTAAGCAAAATTTCCATTCTAGCCTCTGTCCTCTTTTTTTCTTTTCTTAGTTTCAAAGCCTTTCCCCCTTTTCTTTCAAGCACTCGACCCTTGGGTTTCTTAGCCCCTGGAGCGCCACCGCCACAGCCATAAAGATCAGTGGCCGACGATGAAGGAGAGACCCCCCGACGGCACAGTCACGGCCAACTCTGGTGAGTTGCTCTTCCCCTTATTTTTTGCTTTTGATTTTTTTTATTATAGTTATTTCAAATAGATTTGCAAAAGAAGGAAAAATAAAATAAAAATAAAATAAGATAAGATAACAAATAAATAAATTAAAAAGGAAAAACCAAGAGGAAATAACAAGGATTCCACCTTTTCAAAATTTCTATTCGGCTTTTGATTTCTGATGTGGGTAAAAAAATACCAAGATTAGATCCAGGTTTTTATAGACTTATACAACTATTAATAAATTTTTTATCTGCCTATATTTGCCATTACTGTTGGCATGCTCCTGTTATTGCATTTAATTTGCAAAAGTTTCAAGGCCGACGGTGGTGGCAGAGGCATGTGTGAGGAGGCTAGCGGCTAGGGGTGTCAGACGCGTTGGAAGGCTGGTGGCTGGGGGTGGACTTAGGTGCGGCAGTAGCAACAGTAGCTAGGGTTTCATGCTGTAATTTTTTAATTTTGTTGGGCTTTAGGTGTAGGTTTTTATTTTTTACTGGGCCCGCAAATTTGGGCTTCTACAGTTGCCCCTCTCTGCTCGTTTTCGTATAACAAGAACAGAGCAAAGACTAAGAAGGACCAAATTTGGCGGGTCCTGGTGAGGCTTGACTTCTTTGGGTGCTTCTCTTCAAGTAGCTTCATTCCAATCTATTGTGTCTTGTTGCTTTGATCCATTTTATAGCATCTTTAGAGAGATATGACTTCAATCTACTCTGCTACGACTCCATGGGGATTAGATTTGGTTTTAATCTGCTCCACTGCAAATTTAGGGAGATAGGATTGATTTCTTCCGTCTGCTCTACTACTGCTTAGGGAGATAAGACTTGATGCGATCTACTCAACTACTGCTTAGGGAGATAAGACCTGTAGTTTTAATCCGCTCCACTGCAACTTCAGGGAGATAGGATTGGTTTCCTTTGTCTGCTCCACTACTGCTTAGGGAGATAAGACTCGATGCGATCTGCTCCACTACTGCTTAGGGAGATAAGACCTGTGGTTTTAATCCACTCCACTGCAACTTTAGGGAGATAGGATTGGTTTCTCTCGTCTGCTCCACAACTGCTTAGGGAGATAAGACTTGTTGCGATCTGCTCCACTACTGCTTAGGGAGATAAGACCTGTGGTTTTAATCTACTCCACTGCAACTTCAGGGAGATAGGATTGGTTTCTCTCATCTGCTCCACTACTGCTTAGGGATATAAGACTTGTTGCAATCTGCTCCACTACTGCTTAGGGAGATAAGACCTGTGGTTTTAATCAGCTCCACTGCAACTTCAGGGAGATAGGATTGGTTTCCTTTGTCTGCTCCACTACTACTTAGGGAGATAAGACTTGAGGCGATCTACTCCACTACTGCTTAGGGAGATAAGATCTGTGGTTCTATCTGCTCCACTACTTCAGGAAAGTACGATTCACCGTTGCGGCTTCAATCTTTTTAATTGCAATGTCGGGGAAGTAAGATTCACCGTTGTAGCTTTAATCTACTCCACTGCATCGCCATGGAAGTAAAATTCACCGTTGTAGCTTCAATCTTTTATATTGCAACCTAAGGGGTATGAGTAATTCCATTGATTTGTTCTCTGGGGAACATGACCTGCGAAATCCATTTCATGGACCTATTTATGCCTAGTGTTTAGGATGTCATGATTAGAATGAATCAAATGCTCCTAACTAGATGTGTATGTATGATATTTGTAGAATGTCATGAGAATGATCCCTTTTTAATGCTTAGGTTGTCATTACTCCTTGTTCATCAAGGTTCTATCACTAATGCCTTCTTGTTCAGCCGGTATCTTTGACAGAAGATTCAAATAAATAGTCTCAATTTAGATTATCCTTTCTCAAATGTTTTCAACCCTCAGGTTTGGTCAGTTCTAAACAATAGTCCTGTTTCAAGTCCTCGTATTATTTAGAAACTTTCAGAGTAATATGCAGAACTCCTTCTGCATGAGTATTGTCAGTCCATTAAACGTTATTTCAATGAAAAATGCTTGAAAAATATTATCAAAATGGACAAAATGAAATTTTATTGAGAGCAAAGCTCTAAACAAACAAATCAATCAAGATAGCAAATTTTGCTGAGATACGAGATGAATAAGATGAAAAAGATTATCACAATGGATAAGATAGAAATTTGTTGAGAGCAAAGCTCTAAATGAACAAATTAATCAAGATAGAAAATTTTGCTAGAATACAAAATGAGAATAAATTAATCAAGATGGCGTATTTTGTCAAAAAATACAAAAAAAATGAAAATAGGTGCCCTAGATATCGTAGCATGAGCTTCTCTGCCCTAAACTTCTTGAGGACCCTTTTGAACTTGACATGTGTTTAGAAGTCCTAAAAGACTTTGTTGATGCCCCAAGATGTAGCATCTCTCCTTCTTATTACCTCAGAGATGATAAGACTACCGTATGCCTCCTCTTTGATCAAAAATTTGAACTGCCCATTCTTGGGTTTTCAATTCAAAACCCCTTTGGTCTCAAGGCGCCTTTTGCAGGTTTTCGCCTTGGCCTCTCCCTTTTTTTTAGGCAAAAGTACTTCTTCACTGAATCTGAATTCACAGGATTGACCAAGCTTTTGCCATCTATCTCGGTTAAAATTAATGCCCTCCCGAAAAGGCTTTCTTTACTATATAAGCTCCCTCCAGTTTGGCGTCCACTTTCCTCTAAAGTCTTTTTGTATGGGAAGGATCTTCTTTAGTACCAAGTCCCCTTCAAGGAAGTCCCTGGGATGAACTTTCTTATTGTAGGCTCGTATCATTCACTTTTGGTACATTTAACCATGACGGATAGCTTTCAGCCTCTTTCCTTCAATTAAGTTCAACTGGTCATATCGGGATTGGACTCATTCTGCTTCATCTAACTTTAGTTCTGATAAAACTCAAAGAGAGGGAATTTCAAGCTCAATTGGTAGCACCGCCTCCATTCCGTAAACCAAAGAGAATGGTGTTGCCCTGGTGGAAGTCCTGACAGACGTTCGATAAGCATAGAGGGCGAATGGAAACTTTTCGTGCCAATCTTTATAGGTCTTAGTCATTTTCCCCACAATCTTCTTGATATTCTTATTGGCCGCCTCCACCGCGCCATTCATTTTTGGATGATATGGTGATGAACTGTGGTGCTTGATCTTGAATTGACTACAGACTTCTGCTATCGTGCTATTGTTCAAGTTTAATGCATTGTCAGATATAATCCTTTCGGGCATTCCATATTGACATATGATTTCCTTCTTTAGAAACTTGCTGACGGCTGCCTTTGTAAAATTGGTGTAAGAAGTAGCTTCTACCCACTTAGTAAAGTAGTCAATCACTATAAAAATAAAACGATGTCCGTTTGAAGCCTTTGGCGATATCGGCCCAATGACGTCCATGCCCCACATGGAGAAAGGCCATGCGGAAGTCATGACGTGAAGAGGTGAGGGAGGCACATGAATTTTGTCTCCGTAAATCTGGCATTTATGGCGCTTCTCAGCATATTTGATGCAGTCTCCTTCCATGGTAAACCAATAATATCCGAATCTCATGATTTGTCTGGCCATTGTGAAACCGTTAGCGTGTGTTCAACAAACACCATCATGGACTTCTTCCAAGATTTGCTTGGCCTCCGACATTACTATTGAATTATAGTACTTTAGCTCCCAAGTAGAATATCCTAGTCTGAGCCAGACTAAGATATTGATACTCTAGATGGTTCATTGGTCATTATATGAAATTAAATGCCCAGCAAAAAAGTAACTACCAGTGAGGGGGCTATTGGAGATAGCACCCGAGCGTAACTGCTGTATAGTAATAGGGTGCCCGAATGTATAGTTATAGGGTGCGCGAAGCCCACCTCCCGTATTTTTAAAGGAGGAGGGAAGTGGGTCCTTAGCGCCACCCAGATAGAGTGTGAAGAGGAAGAGTGAAGGGGCTATTGGCTATAGCACCCGAATGTTAACTTCATAGCTCTATATTAGTATCTTATAGAACTAATTACTTTATTGTCTGGTAAGCCTGCCCGAGTTATTGTCCGGTAAGCCTCCCCGAGGGAGGTATGGAGGGGTAACGTACCTATTTTGTACTTCCTAGCACTTCAAAGTGCTAGGCTTTCCTGCGCCTCGCCTTTAGGGAAGTCGTCTGAACAATCTAGCTTTCCTTAAGCTAGATTGTCAAGGATCTATATTTTCCTTGAAAATATAGAGTGAACCTCGTCAAGAGGCCAAAAAATGTGATAAAGACGCGTTTTTTGTACAAAAGATAGATAGGAGCCTTTACTTGAGTTTATTGAGTCCACTAAATGGCCATATTATGGCCATTTAGTGGGTTTCACTCTTTTTATAAACCCCTGAGTCCACAAGGGATTGGCTATAGAATAGCAAATAAGCTTTTCAGCGTAAATCAAATTCCCACCCATTGTGTTTGCGGTATAGAGCCAGCGTCAGTCGAGTATGACATGTGCTTTTTAGGGCATGCCACTTTAGCAAAGGTATTTTTAAATACCCCCCACTATGACTGATATTCTAAGAAAAGTCCCCTTTTACATAGACGAGGTCGGTAAAGCATAGCGTTCATTTGCTAAAGCAACAACCAATGCCTTCTTGTCATCTAGCTTTTCTTTTTTATCGGAGCGAAAGCGAAAGTAGTACTCTATAACCAATAGGGTGGAAGTATAGGCTTTTAGTAATGTCTTCCAAGTCTATTGAATTATAGTACTTTAGCTCCCAAGTAGAATATCCTAGTCCGGGCCAGACTAAGATATTGATACTCTAGATGGTTCATTGGTCATTATATGAAGTGCTAGGCTTTCCTACTCCTTCCCTTTAGGGAAGTCGTCTGAGCAATCTAGCTTTCCTTAAGCTAGATTGTCAAGGATCTATATTTTCCTTGAAAATATAGAGTGAACCTCGTCAAGAGGCCAAAAAACGCGATAAAGACGCGTTTTTTGTACAAAAGATAGATAGGAGCCTTTACTTGAGTTTATTGAGTCCACTAAATGGCCATATTTTGGCCATTTAGTGGGTTTCACTCTTTTTATAAACCCCTGAGTCCCCAAGGGATTGACTATTCTATCTATCTCTTGACTCGAAATGGGAGCAGGTTTGAAAAAGGATCTTAGAGTGTTTAGGGTTGGGCCAAGAGGGTCTCTTAACGCCCTCTTTTTTTTCTTCCCATCGGAGTTATTTCTTATTTCACAAATACTTGCCATGGTATGGAAGAAGGGGGGAACAAGCACACTTCGAGAGCGCAGTACAACGGAGAGTTGTATGCTGCATTCGGGAAGGATGAATCGCTCTCGAAAAGGAATCTATTGATTCTCTCCCAATTGGTTGGACCGTAGGTGCGATGATTTACTTCACTGGCGAGGTTTCTGGTTCAAGTCCAGGATGGCCCAGCTGCACCAAGGAAAAGAATAGAAGAAGCATCTGACTTCTTCATGCATGATCCACTTGGCTCGGGGGATATAGCTCAGTTGGTAGAGCTCCGCTCTTGCAATTGGGTCGTTGCGATTACGGGTTGGGTGTCTAATTGTCTACCATCCTGATTAAAAAAATCAAACATGAAACTTCATACACTTTAAGATTCATAGGACGAAAAGAGCATTTTTGAGGTCCTTATACTCATTATGCCTAGCATTGAATAGACCGGGTATTCACCCTATCAATATCTCAAATCAATGATGGGTTCGATTCGGATCTTGCCTAAACGGCACCCGAATCGGACCGAACCATTTGTCAGGCTATTGTTCTCTTGTTTTGTTCATTCAAAGTAATGGAGTAAGACATCGATTTCTCAAAAAGATCAATTCTTTTGATTGCATGATAGACTTCCCTGAAAAACATTAGCGCAGGTGTAAACGAGGTGCTCTACCAACTGAGCTATAGCCCTTGTGTTTGTGATACATATTTTATCATATTATGTAGATAATTTCTTGTCAAGATGATTATTACATGATCCAACATCATAATCATACCCTTTTGGTCTGTTTGATTGGTATTACTTAGACGGCCAACTTCCGTAAGGTGTTTAAGTGGTTCTCATGTAGCCTTTGATTCACGTAAGTAGATTGATCCACCACGGACGGTTAACCCCGTGAGCGTTCTCTTAAGCTCTGGACAACAAGTAAGAATGGCAGAGGTTTCAGACTTCACTCTTGATACTCCGCTCTGAGATCACACTAACAGTGATTTCGAGTACCACTTTACAACATTTCTAGAAACCTAGAAATGGAGATGATCTATAGCCGAAAAAGACATTCTTTTTCTTTCTATAGCCCTTTGGGAAATTCATATATGGTATAGCACAAAAATCTATGTATGCACGAGAAAACACCTTTCCCCCTAACGGCTACGAGGGTCAAAGCTCAGCTTTGATCCACCATCGGGATACGTTATAGACTTTTTATTGGATTTTGAGTTAGGCTTATATCTATCTCCCGCCTATGATTGCAAGCGTGAGGTTGTAAAGCTCTCTAGGTTGTTTCAAGAAAGTGTCCGGTAAGCCTCCCCGAGGGAGGTATGGAGGGGTAACGTTCTTAGTGTAGTTATAGTGTTGTTACCTTCTTGTTTGCACGGAATTTCATATAAGCCTCCCCGAGGGAGGTATGGAGGGATTTGACCTTTCACACATTACAATATAAATGATTAGTCAATCAAATAATAGATAGGCAATGGGTTGGTTTCTCTTCCCCTTATTTTTTGCTTTTGATTTTTTTATAATAGTTATTTAAAATAGATTTGCAAAAGAAGGAAAAAGAAAATAAAAATAAAATAAGATAACAAATAAATAAATAAAAAATGAAAAACGAAGAAGAAATAATAAGGATTCCACATTTTCAAAATTTCTATTCGGCTTTTGATTTCTGATGTGGGTAAAAAAATACCAAGATTAGATCCAGGTTTTTATAGACTTATACAACTATTAATAAATTTTTTATCTGCCTATATTTGCCATTACTGTTGGCATGCTCCTGTTATTGCATTTAATTTGCAGAAGTTTCAAGGTCGATGGTGGTGGCAGAGGCATGCGTGAGGAGGCTGGCGGCTAGGGGTGTCAGACGCATGGGAAGGCTGGTGGCTGGGGGTGGACTTAGGTGCAGCAGTAGCAACAACAGCTAGGGTTTCCTGCTGCAATTTTTTAATTTTGTTGGGCTTTAGGTGTAGGTTTTTATTTTTTACTGGGCCAACAAATTTGGGCTTCTACATTCACAATAATTAAAGAGCAACAACTTACCAAATTCTTAGATTGAACTCACGGTAATGGCTATTCAACATGCAAAGTTTCTTTCCTTAATTTTCGCTTCTAACATTAAGAATTTAACAATGAATAGTTGGTTAAAATTTTATCAATTCTACTAGCTTTATTAATCTCACCACATAACTGAAGAATCTATTAAAAATTACAAAATAAAACTTACCTATGTTTAATTGTGGTTCACGGTAATGAAAGGAGATGAAGGTATGAACTTCTCAACTCTTTTCTTTTAAATTTCGGTGTTGGAGGATGAACAAACCAATGTTTTGTTTTATCTCTTCCCTAAATAACATGATAAGAATTAATGGGGTTTAATGACTATGATCAAGCCAACCTACCTTGTAATTTTCATTTATGATTTAATTACTCCAAGTTCTTTAGCTTAATCTCTAACTAAGTGCTTTGAATTTTCTAAACTAATAACTCATTAGTGATTATGATTTTTTAATTCAGTCCTTGTACTATTTTTAATAACTGATTTAATTTAATCACATTAATTAAGTTGAGCCCTCTACTTCATACTCTATAAGTAATTATTCCATTCTAGATTATTTAATAATTTGATTCATTAAATTTGAGCTGAAATCAAAATTTTCATCACCTTTGAAAATTTAGTTGTTACATGGCGTTATGTCAAGCGTTAAGCTTCCATCATAGGTGATTTAAATATCATAGGTTTGTACCTTATCCCTAAATTTTGCACATAGCTATGTTAATAATTTATTTGTGTCTTGAAAGTTCACAAGACCAATACCTCCACCATGCCCAGTTATCCATTAATTTGCAAAAGAATAGTATCAAGGATATCCTTTATACAATTATCAATTTATAGTGATCTCTTTATTTTTTTTCTTATCATGCAGTTTCATATTTGTCCTTTTTTAATTATATCCAATAAATTATTTCACAATTATCAAATATATGAAACCATAAATCACATGTATTTTTCAGCAAATAAGTTATTTTAAAAAAGTTTCAAATCCCTTGCTAAAACAAGAAAATATATTTTCTATTTTTATAGCTTCTTTTCGTAGTTAATATAACATAACTTTTTTTTTCAACAAACCATATAGATACAAGTGTATTTCATATAGCATATCATGGTAGAGGATATCATCCATCCAATCATTTGACTATAATGTCACACATTTATACAACCTTTATCATGGACATTATTAGTTATCTTGTGGCTATTGTCAAAGTTATGCCCATCACTTAAATGGGTCAAATAGCTTTAGATTGTTATTTTTGTGCTCACGAGATCTTCATTTATGGCTTCCAAAATATAAATCAAATTTTACCATATCTCAAAACTTTATAGAAGAATGAGATTATAAATCATATTCCAAGTCATATAAAAAAAATTATGTGCACCATAACTTGATGAATACAATTTCAATTTCAAACAAATGTTTATCACATTCACATTTTCACTAAAAGATTTTATACCAGAATAGTGATCTTATTATATAAGTCAATATATTTCTCTATTCTTCATTAAGCAGAAAAAAAATACAATATTTTATGACTTATTCTATTTCTAGTGAAACCCACTTCTAAATAAAATTTACAAAATAGTTTAAAATTAATTTTATTTATCTTCTATTTATTATAAACTACAACATATGTAATAATAAATAATACCCACTTAGGCTTATTGTTGTTTTAAATCAACCGAGATTGATATGTTATATATGTTAATCTATATAATAAAATTTCTTTTAGTGTATATTTTTTCAATAAAAAACACTTCATGTCTCACAAATAATATCTAGTTATTAATATCATAATATGAATAATCAAATCATTTTATATCTCAAATCATGAAAAACAAAGAGTACTTTTGTGGGTATAATATTTAATCACAATTTGGAAGGAATGAAATAATTAATTCAACCACAATCAAACCTCTATGTATACATGTATCAATAAGTACATAAATGTCTTTTTAAAAAGTAATAACTTTTCATGTTTAAAACTTTACTAAATAGAGATGATTATTCAGATTTGAAATCACCAAACAAACATATATCTTTTACTGAAGACACCAGCTAAAATATCATTTCCTTCTATTGGTCAAAAGTTTTATCAACTTTACTTCTTCTTTCATTGTTATATACATAAATATATATAATACATACATATAATTTTATAGCTATCATAATTATGTATGTTAAAATATCTTGTATACAATCAACTAGCATTTAATTTTTTCATTTAATCGATGCATAAAGACACCCACATTTTTTTATATAATATAACTAAATTCAATGAAAACATAAACATAAAATCCAATTCATGCAACATGAGTAAAACAATAATTTGACATAACTTTCCTTGCAATAAATGATTTTGTTTAAATTAAAATTTGATAAGATCACTGACCTTGATGGAATCATATTTATCGATAGTCATCCTCATAGTACCATGTTTGTACTGACATGTGAATGTAAGGTGAATAACTACACTTTCTTTAAATTCTCATAAACTAAGAAATTAGAACCTTAAAATTGTTGTTCCGTGGGGGATAAAAAATTAACTTATAAGAAATTAATGGATGCTTCAAAATGTGTAACCATACCACTACATTTAAGGTTCTATTTGACCCAACTTACAATTTTTTTATCTCTTTTTAAAGTTAACCACTAATTCTCGTCATCACATCAGAAGGGTGCCGGTAGTGCCTGCAGATAGGGGTGGAGCCATATAAAGGCCCAAGGGGGCCATGGCCCTCCCAAAGTTTAAATATTTTTCAATTTAGTCTTTGGTCAATATACTATGGCCCTCCCAAAAATATAAATAGGCCCCTCGAATATTTTTATAGTATTAAAAATAATATTAAAAATATTATTCTTGATAAAAAATGGAAAAATCTTCTTGAAGAAGCTAAATTACTCATGATAACTTTTGAATGATATTTTTGTTAAATAATAATAAATTAATTTTTATTTAATATTTTACTTAAAATAATAATATTTTGTAAGTAATATAATAATATATATAAAAAGAAAAGAAAAGATGAAGATACTTTTATCATCTTTCTTTTTCATATTAGTGCCTAGCAAGAAAAGAAAACAAATTCATCATTTGTCCTCCAAATTTTAAGTATAAGTATGTTTTTCTTCAAGCTTTTCATAGATTTTGAATCTTTGAATCTTGTTTTACATATATGTACCAATATTTTTTTTAATTCATCAAGTGTATTAAAAGTTGTCATTAAAGTATATTGATGGAAGCTTATAAAATTAAGTGAAATGTGTATGTTTTTGGATGAAAAATGATTATGAGACAGTTTCTAACTTGTTAGAAGTGTAAAAATGAAACAAAAATAGCTAGATAATGTTATAACAAGTTTCAGCCAAAGTGAAGAGGACGAAGAAAACCTTGCTCACTTTGTTTAAAATTATGTTAAATGATAGCTTCTGAAGCAGTGAGCATTCTAGTGATACTTGTGATGTTAGTCGACAAGCAAACAATGAAGATTCTCTAACTATTTAGGTTAATACTTCTAAATGTCCAAGACTTGAAAGTGAAGATCATCCAAATCTTTATTTTGGTATGGGAATAACCTGTTAATCAATGAGATGAAGTCATTCGAGCATATTTAGAAATGGGGCCATATCAATTATGTTTGTCTGGGTACCCACTTTCTGGTGACAAGCATCCCCAAAGATTTCAGTCTTCTTGGTTTCGCAAATTTCCTTTGTTGGAGTATTCCCCTAATAAAGATGCAACATATTGTTTCTCATGCTATCTTTTTTTTAAAACAGATTGTTTGTCATGGAATGGATACATTCACCGTTAAAGGTTTTAATAATTGGAAAATAGTCAATGATGGAAAGAAGGTGTGCTTTCTTGAATCATGTTGGCCAAGATCCATGCTCTCCACATAATAATGCGGACAAAAGTAGTCAAGATTTGTTAAATCAATCTCGGCACATTAACAAGGTTATCAATGCACAAATTTTAGATAAAAAAGAAGGTAGCTGCTAACGAGTCAAGACTTCAATTGATGTTGTTTGATGGTTAACTTTGCAAGGATGTGCTTTTAGAGGTCATGACGAAACCTCTAATTCAAGAAATCGAGGTAATTTTCTTGAATTGATTACATTGTTAGCTTCCTATAATAATAAAGTTTCCAAAGTTTTTTTGGACAATACTCCAAGAAATGCTAAATATACTTCTCATATGATCTAAAAGGAGATTTTACATATTTTTGCAAATAAAGTGCGTCATAAGATTCGTGAAGGCATTAGAGATTCTAAATTTTGTATCATTATTGTTGAGGCACGTGATGAACCTAAAAGGGAGCAAATGACTATTGTTTTGAGATAAGTTGATAAGAAAGGATTTATAAAAGAGTGTTTCTTTAATATTGTACATGTCCAAAATACTGCAGCAATAACTTTGAAAGAGGAAATGTGTTGTTCTTTCTTAGCATTGTCTTAATATTCAAAATATTTGATGTCAAGGATATGATGGTGCTAGCAACATGCGGGGTGAATGGAACAGTTTGCAAGCATTGTTTTTAACTGATTGTTCTTATGCATATTATGTCCATTGCTTTGTTCATCGACTCTAGGCATTAGTTGCTGCTTCTTGAGAGGTAATTCCTATTCATAATTTTTTCTCTGATTTGAACTTTATTGTTAATATAATTAGTGCCTCTTGCAAACGCCATGATCAATTACAAGTTACCCAAGCTAGTAAAGGACTTAACCAAGTTGGCACTGTGAAACGAGCAGGAGAAACCCGTTGAAGCTCTCATTTTAGTTCTATTTGTAGCTGGATAAGGATGTTTGATGCTACTTGTTTTGTTCTAGAAAATATTATTGAAAGTAGCTCTAATTATTCTATCCATGGAGATGCAGCTGCAGGATATAAGAAGATTACATCTTTTGATTTGGTTTTTATCTTACATCTAGTGAAAGAGAAAATGAGTATTATAGACATTCTTTATCAACATCTACAATAAAAATCCCAAGATATGGTAAATGCTATGCACTTAGTCTCGAGCAGCAAAATTTTGATACAAAAGTTGAGAGAAGATGGTTGGGACAATTTGTTGGAAGTTGTGAAAGCATTTTGTGAAAAGCAGAATATTGAGGTTTTTGATATGGATTCTCCATATGTGGTAAACCGTAGTCATCACCAACATGTTGGTTTCAATATAGAGGACATTAGGTTGAGATATTCAGTGCTGCTATAGATTCTCAACTTCTTGAGCTAAATAGTAGATTTAATGAACGAACAAGTAATCTTTTTACCCTTAGCTCTGCTTTGGATCCTAGGGATGTGTATAAATCCTTCAATATAGATGATATTTTTTGTATTATGGAAAAATATTATCTTCTTGATTTCATTGAGCAAGAGAAAGTAATCTTGAAGTATCAGTTGTAGCATTATAAGAAAAATGTTCAAAATCATCCAAAATTAAAAAATTTGTCCACAATTTTTGATCTTTGTCAAGGATTAGCAGAGACACATATGTCAAAGGTATATTTTCTTGTTGATAGATTAATTTGTCTTCTGTTGACTCATTCTATTTCGACTACAACTACAGAAAGGGCATTTTTCAACTATGAAATTGTTAAAACAAGGCTTCCAACAAAATGGAGGATGAGTTTCTTACAGACAATCTTGTTGTTTATATTAGGGATTGCTGAAACTTTTGATTCAGACTCTATATTTAGTGATTTTATTTACTTGAAAGAACGTCGTGCATAATTTTAAGTAATGATATGTTATTTCTTCTTAATTGTTGGAATATTGCTTCTTTCGAATCGATTTTTTATATGTTTAAATCAATTTTTATGTTGAAATACTACTTCTTTTGAATCTATTGTTTATATGTTTAAATCAATTATTACATAGCACGTCTAACTTTAGCTTGGCCCCCTCAAGATTAATATGTTAGCTCCGCCACTGCCTGCAGAACGCGTCAATGTTGGTGAGGAGATGCGTGCCCGAGGATGAAAGGAGAGCCTTGAATGTCGAGTTTTATTTGAGGTTCTCCACTAAGAAGTTTTATAATGAATGGGGAGATTCTGTGGATCATCATGGTGAAGTCTCTCATCCTTTTTTTAATAAAAAAATGATTTTTCTAAGCTCCATTTTAATGCAAACATGAATTGAATTTATGTTGAAATGATGATGCCTGCAGTATATGTTAAACACTAATATTTGGAATGATTGTTTTTTTTTAATCAAATAATAATGTAAATTTCTGCTTTGAAGTTTTGAATAAAATAATAGTGTAAATTCAGCAATGTCAATGCACACTTCTGAATAGAGTTGTTCATCCTTTCAAACAAGAAAAAAAATCTAAATCAAACATGTTCCTTTTGATTTGTTTTCAACTTGATATCATAATCTGACTTGGTTTTAAGTAAGCTGAAAGTAAACTGCAATTGAAAGCTTAGATGCAGCACAAAGTATGGATCCTTTCTTAGCTAAAATTTTGCTTCGTTGTTCTCTCTAATCCTTCAATCTCTAGGCAAGGAGCTTCTAATACTCCGCAACATTGACCTTTGCCTTTGTAACTCTCTTCTTTGTCTCGACTATTCTTGTTTTCTTCTTCTGCAAGGTTAATGAAGTGCCCAATCTCTGAAACTTAGAAGCTTTACTGGCTTTCTTTCTTATATGAGTTGAATGATAATTGATAAACATCCTCAATCTGGTGTGATTAATATCAAAGCTTTCTTAATTGTTTCTTCTATGTTCTAGATTAGATTCTACATTTCATGTTACATTACTCAAATAAACCAACAAATAAAAAAAAAGTGTTATGAACTAATTATAGAGAGGTCTCTAATTTTAGTCAAAAATAAAATAAAAGTCATATGTCAATCACTAAATGGGCTAATATGCCATGTCATCAATCCATTAGAGAATTAACGAGATCGGGGTTCGAGGTTCAAGGTCAAGGTTTAGGTTTTTAAGTTTAGGGATCAGGATTCTAAGTTCAAGGTTCAGGGTTTAGAGTAAAAAAATTACCAAAATTATGTGTCAATGACATGAAAAAAATTGTTGAAATGTCATTAAATAATTGGAAATGAACCATGAATGATATGGTGGGAAGGGTCCATAAAATAATTTCTAGAATTAACGGAATTTTTAGTGGCAGTGATTAATTGAAACAATTATCTTAATTGGAGTGACTAAATTAAAGAAAAAAATTAATGTAATCAAAATAGGACTAACATTATTTTAAAGAGATCATGGATATAATTTACCATATAATTTATCTAACCCAATAAATAATTTTATTCTCAAAATAATATTTATTTTAATTAATTATTTTTTGAGCCTCTACAATTTTTTTATTTGCTTCAATCCATTCTCTGAACAGATACATAACTTCAAGTTATCAATATTGTTGAAATCAATAACTTGTTGATTCAATAAATGAAGGACTAATGTTTGGATAGCAAGATCTTAGTGATGAATAAAGAACTCAAAAAATCTCTAATTAGGCTCATACGTTGGCAAATATCTACAATCTAAATAAATATTGATTTCATTGACTTCGCTTGCACTTTTGTGCTATTGAGATTCATCACCTTTATACCTTAAATAACTACTCAAGTTCCAAATATCTACAATCTAAATAAGTATTTATTTCATTGAATTTACTTGCATCTTTATGCTATTGAGATTCACAACCTTTATACCTTAAATAACAACTCAAGTTCTGTCCAGTTCCTTGTTAATAAATTTGAAAAGATACGTTATAGCTTTTGGTATGTTGCAGATTTCAACACTAATATATGATTGATATTTAACAAACAAATGAAGATAATATGGTAGAAAATCTCACATTTCATCACCAATTTTGTTAACATATGAATATTGTCTTCTTTTATAGAGAGGAAAAATATCTTAGACCTATCACTAAGGGTATTCAAACGTTTAACCGACCAATTAATCAAACCGAATGACTATTAATTGAATTACTCGAATTTTTTAATCCTATAACCATTAACCGAATTAATTTTTTTCAAAAAAAATTAACTGAACCGAAATATTTTTGTTTATTTGGTTGGTTAACCGAATTAACCGAAATTTATATGTTTTGTTTTTTTTTGTTAAAACAAGTATAAAACATATAAAAAATAAATTGATAATGTTTATTTGACCAAATTAACCGAATTAGTAATAGCCTAATACATATAATATATAGTATTATTTATTAAGTTCGGTTAATTCAGTTAATTATCTGATTTTGAATCGAATTAACCATTAACCAAAATTCCAAAAAAACTTTAATCGACCTCTGGCTGAACTAGATCAGTTAATCGATTGATTAATCGAATTAGATCGATTTGGTTGGTTAATTCGATTTTAACTGAAATTTGAACACCCCTACCTATCGCTATATGTTCATGGAACTTCTTACGGAAATATTTCCAACAATTTGTATGTGTGGTGCAGTGGAACCAATAACTCCTCATGGCATGTGAATCATAAAGTGAACAAAAATTTTATGACCAATTTGATCCAAAGATTTATTATATATTCTAGCATTGATATATTTATCGACATCAGTAGCTAATCTCAATTTATTTGTTAGATGGAGCTACAACAAAACATGCACATATGGAAGTCCTTATTTCTTAAACTTAACAGTGTAACTACTACAAAACATAAAATGAGACATTCATACAAAATCATTTAAATAAAATAAAAAGTCATCACTGTAACCATAATAAAAAAAAATAAGAAGAAAGCATTATTGACCAATTAGAGATTTTTACAAAGACAGTTTTTTTTTTGTTAGATCAATCAAATAACATAATTTTAGCCTGAATAATTTGGATTTGATTTAAGCCTGTTCTGATATTTCTGTCCAAAACAATATTGCAAGTGAAAATGAAAAATAAATTAGGAAAGCCAAAGTACGGACAAATAACCATAACATCTTGATAATTTTAAATCATATAACTAGGACTGAAAATAAAGGATGTTAGTTTAAAAAATTAATTTTTTTTAATATTTGAAATCAAGATCTCCTCTATAACATCATCTTTAATTCCTTGATTCTAATCTCATCTTCTTCTTTATTTAATCGGATAAAGTTGATTTTGTCTCCTTCTACTATAGCAAAAGCATCAATCAAAAGTTGATGAAATAATTTCCCTCCTCTCAACAAAGTTCTTTCCTCTTAAAGTCTAATCTAAATCGAGTATGAAAAATAACCTCTCACTATGATAGCTCTCTATTCACTGCCACTTGCGTATTTAATATTCAACCTAAAACCATCCTGACCAAAATAGCATAAAGTATTGGATATTGATTAAGTATACAAGTTGCTAATTCTTTGCAAATCATTTTCCAATGTTCAACAATGATGTCAAGGTCATTAGCAAGCTCATTAACATCACCAACAATTAACTTGACTGTCTCCAACAGCTATAAGAAATGCATAAATCACATTGTTATCATCTCTAGCACTTATCAGTTTAAGTTTGTTATTAGATACACCAAATAAGGATATTTTATCCCTGACCATTCTGAAAGCTTTGACAATCTCATATGTTAATCAAACATCTCCTTTAATCCAAGGATAATAGCTTCATCAACATTAACATTAATATTTTTAGTTTAAATTTGTATTTTATTTTCTATTCATAACTATACAATTGAGCAAACTTTAGTCTTTGCCTTATAGGTTGAACCAATGATCAGGTAATTTTGACCACTTATTTTGTAAACAAACAAACCTGATCTATTGCTTATAGACTAATCAACTTTGGCACCTACAAATGTGAAGTAAAATAATATTCTGTCTAAATTTTGTAGCTATTCTACCTCATTTATAATTTAAAGGAGTATCCATAAGTGGTGCCATTCTACTTTGGGGAAAATGCACCCTACTTCTTCAACAGCACAAAGAGAAGGTTAGCTAATTACTATTCCAAGAATATATTAACTATTTCATCAAGCCACATGCATGGTTTGAAAATTTTACTAGTGCAAGTTGGACCGTTAAAGTTGAATGCTTCAGTATACTTCCCTAACATTAAATTAAATTAAAAAAACAATAATCATTCATTATCACTAAAAAATTACTTATCAGAAAAAACAACACAATGCAAAAATAATTAGATAAAAAACCTTCAAAAGTACTTGAAATTATGCTTAAATCATTCTTTTCCTTCATCATCACTAGTAATAGCATCTACACGTATGAGTACTCATTTCAATGATTTGATTATATTGATTGTAGATTAAAGATTATATCTTAAAAATTATCCTAAAATTCTACTTATAGAACTTAAATTATGCATCACTTTGTCTAGTAAAAGGAATTACTCTATTTATAGTTGTTTGTATATAATGATGCCAATATTAATTTTATACAAGACCTATCTCACATGTAACTCAAGATTGATGTTTAGCTAATTTAAGTATTCCTGAAGCAAATCTACCTAGTTCACTAAATTAAAAAACTAATAAATCTAAAGGCAATTCAAATGAATAAATACTTAATTATGTTATCCATTAACATAAACTATATAAATAGATAGTAGACACAAAATTCAAATCAAAAGCATTCATTAAGTTAATTATAAATAAATCAAGAAGATCATGTAAAGGAAATGTTTAAGTCACATAGGTCTTCTAGGCTTGTAACTGTCTGAGGCTTAAAACGGTTTGAATTCAAAGGAAATAATAGCTCACAATGATTCAAGCACTAGAAACAGTAAAACACATGACATTGTTCCCTTTTCTTCCCCGATTTTGACCATTATGCTCACCTCCTTATCTCTCCTTCTCTCACCTCCCTTTTATCTCCACATTATGCAAAACATGGTTCAATATTAGTACGTACAAAAGCTAGCAAGTGTAAGTGCATTATGAAAGTAAAAAAGTCTTTTTAAGTTTGAAGGTATTTCATCATTTGAGCACATTCTAATAAATCTCATCTTTCACTCACAATACCTTTAACACATTCTATGTTTTTATTCCACTCACTATGCTTTTTACCCTTACTTTGCTTTTAGTCACTCACAATTTTTTCATTGGAGCACATTTTGGCAAGAGTTTATACCTACCATATTGAACCATTTCCCCTTTTTTTTACTCAAATATACATCTCTTTAAACCAGCATCACATATCTACCTAACCCTCAATATCCATGGCCCAATGTCCATTTCATACTGTAAATCAAATATAGGATATTGAAAGGTTGAGTTTCAAACTCAATTTGAGTGCAAGGTTTCAAAAGTATAAAGGTTCATCAAGACAGGATAATTAAAGGCTCAACATGGAAACTAAGGATACATAGTATAAATGTTTGTTATTTAAGCGCTTGGCTAATCAAACAATGCCTTAGGTCATCCCTAAACATTTCAAAATACATAATTTCTTTCATGCTTACATTTACACAAACAAATGTCAATTGATTCAAGCACCATCCATCTACGAGAATCTATAAAACTTATCTATCATTTGGCACAAAAATCAAACATATTTAAAATAATTAATTACCTTTATTATATTCTACAATTTAACAAAGTGAACTAACTAATCTACCTTTAAAAAAAACAAATAATCTAACATCAATCAAAATTTTCATGCTTGAAAGTCAACAATACATAATTCAATATCAACAACCAATAATCCAAATGTCAACATACTTCAAGCACCATACATGAAAAATAAAAAACAAAAGAAAAAAATGTTTTTTTTATATAGATTTATGAAAAATTTTAAACAGGACAAAATAAGCAAAAAAGAAAAACACAGAAATTAAAATATTTTATGTACACCCCTACACTTAAGTTACACATTGTCCTCAATGTGTCCGCTTGTGACAGCCCAAAATTGACCCTAGTCGGGAAGTGGTTTCAGGACCACAAAACCGAGTCATAAAAATAATTAATTTCCATATTCTATGCTTATTATGTGTGTACATGAGTATGTGGAAGTTTCATTCTCCAATTTTGCCAATTGCATGAGAAATTATTAAATAGGGATCGATATGAGACATGGTGAAAATATGATAAGCTAATTTAAAATGGTCTATTAATGCATGTTATGAAAATGATGGGTTTGCATGTCAAATTACCCAAAATTTGAGCTAGTGGTTGGCCATGCTATGGGTGGAAACATGTTGGGAACATGTTGGCTTAGTGAGGTATGTTAGAAAAAAATAAAATAAGGAATAAGGTTAATAAAATACTAGTTAATAGGAGGAGAAACCAAAGTTTCTCCATCCTTGCTCCTCATTGCCGTACCTAGAAGAGAAAAGCTTTGAAAAATTCAGCTATGGTGGTTAGCTAAATCAAGGTAAGTTCAAGGATGATTCTTGGATTTTTAGCATTTTTTTTGTTAGTCATCAAGTTCCTTGCTTAACCCATGACCAAAATTTGAAATGGTGTGGTGTCTTGAGCATTCGGTTTTAGTTATTAAAGGATGAGATTGGGTTATAGTCTTTATGTTTTATGAAGAATTGTTGAAGAGAAAATGTTCAAGAAATGGTTGTTGTTCATGTTATTTGGATGAAAAAGAAAATGGTAGTTAGGTGAAGTAGAGTCTAACAAATGAGCACATATGTGCATTAGTTGCTAAATGGAGAAAAATCGGCTAACAAGATGTGTACTAAGGCCGAATATGATTTTGGATACTATTGGGCAATGTATGTGTTTTGAATTGATGGAATGGAGAGGATGCTTTAATTGTGTTATGAACAATTATATGTTAAATTAAGGTTTGCTAAGCTAGCTACTAAGGTGAAATGCAAATGTTAGCATATGATTTGGTAATAATCTGCTTGGGGACAGCAGCAGTAAGGTGATTTTGGAAAATCGCCATAATTTGTAGGAGTTGAATTAGAAGCTGAGTAAATTATGTCATTAAAGCTTGAAGAGTCTATTTTCTTACAAAAGAAACTATAAAAACAAAAGAGTTACCGATCTTGAGATATTTGAAGTATTGTGGGGCTGAGTCAAAATGACTACTAGATTCCCTGTTCTGTTTTTAGAAAATCATTATAAATTGTACAAAAATGATTATAAGATACAATTTATATGCTTAAACTCCTTAATGAGTCTAGTTTCAAATGAAATCAAATACAACACATTTTGAATTCTGTAAAATGAGAAATTTGATTCGTAGTGAAGAGTGGTCAGATTAGTCAAACAGTGAAACAGGGGAAACTTTAAGAAAAATCTGGTATTGATTGGCCAAGCCTAAAATTCTGAAAATTTTATGGATGGAATATATACAAGTCTATATTCAGGGAAAATTAACGGCAAGTGATTTGGAGTTTTTTAGCTCCAGTTATAAATAATTTAGTGACTACTGCTCAGGAAAACAGCTCGTAGTGAATATGTGATTTTGTTGTAAACATTAATGAAAATTTGCTAATGAATTATTTATTGATTTTTATAAAGCTTACTATAATCTATGTGTGTGAAAGTCGAACCAATATATATATTATTCTGAAAGTAATACTTGAATAGTCGATTAATGACTATTTTAAAATTTGTTGAACTTAAGCTCAAGAGCAAAGGGGAACTAAATCCGATAAAGGGAAGGAAAAAGTAATTGAATAGCCATTGAAGTCGTTCGACAACATCCGAGGTAAGTCTTCGAGTAATGACCCTACTTGAATTATATTGAAATGATTAGTCATACTATGACGGATAGTCGAATGTGCATAGAGACTATGTTATAAAGCCAATCGAAATCATGCTCTTTGTGTGTGGCTATTGACCGAAATTGGAAAGGTTTAATAAATGTTTTGTGTTTGAGCCTTAGTAACGAAAATAAGATATGGATGTGTTATGATTATTGATATATGTGTGCATGAGCATTTGAATACATCCGGGCTAAGACCCGAAGGCATTTGTGCAAGTTGATATATCTGGGCTAAGACCCGAAGGCATTTGTGCAAGTTGATATATCCGGGCTAAGACCCGAAGGCATTTGTGCGAGTTGACATATATCCGGGCTAAGACCCGAAGGCATTTGTGCAAGTTGATATATCCGGGCTAAGACCCGAAGGCATTTGTGCGAGTTGACATATATCCGGGCTAAGACCCGAAGGCATTTGTGCGAGTTGATATATCCGGGCTAAGACCCGAAGGCAATTGTGCGAGTTGATATATCCGGGCTAAGACCCGGAGGCAATTGTGCAAGTTGATATATCCGGGCTAAGACCCGAAGGCATTCGTGCGAGTTGCTATACCCGGGTTAAGACCCGAAGGCAATTATGCTTGTGGTTATATCCGGCTAAATTCCGAAGAAACTTGGGTTTGAATGTGAGCGTTTTGTGCTGTAATAAATTCAATTAATACGCTCGACAAACCCAAACGATAAGGTATGTTTGCATGTGCTTCGGAAAAGTCGATTCGTTTTAAATAGTATTCGTTCAATCGACTAACGAACTTTCGGCTTTTAGATAGGTTGATACCTTGTGTGTGTATATGTTGATGAAGTGTGAAGTAAGTATGATTATGAGAATGTGAATTAATAAAGTGATTCATTTAGCTATGTGAATGTAATACTTTAGTCAAAGCCGATTTCATTACTTGAAACTTACTAAGCTTTAAAATGCTTACCCCGTTGCTTTGGCTCTCTGTTTTATAGATTTTGTTCGTTAGCTATCGGATTCGGGATCATCGAAGTCGAAGTCATCCACACTATCAAAGCTCTTTTGGTACTCTTTTAGTTGAACTCTGGATATGGCATGTATAGGACTACCCCTTGTTGTTTTAAGCACTTTTTGTGATGTACGTGTGTACAGCCATGCGAAAATGGCTTGTAGAAGTGGAGTATGGCATTAGACCATTTGTGTTTATGTATGTATATATGGTTTCATGATGTGACTATGGTTTGGAATGGAAGTGTTGGGCAAATGATCAGCCATTGGAATGGCTAAATATGATCATATGTGGACCTATGTATGACAAAACCCTAGTTGGTCCATGGTAACCACGAAATAGGTAAAGTTTACCTTGAAAACAGATGCTGACAGCAGCAGTGGTGTGGATTTGAAAAATCACAAAAATTTGTAGGAATGGAATTAAATAGTGAATAAATTATGTAATCGAACCTTGATAAATCTATTTTCATATGAAAGTAACGAAACAATCATATGAACAGTATATTAAGAGATATTAACGTTCTCGTGAAACAGGGCCAGAACGGTTTCTGGATCTCCTGTTTCGACTTTGATAATTCACCATAAATTATACAGAGATAATTAGAAGTCATTCCTTATATTTATGGATTCCCCTTTGAGTCTAGTTTCATTAGAAACAAACGGTATGAGTATTGAAGCTCTGTACAGGGAGATATCCAAGTCAGAATACATGAAGGTCAGAGTAGTCGAACCCAGAATCCGGGGAGACTTTAACTAATAAAATGTACAAATTTACCCTACCAAAAATTCTAGAAATAAATCCACAGATGGATATATGAGTCTAATTTCGGGGAAATTTTACGGAATCAGTTTTCGAGTTTTTGAACTCGAGATATGATTTTTAAGGCGACAGTGACGCGGTTACCCAGCTTGTCTGGAATTTTTTTATGGACTGTGAAAACAAAGTAATTAAGTCTGTTAGCACCTCGCGTTCGACTCCGGCAACGGTCTCGGGTACGGGGTGTTACAATTTTATTGGTATCAGAGCTACGGTTTAGTCGATTCTAGGACTACCGTAATGCGTTGGGTCTAGCTATACATGCCATTTTATGTGATTATTTGATAGTGGGGTGATTTCTGACATTTGCAAATGTGTTTATTTATAGTAATGAATCCCGATCCCGACCGAGCGGTAGCTGATGATCTTGAGAGTTTAGCGCCTGCTCCCGCACAAGGGACAGCACCGGCGGACTCTCAACCTAATGCTAGTAACCCGAATGATGAAGCTAGACAAGCTTTCTATAGCGTGATGAATGATTGGTTCAACCAATACATTCAAACTAATACGGCTATTCCACAACCTCCATTCCCGACAAATACCACCCCCACACCTACAATACCTCCGGTAACTGACCAAATAAGGTCAAATAAGCCCCCAGTTGACAGAATCCGAAAGCATGGGGCTACTGAATTTAAGGCTACAGATAGCGACGATGCCGAGCAAGCTGAATTTTGGTTGGACAACACTATCTGGGTACTCGATGAGCTATCTTGTACACCCGATGAATGCCTAAAGTGTACTATCTCCTTGCTACGCGATTCTGCCTACTATTGGTGGAGTACTCTGACTTCTGTTGTGCCCCGAGAGCAAGTAACTTGGGAGTTTTTCCAAACTGAATTTCAGAAAAAGTATATCAATTAGAGATTTGTTGATCAAAAACGGAAGGAATTTCTTGAGCTTAAACAAGGTTCTATGTCAGTTACTGATTACGAGCGAAAATTTGTTAGACTTAGTAGATACGCTCGGGAATGTGTTTCGTCCGAGGCTATCATGTGTAAACGCTTCGAGGATGGGCTGAATGAAGATATAAAAATGTTCGTTGGCATTCTTGAAATACGAGAGTTCGTAGTACTTGTCGAGCGAGCTTGTAAAGCCGAAGAGCTTAGAAAAGAAAAACAAAAAGTCGATGTGAGAACTGAAGAGTTTCGTAAAAGATCCTCGGGAAAGTCTCTTCAATAGGCATCGAAGAAATTTTGAGATGATGTGGGCCAGTCCAGAGGCACTTCGGGCCTTTTTAGACGAGATCGTGATCGACCCCCTGTGGGTACACGAGGCACTTCGGTCGCCAGTGTTGGGAATGAACGTCGAGACAGAACGGAATGCCGATATTGCGGTAAATGGCATTCGGGGAGTTGTAGATCCCATGACCGCTCCTGTTACAAGTGCGGATCAGTTGACCACTTCATTAAAGATTGCCCGAGGTTGTCTGAACAGAATGTAAATCAGAGTGGGAAACCGGGTGCTACCACTGCTCGAGGTAGACCATCTAGAAATACGGGCAATGCTAGTGGTGGTCAGAGAGGATCTAGAGATGCTACGACCAGATCCGAGGCTCGTGCGCCTGCTAGAGCTTATGCTATACGTGCCCGCGAGGATGCTTCTTCGCCTGATGTTATTACCGGTACTTTTACTCTCTTTGATACTAATGTAATTACTTTGATTGACCCCGGTTCTACTCATTCTTACATATGTGAAACCTTAGCATCCAGTAAGACTCTACCTATTGAGTCTACTGAGTTCGTAATTCAGGTGTCAAATCCCTTGGGTCGTTACGTGCTTGTCGACAAAGTGTGTAAGAAATGTCCCCTAGTAATTCGAGGTTCATATTTTTCGGCGGACTTGATGCTTTTGCCGTTTGATGAATTTGATGTTATTCTTGGTTTGGATTGGCTGACCGCGCATGATGCAGTTGTGAATTGCAAAAGCAAGACTATTGATCTGAGGTGCGCAAATAACGAGATAATCCGAGTTGAGTCTACGGACTTAAAGGGGTTGCCAGCTGTAATATCCTCAATGTTGGCACAGAAATATGTAAGAAAAGGGTGCGAAGCATACCTTGCGTATGTACTTGATGACAAAGAATTAGAAAAGAAACCCGAATCTATGCCGGTGGTTTGTGAATACCCGGACGTTTTTCCTGAAGAATTACCGGGTTTACCACCTGTTCGGGAGGTAGAGTTTGGTATTGAGCTTGTACCTGGAACTACGCCAATTTCGATAGCTCCGTATCGTATGGCACCAACCGAGTTAAAGGAATTGAAAGCTCAATTGCAAGAGTTGACGGATAGAGGTTTCGCTCGACCAAGTTTCTCACCTTGGGGTGCACCAGTATTGTTCGTGAAAAAGAAGGACGGAACCATGAGGTTGTGCATTGACTATCGTCAACTGAATAAAGTGACGATAAAGAATAAATATCCGTTACCGTGTATTGATGATTTGTTTGATCAATTAAAGGGAGCATCAGTGTTTTCAAAGATAGATTTGAGATCGGGTTATTATCAGTTGCGGATTCGAGATTCGGACGTACCCAAAACTACTTTCAGAACGAGGTACGGTCACTACGAGTTCTTGGTGATGCCGTTCGAGCTCACTAATGCCCCTGCGGTATTTATGGATTTGATGAATCAGATCTTCAGACCATATTTGGATCGGTTCGTAGTTGTGTTCATTGATGACATCTTGGTCTATTCAAGAGATGAGATCGAACATACTGAACACTTGAGATTAGTGTTGCAAATTTTGCGGGATAAGCAGTTATATGCGAAGTTCAGTAAGTGTGAGTTCTGGTTAAGAGCGGTTAGCTTCTTGGGTCATGTGGTATCCGCATCGGGTATTCGCGTTGACCCGAACAAAATCTCAGCCATACTTAACTGGAAACCTCCGAGAAATATTACTGAGGTTCGGAGCTTTTTGGGACTCGCCGGTTATTACCGACGATTTGTCAAAGGTTTCTCGATGATAGCCACACCGATGACGAAGCTACTTCAAAAGGATGTTAAGTTCAAATGGACGGAGAAATGTCAGAAAAGTTTCGATCAACTGAAAACTTATTTGACTGAAGCTCCAATTTTAGTGCAACCCGAATCAGGCAAGGAGTTTGTCATTTATAGTGACGCATCCCTACTTGGGTTGGGTTGCGTATTGATGCAAGAAGGTCGAGTTGTGGCCTATGCGTCGAGACAATTGAAGCCACACGAGAGAAATTATCTGACCCATGATCTCGAACTAGCTGCCATCGTATTTGCTTTGAAAATATGGCGACATTATTTGTTTGGTGAGAAGTGCCATGTATTTTCGGATCACAAAAGTCTCAAATATTTGATGACCCAGCGAGACTTGAATCTGCGACAAAGGCGTTGGCTTGAGTTGTTGAAAGATTATGAGCTGGTCATTAATTATCACCCAGGAAAGGCTAATGTGGTTGCGGACGCCTTAAGCCGAAAATCACTATTTTCTTTGCGAGCGATGAATGTACACTTGTCTGTTCTACCCGACAATGTGTTAGTAGCTAAATTAAAAGCCAAACCATTATTGATTCATCAAATTCGTGAAGCTCAGAAAGTCGATGATGAATTGGTTGTAAAACGGGCTGAGTGTGTTCCGAACAAGGAATCGGAGTTTCAAATTGATGATGATGATTGTTTGAGGTTCAGAAGTCGTTTGTGTGTTCCAAGGAATTCGGAACTTATTTCGATGATTCTGAACGAAGCTCATTGTAGCCGAATGTCAATTCACCCGGGTAGTACTAAAATGTACAACGATCTGAAACGTCAATTTTGGTGGCCGGGCATGAAACGAGACATTTCTGAATTTGTTTCAAGGTGTTTAATATGTCAACAAGTGAAAGCAGAACATCAAGTGCCTTCAGG
The DNA here is from genome assembly GCF_007990345.1 of Gossypium hirsutum. NCBI lineage: Eukaryota > Viridiplantae > Streptophyta > Magnoliopsida > Malvales > Malvaceae > Gossypium > Gossypium hirsutum. Next base: position 24,536,296 of record NC_053448.1, on the reverse strand, counting down.
ATTACTTCAGCCGATCATGATACCCGAGTGGAAATGGGATCGAGTCACAATGGACTTTGTGTCTGGGTTACCTTTGACTCAGAGTAAGAAAGACTCGGTCTGGGTTATTGTCGATAGACTGACTAAGTCGGCTCACTTTATCCCTGTGCGTACGGATTTTTCATTGGATAAACTAGCTAAATTGTACGTTTTTCAGATTGTGAGATTACACGGGGTACCTATTTCTATCGTGTCAAATAGAGACCCAAGATTTACATCGCGATTTTGGAAGAAATTGCAAGAAGCTTTGGGTACCAAGCTGCATTTTAGCACTGCTTTTCACCCCCAAACCGATGGTCAATCTGAACGAACAATTCAGATACTCGAGGATATGTTGAGATGTTGCGTCTTAGAGTTCTGTGGTTCATGGGAAAGGTATTTACCTTTGATTGAATTCGCTTACAACAATAGTTTTCAATCAAGTATTAAGATGGCACCTTACGAGGCTTTGTACGGTCGTAAATGCCGTACACCATTGTTTTGGACCGAGCTCGGTGAAAGTAAAATTTTCGGAGTTGATTTGATTAAAGATGCCGAACAGAAAGTAAAGGTAATCCGTGAAAGTCTGAAGGCAGCCACAGATCGTCAGAAATCGTATGCGGATTTGAAACGAAAGGACATTGAATATCAGGTGGGAGATAAAGTGTTCCTTAAAGTTTCGCCTTGGAAAAAGGTACTCAGGTTTGGCCGTAAGGGCAAGTTGAGCCCGAGATTCATTGGGCCGTACGAAATCTCTGAACGAGTTGGTCCGGTTGCGTATAGATTGATTTTGCCCCCTGAGCTTGAAAAGATTCATGATGTCTTTCATGTTTCGATGCTTCGACGCTATCGATCTGATCCATCGCACATAATCAGCCCATCGGAGGTTGAAATTCAAGCCGATATGAGTTATGAAGAAGAGCCGATGCGTATCCTAGCTCGTGAAGTGAAGGAGTTGCGAAACAAAAGGGTTCCGTTAGTAAAGGTGTTATGGCTCAAACACAGGATCGAGGAAGCTACTTGGGAAACCGAGAGCTCGATGAAAGAACAATACCCAAACCTATTCACCGGTAAGATTTTCGGGGACGAAAATTTCTTAAGTGGGGGAGAGTTGTGACAGCCCAAAATTGACCCTAGTCGGGAAGTGGTTTCGGGACCACAAAACCGAGTCATAAAAATAATTAATTTCCATATTCTATGCTTATTATGTGTGTACATGAGTATGTGGAAGTTTCATTCTCCAATTTTGCCAATTGCATGAGAAATTATTAAATAGGGATCGATATGAGACATGGTGAAAATATGATAGGCTAATTTAAAATGGTCTATTAATGCATGTTATGAAAATGATGGGTTTGCATGTCAAATTACCCAAAATTTGAGCTAGTGGTTGGCCATGCTATGGGTGGAAACATGTTGGGAACATGTTGGCTTAGTGAGGTATGTTAGAAAAAAATAAAATAAGGAATAAGGTTAATAAAATACTAGTTAATAGGAGGAGAAACCAAAGTTTCTCCATCCTTGCTCCTCATTGCCGTACCTAGAAGAGAAAAGCTTTGAAAAATTCAGCTATGGTGGTTAGCTAAATCAAGGTAAGTTCAAGGATGATTCTTGGATTTTTAGCATTTTTTTTGTTAGTCATCAAGTTCCTTGCTTAACCCATGACCAAAATTTGAAATGGTGTGGTGTCTTGAGCATTCGGTTTTAGTTATTAAAGGATGAGATTGGGTTATAGTCTTTATGTTTTATGAAGAATTGTTGAAGAGAAAATGTTCAAGAAATGGTTGTTGTTCATGTTATTTGGATGAAAAAGAAAATGGTAGTTAGGTGAAGTAGAGTCTAACAAATGAGCACATATGTGCATTAGTTGCTAAATGGAGAAAAATCGGCTAACAAGATGTGTACTAAGGCCGAATATGATTTTGGATACTATTGGGCAATGTATGTGTTTTGAATTGATGGAATGGAGAGGATGCTTTAATTGTGTTATGAACAATTATATGTTAAATTAAGGTTTGCTAAGCTAGCTACTAAGGTGAAATGCAAATGTTAGCATATGATTTGGTAATAATCTGCTTGGGGACAGCAGCAGTAAGGTGATTTTGGAAAATCGCCATAATTTGTAGGAGTTGAATAAGAAGCTGAGTAAATTATGTCATTAAAGCTTGAAGAGTCTATTTTCTTACAAAAGAAACTATAAAAACAAAAGAGTTACCGATCTTGAGATATTTGAAGTATTGTGGGGCTGAGTCAAAATGACTACTAGATTCCCTGTTCTGTTTTTAGAAAATCATTATAAATTGTACAAAAATGATTATAAGATACAATTTATATGCTTAAACTCCTTAATGAGTCTAGTTTCAAATGAAATCAAATACAACACATTTTGAATTCTGTAAAATGAGAAATTTGATTCGTAGTGAAGAGTGGTCAGATTAGTCAAACAGTGAAACAGGGGAAACTTTAAGAAAAATCTGGTATTGATTGGCCAAGCCTAAAATTCTGAAAATTTTATGGATGGAAGATATACAAGTCTATATTCAGGGAAAATTAACGGCAAGTGATTTGGAGTTTTTTAGCTCCAGTTATAAATAATTTAGTGACTACTGCTCAGGAAAACAGCTCGTAGTGAATATGTGATTTTGTTGTAAACATTAATGAAAATTTGCTAATGAATTATTTATTGATTTTTATAAAGCTTACTATAATCTATGTGTGTGAAAGTCAAACCAATATATATATTATTCTGAAAGTAATACTTGAATAGTCGATTAATGACTATTTTAAAATTTGTTGAACTTAAGCTCAAGAGCAAAGGGGAACTAAATCCGATAAAGGGAAGGAAAAAGTAATTGAATAGCCATTGAAGTCGTTCGACAACATCCGAGGTAAGTCTTCGAGTAATGACCCTACTTGAATTATATTGAAATGATTAGTCATACTATGACGGATAGTCGAATGTGCATAGAGACTATGTTATAAAGCCAATCGAAATCATGCTCTTTGTGTGTGGCTATTGAGCCGAAATTGGAAAGGTTTAATAAATGTTTTGTGTTTGAGCCTTAGTAACGAAAATAAGATATGGATGTGTTATGATTATTGATATATGTGTGCATGAGCATTTGAATACATCCGGGCTAAGACCCGAAGGCATTTGTGCAAGTTGATATATCCGGGCTAAGACCCGAAGGCATTTGTGCAAGTTGATATATCCGGGCTAAGACCCGAAGGCATTTGTGCGAGTTGACATATATCCGGGCTAAGACCCGAAGGCATTTGTGCAAGTTGATATATCCGGGCTAAGACCCGAAGGCATTTGTGCGAGTTGACATATATCCGGGCTAAGACCCGAAGGCAATTGTGCAAGTTGATATATCCGGGCTAAGACCCGAAGGCATTCGTGCGAGTTGCTATACCCGGGTTAAGACCCGAAGGCAATTGTGCTTGTGGTTATATCCGGCTAAATTCCGAAGAAACTTGGGTTGAATGTGAGCGTTTTGTGCTGTAATAAATTCAATTAATACGCTCGACAAACCCAAACGATAAGGTATGTTTGCATGTGCTTCGGAAAAGTCGATTCGTTTTAAATAGTATTCGTTCAATCGACTAACGAACTTTCGGCTTTTAGATAGGTTGATACCTTGTGTGTGTATATGTTGATGAAGTGTGAAGTAAGTATGATTATGAGAATGTGAATTAATAAAGTGATTCATTTAGCTATGTGAATGTAATACTTTAGTCAAAGCCAATTTCATTACTTGAAACTTACTAAGCTCTAAAATGCTTACCCCGTTGCTTTGGCTCTCTGTTTTATAGATTTTGTTCGTTAGCTATCGGATTCGGGATCATCGAAGTCGAAGTCATCCACACTATCAAAGCTCTTTTGGTACTCTTTTAGTTAAACTCTGGATATGGCATGTATAGGACTACCCCTTGTTGTTTTAAGCACTTTTTGTGATGTACGTGTGTACAGCCATGCGAAAATGGCTTGTAGAAGTGGAGTATGGCATTAGACCATTTGTGTTTATGTATGTATATATGGTTTCATGATGTGACTATGGTTTGGAATGGAAGTGTTGGGCAAATGATCAGCCATTGGAATGGCTAAATATGATCATATGTGGACCTATGTATGACAAAACCCTAGTTGGTCCATGGTAACCACGAAATAGGTAAAGTTTACCTTGAAAACAGATGCTGACAGCAGCAGTGGTGTGGATTTGAAAAATCACAAAAATTTGTAGGAATGGAATTAAATAGTGAATAAATTATGTAATCGAACCTTGATGAATCTATTTTCATATGAAAGTAACGAAACAATCATATGAACAGTATATTAAGAGATATTGAAGTTCTCGTGAAACAGGGCCAGAACGGTTTCTGGATCTCCTGTTTCGACTGTGATAATTCACCATAAATTATCCAGAGATAATTAGAAGTCATGCCTTATATTTATGGATTCCCCTTTGAGTCTAGTTTCATTAGAAACAAACGGTATGAGTATTGAAGCTCTGTACAGGGAGATATCCAAGTCAGAATACATGAAGGTCAGAGTAGTCGAACCCAGAATCAGGGGAGACTTTAACTAATAAACTGTACAAATTTGCCCTACCAAAAATTCTAGAAATAAATCCACAGATGGATATATGAGTCTAATTTCGGGGGAAATTTACGGAATCAGTTTTCGAGTTTTTGAACTCGAGATATGATTTTTAAGGCGACAGTGACGCAGTTAGCCAGCTTGTCTGGAATTTTTTTATGGACTGTGAAAACAAAGTAATTAAGTCTGTTAGCACCTCGCGTTCGACTCCGGCAACGGTCTCGGGTACGGGGTGTTACACCGCTACTAAAGATTAGTTTAAGAAAAACTCTCTTGATTTAAGATCATGTTCAGCAACATGGTGGAGTAGTTCCAAACTTTGTAAAAAATCTTAATGTAATGTAGCTTTCGGTGGGTAGACCTATATAGAAAAACAGACCAACATAAACACAAACAAAATATTCAATTAAAAGGAAAATAAAAACAAAAAACGTAATTAATAATAATCATTGAAATCCTTCATAATCAGGGCGATCCGTGTCACCACCAAAAGAAAATTTCCACCTGGTTCTCAACACTTTGCATCTTCATTTGTTGCACGGTCGAGAAATATGAACTAGACTTGTCAATCAAACACATTTTCATTTTCTTATCTTCGACTGATGTGACATCCACGTCATAAGCCATTTCTCCCCAAAACCTAGCCAACTCTATAAGTCGTTCGGAGGTACTATAGCCTCGGGCATCACAAACTCGATCTCACAAAAAGTCGTAGATACTCAGGCTTCACCTCCCTCTTCGAACTGGAAATAGATTATGCTTATTAAGTCCATCAGTTGGATCCTCTACAATAATGATTAGAAAGTGTGTTGGCTCTTCCACACCTTCACTTTGTTCGGGTTGAAGATCATGCTTAATATCTAACTCTACTTCTACTTCTATGTCAATCAGAGTGAAGACACCATCTTTTTTTCTCATGACCTCATCACAGTCTCCAAGTCTGAACTCTTCATGAACACTCATATTCAGCATGTCATTTCATTATGGTACAGTAAACCTCCTCCTCGAGTTTGAAAATATCATGCTTGACCTCTCCTACCAGAGTGCTCATTTCAACTTGGCATTGGATGGCTTTCAATAATTTCTCCAATGCCTTGGACATGGAGGACATAGTAGCCTGGCACGAAGACATGCTATCCTCCAACATTTCAACCCGTGTAGCAAAGGATGGGTCTTTAGTATACTCTTCATTCTCCATATTACTTTCCAGATAGTAACATGGAGAATACGAATCATATGTCAGATAATTACCCGACCACCCTTGATTGTAGCTACCTATCTCGTTGCATATTCATATGAATCATAAAGATGTTCGAGTGAATACTCTTACCTTTCAAAAATTGCCATTGAAACTCTAATGGCTCGTCGAATATCTGTTCATTGAACTCAACCTCTCTTCATATCTGTATTGGTCTCCCAGCCACCTATAATCATTATTATTAAACATGATTAAATGGAGTCTTCAACAAGGTAAATAAATAAAATAACAAAAAGAAAACACAAAACATGAAAAGTAAGGCACTTCTAAAATAACTAACTTAACAACACATTTATACTGTTACAATCTCGACAATGACACCAACAATTTGACCTTGCCACGACATACGAACACCAACTAGAGAATCAACACAAAATTATCAAATATGAAAGCAGCTTGGCTACAAGAGTGACAGGTCAGTTGCAATATATTTGCGTTACAATGGAACACAAAGTATTCTGAGGATTAAACCCAAAAGAGATTAGGCGATAAGGTAACTAAAAAGGATAAGACATGCAACCAATAAGCCTAACTAGCTAACCACTAAGCGTTATTGTAACACCCTTAACCCGTATCCGTCGTCAAAATAGGGTTACGAAGCATTACCAGAAACTTTTAACTTAAAACATTCAATTACAATCATTTATAAAACATGTCATATTCCATTCAAACACTACATAATGTCCTTTCTTCGAGCCCTCGAGGCCTTAGAAACACTTTAGAAATTATTCAGTACTAAATCGAAAACATTTAGAACTTCATGGCAAAAGATAGAAAATTTCATACTACAGGGGTCACACTGCTAACACACACGCCCGTGTCTCAAGCCCTGTGGAAATCAAAATAGGGACACACAGCCATGTTCCAACCAGTGTCCGTTGCCGTGTAACTCTCTGACTTGGGTCACACGGTCAAGCCACACGTTCGTGTACCAAGCCGTGTACCTCTCGAAATGGCCTCACACGCCCGTGTGCCATGTAACAACCCTATATATCCGTCACCAAATTAAGGTTACGAGGTATTAATTGACATAACACAATTGAATACAATTAAAACAAATACATAATTCACAAAGTGATTTATAGAAATAACTATATAATTTACTTCATAAAATACATCAACCGAAAATGCAAAGTCAATCATCATTTTAATCTCAAATATTATAGACACAAAACCAAATTTTATTTATCAATTTTATTTATAATTACCAAAATCATATATATATAATTTAAAAATTTATTATACCTAAATTAATTTACAAAGGTCTTTCATTTTATTACCATGTAACAATGCATTTCATAGCACATTTTAAACATATATACTATTATATAAATTCAACTTCTGATCATATGAGTTTAGCTTCCCAATAGTATAACCCTGATCAAACTCAAATCCAACATTTAAAACGTTTATAAAATTGAACATTCATTTAATCTACTTATAAGATGCTAGTAAAATATTTTTAAAATTTCGCATAAATACTTCCATTTATAAGTATAATATATATATACCTATATACATATTCATATAAATCTAACTCTAACAAACCACATAACCAAGCATAAATATATCAAGTTTCATATAATCCTAAACCACAACCAAAATATGACTAATTTATCATTCAAACCAAAACCAAATGAAACAACTAATTTGGCCACATTTACAAGGCTTTAATACAGATTTACTAGCAAAATAACAATTTCATCTAATCTTAGACTATACATGCCATAGACTCAAAAGGAATTTCAACTTAAAATACCATTATCTATCAATAGTGTAATAAGCTTTTCTGACGATCCCCGATCTCGAACCACTTCAAAAAAAATCTATAAGACAAGGAAAATAAAAAGAAACAAACAATAACTGTAAGCCATTGATAGCTTAGTAAGTTTTTTAACAATTAAATTAAAGAATTATAACATTTTACAAGCCAATTTGTTTATATATATATTTATAAATTCCTTGAATGCTTATAACCAAATATTTATGTTCATCAAGAACATATAACCGAATGTATATATATGTTTCCCACAAATATATTCAAACTAATTTATGTTCACATCAACGCCTATATCCAAATGCATAAATAAACTTATCAAACTCTTATATTCAATGCATATACTCATCCAGGGTATATATATAAAATCGAAAACATATGTACCTATCCAATACTTTTAGCCGTATGCATATAAACAACAAAATATAGAACCGAATACTCACAGCCACATTTTTATAATTTATTACAATTTATCAATGTGATTATCTAATTCAAATTAAGACATAAATATCACTTATTCAAAATGATTCATCATCATATAGTCTGTTAAGCTTGAAGCTTAAATCAGAACATTGGCATTAAGCCTACTAGACATTAAGTCTGTAAAGTTCACCGGCATTAAGCCTGTTAGACATTAAGTCTGTAAAGTTCACTGGCACTAAGCCTGCTGAACATTAAGTCTGTAAAGTTCACCGGCACTAATCCTGCTAGGCATAGGACCTGAATATCACAAATACGAAAATAATTTCTCATATAACTCTTACTAGCATTACACATGTTCAAAACATATGTATATAATTCATGTAACATTATCCACACTTTCAAGAAATTGTCTAACCATAACTGAATCACATCTATACTTACAATCCATACTTTTAGCTCAACTCAAAAATTTTATATATACATTTATATCCATTCGAACCACTTTCATCCAAAAATATATAGTTCATACCTTAAATTCATTTGAAGAATTTATACATACACGTACAACTATGTTCAGCTTCATACATTTTCATGTATATATTTCACAGCTTTAATTTAACTCAAAAACTATACTTGTATATATATATAATCGAAACTGACATATACAATATAACATACATACCTTAAATCAATTTCAAAAATTACACAAGTATATACATATATATATTGAGACTTCAAATATATATTTATAACTCCCATACTTCAAATAAAATCAAGAACCTATATATATATACATATATATTCGAACAATATATATATTCATACATAAATCTTTCATACTTTAATTAAATTCAACCTATATATATATTTTATCACAGCTCATCAAGAATATAAATCATATACATGTATATATACTGATTTAAAAACATTAAATTGCTAATAGACTTACCTCGAACGATGAAAAATCAAAGTCGGACGATTATTCGACTACTTTGGCTTTTCCTCGATCTAACTCCGATTTCTTTGGTTCTCGATCTAAATATATTCAAAATGAGCTAGTTTAATCATTATCACATTCAATTTGGTCCAAAAACACATAAATGGGCAATTTACCATTTTGCCCTTGACATTTACAGTTTTTGCAATTTAGTCCCTATTGCATAAAACACAAAATACACAAAATTTGCCCACACTATGCTAGGGCCAAATGTTCATATACTTCATACGAATCCACACATTTCTTTTATTTCACATTTTAACCCATCAAAAATTTATTTACACAATTTAACCCTATTTACTCAATTTCACCAAAAATTCAAAGATAAAACATATTAATCTAACACCTAACTTTCATATTTCATTAACTAACATCACAAAGCTCAAGCATTCATCAATGGCACATTTCAAAATCATCAACAATTCACCAAATTAAGACATGGGTTTTGAAGTATTCAAAGCAACGATCTCAAAAATGTAAAAATTATCAAAAACCGAAACAATTTCATACATTAATCAAGCTAGTAAAGTGCCGAATCCCTAATAAGCTTTAATGGTTTTCGTCTTTGTTCATTTCGGCTAAGAAAGATGATGAAATGGCCATTTTTTATGTTTTAACATAACATATATTTTTTATTTTTTATTTTACTTATTTAACCTTTATTAATTAATTTAATACATATAATATAAGGGTAATGTTGACTATTTCCACCCACTATCTTATTTTTGGTCTTATTGCACCTTTAAACCTCCTATTTAAAAAGAAAACAACAATTAGATGCTTCTAGATCTGACCACTAAATTTTCATTTTATGCAATTAAGTCCTTTTACTTAATCAGTCATTCAAACGATAAAATTTAAATACAAAAATTTCACACAATCAAATTCACACATAATAAACACAGAAAATAATATTAAAATATTTTTTCGACTCAGTTTCATGGTCCCAAAACCTGTTTCATGGTCCCAAAACCACTATGTCTGATTAGGATCAAAATCGAGTTGTTACAACTCTCCCCCTAAAAGGATTTTGGTCCCCGAAATCTTACCAGTGAATAAGTTTGGGTAACGTTCTTTCATTACATATTCTGGTTCCCAAGTTGCTTCTTCAACTCCGTGTTTATGCCATAGTACTCTAACTAACAAAATTTTCTTGTTTCGTAACTCTTTAACCTCACAAGCTAAAATACGAATCGGTTATTCTTCATATGACATATCGAACCTAATCTCAATTTCTGTCAGACTAATCACATGCGAAGGATCAGATCGGTATCTACGAAGCATAGAAACATGGAATACATTGTGAATCTTTTCTAGCTCAGGTGGCAACAACAATCTATAAGCAACCGGTCCGATACGCTCAATAATCTCATAAGGTCCAATGAATCTCGGACTCAATTTACCTTGACGACTGGATTTGAGTACTTTCTTCCACGGCGAGACTTTCAAAAAAACTTTATCCCCAATCTGATACTCTATATATCTTCTTTTCAAATCTGCAGATCCGATGCTGCTTCAAACTATCTCGAATTACTTTCACTCTCTTCTCAATTTCTTTAATCAAGTCAACCCCGTGTATCTTATTCTCGCTAAGCTTGGTCCAATACAATGGTGTACGAAATTTACGACCGTATAAAGCCTCATAGGGTGCAATTTTAATACTAGACTGAAAACTATTATTATATGAAAATTCAATCAAAGGGAAGTATCGTTCCCATGTACCTTCAAACTCGAGAATGCAACATCTCAACATATCCTCGAGTATCTGAATGATTCGTTCGGACTGACCATCTGTTTGAGCGTGAAAAGTTGTGCTAAAGTGTAGTTTTATTCCCAAAGCATCTTGCAGTTTCTTCCAAAACCGCGATGTAAATCTCGGGTCTCTATCCGAAACTATAGAAATAGGTACACCATGTAACCTCACAATCTGTGAAATATACATCTCAGCTAGCTTATCAAGTGAATAATCTATTCGAATTGAAAGAAAATGTGTTGATTTAGTTAATCTATCCACTACAACCCAAATAGCATCTTTCTTGCTCGGTGTCAACGGTAATCTAGATACAGAATCCATCGTGACTTTATCCCATTTCCATTTAGGTATCATGATTGGCTGAAGCAACCCTGAAGGCACTTGATGCTCAGCTTTTACCTGCTGACATATTAAGCACTTCAAAACAAAGTAAAAAATGTTGCGTTTCATACCGCGCCACCAATAGTGCTGTTTTAAATCGTTATACATTTTCGTGCTACCCGGATGAATAGATAACCGAGTACTGTGAGCTTCATTCAAGATCATCTGAATTAACTCTGAATTTTTTGGAACATATAATCGATTTCTGAACCTCAAGCAATCCTCGACATCCACTAAAAACTCTGAATTAACATCCAAGTCACACTGAGCCCATTTTGCAATTAAATCTTCATCAGCTTTCTGAGCTTCACAAATCTGTTGCACAAATGATGGTTTTGCTTTCAACTCAGCTATTATCGTACCATCATCAAACATAGCTAAATGAGTGTTCAATGCACGCAAAGCAAACAATGATTTTCGACTTAAAGCATCAGCGACAACATTAGCTTTTCCTGGATGATAATCAATCACTAAGTTGTAACCCTTAAGCAACTCTAACCATCGACGTTGTCTCAGATTTAGGACTTTTTGTGTCATCAAGTATTTCAAAATTTTATGATCGGAGTAAATATGACATTTCTCACCGAATAAAAAATGACGCCATATCTTCAACGTGAATACAATAGCTACCAACTACAAATCATGTGTCGGATAAATCTTTTCATGCGGTTTCAACTGTCTCAAAGCATAAACTATGACCTGACCTTCCTGCATCAGTACACAAACCAGACCATTTAAAGATGCATCACTGTAAATAACAAATTCTTTTCCTGATTCTGGTTGAATTAATACTGGAGCTTCAGTCAACAAAGCTTTCAACTGGTCAAAACTTTTCTGACACTTTTCCGACCACTCAAATTTAGCATATTTCTGTAACAACTTCGTCATTGGAGTCGCAATCATAGAAAAACCCTTCACAAATCGTCTATAGTAACCAGCTAATCCCAAAAAACTTCGAACTTCAGAGACACTTCTCGGAGGTTTCCAATTAAGTATACCGGAAACTTTACTCGGATCAACCCTAATAACAGATGCTGATACAACATGACCCAGAAAACTGACTTCACGTAACCAAAACTCAAATTTACTGAACTTTGCATACAACTGTTTATCTCGTAAGGTCTGCAACAAAAGTCTCAAATGTTCAACATGCTTGATCTCATCACAGGAGTAGATCAAAATATCATCTATGAACACTACCACAAACTGATCCATATACTGTCTGAAGATACGGTTCATCAAATCCATAAAAACTGCGGGTGCATTAGTAAGTCCAAAAGGCATAACCAGAAACTCATAATGTTCATTTCTCATTCTGAAAGTAGTCTTTGGCACATCAGAGTCTTTAACTCGCAACTGATAATAACCTGACCTCAGATCTATCTTTGAAAACACAGTGGCCCCTTTTAACTGACCGAACAAATCATCAATCCGTGGCAATGGATATTTATTCTTTATGGTCACCTTATTAAGTTTTCTGTATTCGATACACATTCTCATAGTTCTATCTTTCTTCTTTACAAACAAAATTGGTGCTCCCCTAGGAGAGAAACTCGGTCTTGAAAAACCCTTATTTGTCAACTCTTTTAACTGAACTTTCAATTCCTTTAATTCTGTAGGTTCCATTCTATACGGAGCTATGGATATCGGAGTCGTCCCTGGTACTAACTCAATCCCAAACTCTACCTCTCTAACTGGCGGCAACCTTGGCAATTCTTCAGGAAATATATTCGGATATTCACACACAACTGGTATTAATTCAATCATCTTGTCAGTCACTTTACTATCAATCACATAGGCGAAGTAAGCTTGGAAACCCTTTGTCACATACTTCTGAGCTAACATCGAAGATATCACAGCTAGTAAACCATTCAAATCATTAGATTCAACCCGAATAATCTTATCATTCTGACATCTCAAATTAATAGTCTTCCTTTTACAATTTACCACGGCATCATGTAAAGTCAGTCAATCCATACCCAGAATAATATCAAACTCGTCGAATGGCAACAACATCAAATCAGGCGGAAAACATGAATCCTGAATCATCAACGGACAATTCTTACACACTTTGTCAACCAAAACACACCGACCCAGGGGGTTTGATACTCTAATCACAAACTTAGTAGACTCAATAGGTAAAGTCTTACTGAATACTAAAGTCTCACACACATATGAATGAGTTGAACCAGGATCAATCAATGCAATAACATTAGTATCACAAAGAGTAAAAGTACCAGTAATGACATCTGGGGAAGAAGCCTCCTCATGAGCGCGTATAGCATATGCTCTGGCAGGTGCACGAGCTTCAGATTGAACTACTGTGTCTTTTGTCCCGCTCTGACTACCACTTGCATTACTCGTATGTCAAGGTGGTCTACCTCGCACTGACACATTACTCGGTCTAGTACTCTGAACAGTGTTTTGCTCGGCTAACATCAGACACTCCCGAATAAAATGATCCTTTGATCCACACTTAAAACAAGACCGATCATGCAATCTGAAATCTCCAGGATGCCATCTACCACAATGCTTGCACTTTGATCTATTCTGTCGAACATTGCCAACACTAACAATTGAAGTGGCTCGTGAACTCATAGAGGGTCGATCTCAATCTCGTCTAGAAAACCCAGCAGTAGCTTTAGATCGACTATGATCCTATCTGAATTTCTTTGAGGTTGACTGGAATGATTTACGGAATGTTCTTTTACGGGAATCTCTAGCTTCAAAGTCAACTCTTTTCTTCTCTATCCCGAGTTCTTCAGCTTTGCAAACTCGTTCAACAAGTACAACAAACTCTTTTATCTCAATTATGCCAACTAACAGTTTAATGTCTTCATTCAGCTCATCTTCAAATCGTTTACACATTATAGCTTCAGTCGAAACACACTTCGGGCATATCTGCTGAGTCTCACAAATTCCCACTCGTATTCAGTGACAGTCATGCGACCCTGTTTCAATTCAATAAATTCTTTACATTTCTGATCAATGAATCTCTGACTGATATATTTCTTACGAAACTCAATCTAGAAGAATTCCCAGGTGACCCGTTCTTTCGGCACAACCAACACTAAAGTGTTCCGCCAATGATAGGCGGAATCGCGTAACAAAGACATGGCACATTTCAAACACTCGTCGGGTGTACATGACAATTCTTCGAATACACGGATAGTGTTATCGAGCTAAAATTCAGCCCGCTGAGTATCATCCTTAATTGTGGCCCTGAATTCTTCGGCCCCATATTTTCTAATTTTATCAATAGGGGGCCTACTTAACCTCATTGGGTCAACCACTGGAGGTATCACTGGTATCAGAGACTGATTATTTTGAAATAGGGGTTGCTGTATAGCCCGATTGGTTCGAATATATTGTATAAACCAATCATTCATCCTTTGGTAGAAGGCTTGCTTTGCCTCCCCCTCTTGGCTAACGAGGCAGGCCGGGAATCAACTGGCACTGCCCCTTGCATAGGAACAGGCACTATACTCTCAACGTCATCAGCTACAGCTCGATCGGGATTCATTACTATATGAAAATGTATTTTAAGATCTCAAGTGTCATCACACTACTGCAATACAGAATATAGCATGTATAGCTAGACTCACACGTGCTACGATAGTCCTAGAATCGACTAAACTGTAGCTCTGATACCAATAAAATGTAACACCCCTCACCCATATCCGTCACCAGATTAGGGTTACGAGGTATTAATAGACATAACACAATTGAATACAATTAAAACAAATACATAATTCACAAAGTGATTTATAGAAATAACTATATAATTTACTTCATAAGATACATCAATCGAAAATGTAAAGTCAATCATCATTTTAATCTCAAATATTATAGACACAAAACCAAATTTTATTTATCAATTTTATTTATAATTACCAAAATCGTATATGTATAATCTAAAAATTTATTATACCTAAATTAATTTACAAAAGTCTTTCATTTTATTACCATGTAACAATGCATTTCATAGCACATTTTAAACATATATACTATTATATAAATTCAACTTCTAATCATATGAGTTTAGCTTCCCAATAGTATAACCCTGATCAAATTCAATTCCAACAATTAAAACGTTTATAAAATTGAACATTCATTTAATCTACTTATAAGATGCTAGTAAAATATTTTTAAAATTTCGCATAAATACTTCCATTTATAAGTATAATATATATATACCTATATACATATTCATATAAATCTAACTCTAACAAACCACATAACCAAGCATAAATATATCAAGTTTCATATAATCCTAAACCACAACCAAAATATGACTAATTTATCATTCAAACCAAAACCAAATGAAACAACTAATTTGGCCACATTTACAAGGCTTTAATACAGATTTACTAGCAAAATAACAATTTTATCTAATCTTAGACTATACATGCCATAGAATCAAAAGGAATTTCAACTTAAAATACCATATCTATCAATTGTGTAATAAGCTTTTCTGACGATCCCCAATCTCGAACCTCTTCAAAAAAAATCTATAAGACAAGGAAAATAAATAGAAACAAACAATAATCGTAAGCCATTAATAGCTTAGTAAGTTTTTTAACAACTAAATTAAAGAATTATAACATTTTACAAGCCAATTTGTTTTTTTTTTTTATAAATTCCTTGAATGCTTATAACCAAATATTTATGTTCATCAAGAACATATAACCGAATGTATATATATGTTTCCCACAAATATATTTAAACTAATTTATGTTCACATCAACGCATATGTTCAAATGCATAGATAAACTTATCAAACTCTTATATTCAATGCATATACTCATCCAAGGTATATATATATATATAAAACTGGAAACATATGTACCTATCAAATACTTTTAGCCGTATGCATATAAACAACAAAATATAGAACTGAATACTCACAACCACATTTTTATAATTTATTACAATTTATCAATGTGCTTATCTAATTCCAATTAAGACATAAATATCACTTATTCAAAATGATTCATCATCATATAGTCTGTTAAGCTTGAAACTTGAATCAGAAGACTGGTATTCAGCCTGCTAGACATTAAGTCTGTAAAATTCACCGGCATTAAGCCTGCTAGACATTTAGTCTGTAAAGTTCACCGGCACTAAGCCTGCTAGACATTAAGTCTGTAAAGTTCACCGGCACTAAGCCTGCTAGGAACAGGACCTGAATATCACAAATACGAAAAAAATTTCTCATATAACTCTTACTAGAATTACACATGTTCACAACATATGTATATAATTCATGTGACATTATCCACACTTTCAAGAAATTGGCAAACCATTGTTGAATTACATCTGTACTTACAATCCATACTTTTAGCTCAACTCAAAAATTTTATATATACATTTATATCCATTCGAACCACTTTCATCCAAAAATATATAGTTCATACCTTAAATTCATTTGAAGAATTTATACATACACATACAAATATGTTCAGCTTCATACATTTTCATGTATATATTTCACAGCTTTAATTTAACTCAAAAACTATACTTGTATATATATGTATAATCGAAACTCACATATACATTACAACATACATACCTTAAATCAATTTCAAAAATTACACAAGTATATACATATATATATTGAGACTTCAAATATATATTTATAACTCCCATACTTCAAATAAAATCAAGAACCTATATATATATATACATATATATATTTGCACAATATATATATTCATACATATACCTTTCATACTTTAATTAAATTCAACCTATATATTTTTTTATCACAGCTCATCAAGAATATAAATCATATACATGTATATATACTGATTTAAAAACATTAAATTGCTAATAGACTTACCTCGAACGATGAAAAATCAAAGTCGGATGATTATTCGACTACTTTGGCTTTTCCTCGATCTAACTCCGATTTCTTTGGTTCTCAATCTAAATATATTCAAAATGAGCTAGTTTAATCATTATCACATTCAATTTAGTCCAAAAACACATAAATGGGCAATTTACCATTTTGCCCTTGACATTTACACTTTTTGCAATTTAGTCCCTATTGCATAAAACACAAAGTACACAAAATTTGCCCACACTATGCTAGGGCCGAATGTTCATATACTTCATACAAATCCACACATTTCTTTTATTTCACATCTTAACCCCTCAAAAATTTATTTTCACAATTTAACTCTATTTACTCAATTTCACCAAAAATTCAAAGATAAAACATATTAATCTAACACCTAACTTTCATATTTCATCAACTAACATCACAAAGCTCAAGCATTCATCAATGGCACATTTCAAAATCATCAACAATTCACCAAATTAAGACATGGATTTTGAAGTATTCAAAGCAACGATCTCAAAAATGTAAAAATTATCAAAAATCGAAACAATTTCATACCTTAATCAAGCTAGTAAAGTGCCGAGTCCCTAATAAGCTTTAATGGCTTTCATATTTGTTCATTTCGGCTAAGAAAGATGATGAAATGGCCATTTTTTATGTTTTAACATAACATATATTATTTGTTTGTTATTTTACTTATTTAACCTTTATTAATTAATTTAATAAACATATAATTTAAGGGTAATGTTGACTATTTCCACCCACTATCTTATTTTTGATCTTATTGCACCTTTAAACCTCCCATTTAAAAAAACAACAATTAGATGCTTCTAGATCTTACCCTAAATGTTCATTTTACGCGATTAAGTCATTTTACTTAATCAGTCATTCAAACGATAAAATTTAAACACGGAAATTTCACGCAATCAAATTCACACATAATGAACTCACAAAATAATATTAAATTATTTTGTCGACTCGGTTTCGTGGTCCCGAAACCACTATGTCTGATTAGGATCAAAATTGGGTTGTTACATGTCAGGCCATGTACTAGGTCGTGTAATTGCTTGACTTGTAACCCTTTGAAACCTACAAAGGATACACGACCGTGTCGCATAACCGTGTGTCACACATGACTAAGACACACACCCATGTCTTAGGTCGTATCGACAAAAAATAGGCCATTTTCAGTTCATTTTTCTCACCCAAAACTTGGTCACTTATACAAGCCAAATGCACCTATTTTCATGCATCCAAATTGTACCTAACACATGCATATTCAAGCTAGATCATCATAGTATTTAATCATACAACCAATATGCCTAAAAGGCACCTCAATCACCATAATCAAACTTGATTATACATTTGCTAAGTTTAGCCATAAAAATCAACCAACCATTGGAACTAATTCTATACCAACATTTACCACAATGTTCACATACCAATCATACTCAAATTTACCAATTTGACCATTCAACAACTATCATCACTAAACCTTAGTAAACTTGGTCATATGCCAACCACATCCAAACTTACCAAATTAGTCGTTTGTCTACTCAATACTCACTACCTATTTCCATATCAAACCATACCTCAATAACAACCTTCAAGCATATCAAAACAACATTTCATAGCATGTTTTTAACTTACCAATCCATCATTCACCATTAAGCACCAAAATGTCAACAATTATAACATCACATTTACATGCCAACGTAACAACCTATTCATCAATCAAAGTCCCAACTTTACAAGTCATATATATAATGACCATTTCATCAAGCAGAAAACACCTACACATGCCATTATAACAATGACTCAAAATCATCAAAATCTATCGATATAGCCGATGGATAATGTGATGGGTCTCCGACTAGCTTCCAACTCGATCGAGCTTCCAATAATTTGTAAGGTAAAATAGAAAATACATAAGTAATGAATTCTTAGTAAGCTCGTATAAACTTTAAGCATAATATTTCATTTCAATAATAAACTTTATAGAATAAATATAAATCTATGCCAATACTATAAGATTCATAAATCGATATGACCATCAACTCACAAATGAGTAAGTTTATTAATGTCGCATGTTTATTGACCATTCATAACATCATAAGATTTCATGAGACATAATATATATAATCATCAACCTTTTATGAGACTGTATATCTTTCTATTTACTTACTTTCCATTCAGTCCCTAATGCTTATCATAAGCCTAAACAACATTATTAACTCTCAATTCAGTGTATTTATCCATGACATAGGTGTATTCATTCAAAGCATAAGCAATTTGCTCACATATAATACATTCCAATTACATACTTACCATTCCATTCCCTTTCTTACCCATTTTGTATGCATAGTACAAACATAATCATAAACATCAATCATATCCACAAGCTTGGCATAAGCATTAGCACATCAACAACACACGTTAGTTCATTTAAACATGATTCATATGAATTTGACATGGATAAACATTATACTTAAGTATGATTCAATTGGATTTATCATCCATCACAGCATATCATGTTTTTCCATGTATCACCATTCCATTGAGTTTCATATAAACATGTCTTAGTTCTTATTGAACACTTACCATTTCATTTTTATACACATAAGACATAAACATAACATTTACCATAGCCACAAGCTAGTGATTAAACACATAACTTAGTAATATCATCACAAGGTAAGATATGGTACGTAACATAGCATCACTTATATCATACGTTTCATAAACATGAATATTCATACTTTGATTATTGGTATATCATACCTTTCCATATTTGTCATAGTGAAGTCAATCGGAATCCTTACCAGAGCTCACACAAAGTGTGCTAAACGATGGTTGCAACCGTCCCTTTTCATATTCGATGGTCGAAATCATCCCTTTTCATTAATCGATGGTCATCACCATCCCTTTTCATAGTTGATGGTCATCACCATCCCTTTTCATAGTTGATGGTCATCACCATCCCTTTTCATAATCGATAGCCAAAGCTATCCCTTTTCATATTCGATAGCCGAAGCTATCCCTTTTCATATTTGATGGTCGTCACCATCCCTTTACATATTCGATGGTCGTCACCATCCCTTTTCATAGTTGATTATCATCACCATCCCTTTTCATAATCGTTAGCCAAAGCTATCCTTTTTCAAATTCGATGATCGCCGATACGCCGTTGGATTTTTCCGTCGAGACATAATTTGATATTATAAAATGATAGCATTTAAAACATAATTTAAAATGCTATTTAAAAGTACAAACTTACCTGGCTAAATTCCAGAAATGTTAAAGTATAGAGGCATTTTGGTCATTTTCTATTCTCCTCGATTTTCCACCCGATCTTGATCTAAATTAATAATTTCATTCAATATATTAATTTAGACGGTAAAAAATGTATTTTATGAAATTCAGTCATTTTTTACATTTTTATAAAATTGTCCCTAAAATTTTACTTTTATTCAATTTAGTCCCTGAGCCTAAAACATGAAAATTAACCATTTTTAATGTCAATTCACATCACTCGAATATTCATGGCACGCAAAAAATCCCCCATTTGCAAAAATTTCGCATCAAATCCTTGTATATTTACTATTTCAATAATTTAGTCGCTAATCGAAAAATTCATCAAAATCACTTAACAAAATACTTTTAAATGACAGGTAATATTTCAAATTCATCATTTAGCATAAAAAAATCACTAGATTCATCAATGGCAACATTCAAAATCTTTAACATTTTCAAAATCGAAGGTACAGGCTAGTTGGACCTAATTGCAACGATCTCAAAAACATAAAAATTATCAAAAATTGATAAATAAATCACTTACATGCATCCATTTTTATTTGGCCGAACCTCAAGCTATTTTAATGGAGATTTTTCACTTCAACATTTCAGTGTTAAAGAATAATGAAGATGATGTCTTTTAATTTTATTATTTTTAACTTATTTTATTATTAAATCAACATTATATTTAAAATAATTTTTCACCTAATTGAACATACAACCGTCCAATATTCACTAAAAAGTTCTAATTACCTTTTAAATCCTCCAACAATCTTTAATTATGCATTTTAGCTAATAATAATCAATAGTGATTAACTTTAATATCTTTTACGATTTAGTCCTTTTTCATTAATTAACTATCGAAACGTTAAAATTTTTCAAAGAAATTTTCATACCACCTTAATGACATTACGTAAATATTTATAAAAGTATTTACAGCTCATTTTATAGTAATGAGGTCTCGATACCTCATTTTCTAAAACTACTTGACCTTAAGGTCTTACCACTCGAACTTAATAAATCGCTTAAATAACATAAATTATCAAATCAAAAACATTTTCAAAGCCACATTTGACTCGTATATATTAAATATGAACTTACTAGTCGGATTTGGTGGCCTTGAAACCACTGTTTCTGACACCACTAAAAAACGGGCTGTTACAGTTATATTACAACAAATCATCATCAAAATGTAATTGCACTAAACTATACCTAGGATAACTAAATTGCATAATAAACGAAAGTGGAAAAATATCTATCCCATGGGGTAAAGTGGTCGGTTGATGTCCATGTTGTAGTCATTTCATTATTAGGGATCTAGATTGCTCAAACTCCTAATTGGTTCAGTTTTACATTCCGGTCACCATTTTACACAATTAGACGATTCATTCCGGTTTATCTCTCGACCTCACCAAACTAAATTGAGCCAATCAAATTGACTCGCAATAGGCTCTACTCTCAATTTCACCTATCTAAATGTTCACCTAGAGGCGTTAATTCTAGTTTTAAAGTCTATTCAATTTAGTCCCTGGCCTAAAAACTAACCATGCAACATTTCACTCAACCAACCACCATAAGATTTAGTGACTATCCATCATTAACATAAAAATATCATTCAAGTTCATGCTTGAATAATTCATCAAAGAAAACATAAAAAGGCGAGCTTAAGAAAATCTTAGTGACTTTTGAGGGAGTCTTTTTTGGAGATTATAGCAACACTAATGATGATGTATGCACAACCAAAGTAGAGATTTTTACACTTTTGAAAGTTCTTAAAGATAAAATCTATTGGATACTTTAAAGAGAAGTCAAAGTAACAATAGAAAGTTTTTGTATCTAATTGAAAGAAAATAAAGCTAAAGTAAAATAAAGAACTACTAGCTACTAACTGACTAAGCTAACAAAGGAAAAACTAAAAACCTAAATATGGTGAAAAGAAATAAAATAATGCATTAAAAAGATGATAATGATGGATCCTTTATGTTTGGCATCTAGTGTGCCTTTAATACAACCAAGTTACAACCCTAATAATTTGATAAAAATTCCCTTGGAGTGTATGAGTTGACTTGAGTTGGTGTTGGACACAAAATTGCCCCTGCAATATTTTTCACCCTGTCAAACTTCAACGTCATGCACCCAAGCTTTGGTGTCACAAAACCCTCGATAATGGCATTATCTTGGATTTGGGGATTTTCAATGATATGACACCCTCAACAGTGGCCTTGGCTCCTTTACATCAACCATCAATAGCGGAGTTGCGACCTCTAAGGCTTGGAGTCGAGACTTCAGGCTCAATGTCACGACACAATACACCTAGTGTTGTGACATCCTTGGTCAACTACTCCAAATTGGTTTCTCATTGAAGTTTTTCTCCCCTTAGGTGATAGAGGATTAGTGTTGTAGCACCCACATCAATTGCAATTTTCCCCAAGGTTTCACTGTAGTTGTCTCTCCACACAAACTCAAATACACTATTAGACTCCCTGTGGCATAATTTTACCAATTTAGGTCTCAAAAGGAATGAAATGAAAGAAAAACTATCTAATAATAAATAGTAAAAATCAATAAAAAATCATAGGAAAGACTCATAAATTACTTAAGAACATACTCATCAAGTGTTCAAGAGAGACTAATTTGACGTATCAAATTATGGTTGATCGGCGTGTCACACATACATAGTTAATCGTTGACTCAAGATTAAGGTATGCCACACTATAAATGTCACAAGTGAATAAATCTATAGACGAATTTAGAATTTATTCTATTGAGTCTAATCCAATGTATTGTAAGTCTAGCCAGTCAAATCAATATCTATATCTCTACCGCCTGGGAGTCATTCGCTCCGATGTCCAAGAGAAGGCATCTCCCCAATTGGACTTGATAGATGACAGATTAGTCTTTCAATCAATTTGCTCAATTCTAATTAGACTAAGGATATGTTTAGATTATCTACTAATATAAGTTGTCTATTCATATTACGATCCGACCACATAATATCGCTTTATATTAGCTTAAGCATTAGATAATTAGTGAGTCAATATTTTCTTTTATTTTGTTTTGCATTCAAAAACTATTGAGGACAATGTACAAAAGATACTAATGATATTGATCGATATTATTAAACTAATTTGTTCAAAAACTTACAAGTACATAGACGAAATCACTACACTAAGGCAATTAGATTCCAACAGTCTCTCACTTTCCCTAATGAAGTAGATGAGTCATATTTCATATTCCCTTAACCTCTATATGTTTTTCAAAATTCCTAACCACTAGAGTCTTGGCAAATAAATCCACAAGGTTGTCCTCTAATGTGACTTTGACTACATCCACTATCCTATCTGTTACCACCTACCTTATGACATGATACTTTCTATCAATGTGTTTTTTCCCGTTATAGTTTATGATTTCTTTAGTGTTAGCTATTCTCGCATTGTTCTTACAATACAATGTGATAGGTTTTTTCCAAACCAGGAAAGACTTCGAGATCCATAAGGAACTTTTGAAGCCATATCACTTGTTTTGTTGCCTTAGAAGTTGCCACATATTCGGCCTCTATAGTGGAGTCAGTAGTGCAACCTTGCTGGACACTTCTCCATAGTTATGGATCAGTTGCCTAGGATAAAGACAAAGTCCAATGCTGATTTCCTCAAATACCGACATGTTTGGAGGTTAGAATTTGTACAATTGATAGAAGTAAGATCTCCACCAAAATACACAAGCATATAATTGCTCATTCTCTGTAAATACTTAAGTTTATGCTTTACTATCTGCCAGTGTCTTTGACCTGACGTCAAATGTAGTAGTGATTTTGGTCTATTTTCGCACTTAAATAGCTTGTTTTCTAGCCAATTTAATATTTATAATTACATTTTTGGTATTTAGTGCTTAGAAATATAAGTTAGTAAAAATAAGTGTTTTTAACACATTTTGTGAGTGTTGTGACCTATTAGGCAGACACGGGTCTTAGGTACTAATTTGTGTAATTGAGTGTGTAGGATGATGAATTATAGGTACAATGGACGTAGGAGCAAAGGATGAGTGATGCACAAGCTTCCCAAGCCGTTAAAGCATGAAACGAACCGAATGAGGCACAAATTACTATCATGTCGTGCCATAGACCTTGCATGGCGTAACATAGCCCTGACGTGATGGCCAAGTACTTCAAGGCTATTTTTGTCCACACAATCAACTTTACATGAATGGCTAAATTTCTTAGGGAGATTAACGAGTGGATGAGGGCATGATTAACGAAGGATTTAAGGTTCCCTGATAAGATTAGTTGGTTTAAATTACGCATTCTTAAACCCTAGGCTTGGCAACCCTAAGAAGTAATCATAGGTTAAACGAGGTTGGGAGATATTTTTTGTCGAGTAACACATGATTTATCTAGTTGAGAAAGTGAGGTCGAGAGTTAAAAAAGTATCAACAAATTGATTAATCAGTTAGAGGCCAAGAGGTAATAATTGGTCAATTGATAACTAATCCACCCTATAACCCAAAATCGAAGTTAATTACAACCTTTGAAATGAGTTAATCTTCCTAATTGGTTTTATCAATTTAGTCGTTTGTTTATTTTATCGCTCATTTATTTTAATTATTTAATATTTTTTATTAATCTATTTTATAATTTGTCGTAATATATGATTTAATTAATACTATTTAGACTTATTATTGTAAAAATATTTTTTTATAAATTTAGTCCATCCTCCATTGGGTACGATCCTCAGTTTCTACTATTTGACCCGTATACTTGCAAACACCACCAATTTAATTTATTATATTTTGGTGTGACATTTTTACTCTAAATAATAACACGTTTATAGGCAATTAAGTTGCTGGCGCTGTTGCCAAAGAGGTTTCGATAGTAAGATAAATAGGAAAGTTAAAGACTATAGATACGACATGATATTTGTGTTATTTTAGTATTATTTAATAAACTTAGCAGAGGGAAATGATGGAAACTCTTATGGGTAGAACTATATTTGAAACAAATTGGCTAAAGCCTAGTATTACCCTACCAGTAATGAATACAATTGCATTTGAGATTTATCCCTCATTATTAACATGGTTATCAACTAATATGCAGTTTAGCGACAACTCAATCATGGACCCTGTAGTTTTTTTGAAATAGTTGAACGAATATGTTACATGGTAGGATATTTTGGAGTTTCAAAAGAAGCAATCAAATTACTACTGATCCCTTTTGCCCTTGAAGGCCAAATATGAGAATGATTAGAAGCGTTAACTCCAAGAACTATTACAAAATGGGAAAAGTTTGTGTATTGGTTCTTAAAAAGGATCATAACCATGCCTATGATGTTAAAGACAAATGAGGATTTCTCGCAATTCAAATAGAGTCCCATCGAAACGTTTGGTCAAGCATGGGATAAATTCAAGATAATTGTATGAAAGGCTCTGGGGTGGAGTTAATATAGTCATTTAATTAAAACACTTTCATGTAGGTTTAAATCAGAAAAGCAAAGAATAATTTGACATAATGGTTGGAGAAAGTGTTTGGTCAAAAACGGCTCAAGAAATTGTTATGCTCCTTGAAATAGTGAGTAAAAACGATTACACTTGGAGAAAAATCAGAGAAATGGAACCAACAAAAGAAGTAATGAGATCGATGAGGTGAAAGAAGACAACGAAGAAGACATGGAAGAACAATTGGGCGAAGATGAAAATTGCACTTCAGATGTTGAAGAAATCTTGGAAGACGACTTTTCTGAAAAACTGCTCGAAAAGCAGTTGGAACACATTTATCAGCTAGACTGGAAAAGACAATATAAATAACCTTTGCGTCAATCTGAGAATTAACCAGCAAAGATGACTCCATCAATTGTCAAACCACTTATGTTGGAATTAAAACCCTTTCCCGCACACTTGAAATATGGGTATTTGGGTGATAACAAAACATTACTGGTAGTTATTGTAGCAGGCTTATTATTGGAGCAGGAGAAAATACTCTAGGGTGTACTCAAAGCTCATAAAAAAAGTAATTGGGTGAACTATTGCTGACATTAAAGGAATCAATCCAATTTTATGTCAACATAAAATAGGATTGGATAAAGGAAAAAACCAATAGTTGATGCTCAACGACGTCTTAATCTAGCAATAAAAGTGGTTAAGAAGGAGTTGATAAAGTGGTTGGCTGCAGGAATTTTCTACCCCATCTCTAATAGCAAATGGGTGAGCCCAACATAATGAATTCCAAAAAAAAAGAGGAATGACAGTGGTGAAAAATGAGAAGAATGAGTTGATTCCCACTTGGACAGTTGCATGACGGTGGGTATGTATCGGTTACAGGAAATTGAATGGCACACAACTAAAAAGGATCACTTTTCGCTGCCATTTATAGACCAAATGCTTGACTGGTTGGTAGGTAAGGAATATTATTGTTTCCTTGGTGGATATTCCAGATATCATCAAATTCCTATCCATCCAGATAATTAGGAAAAGGATATGTTCATATGTCCTTTTGGAACATATGCTTTTTGAAGGATGTCGTTTGGACTACAATCTTTGCTAACATGTTAGAAGAAGGATTAGACATATTCATGGATGATTTTTCTATTTATTGAGATTCATTCATGAAATGTTTACACAATCTCGAACGAGTTCTAAAAAGATGTGAAGAAATTAGTTTGGGGCTCAATTGGGAAAAATGTCATTTTTATGGTAAAAGAAAGAATTATTCTTAGGCATCAAATTTCCAAAAAAAGGGTTTCGAGGCCGATAAAGCTAAAATTAAAGTAATAAAGAATCTAACAACAAATGTTCGAGGAGTGAGAAATTTCTTAGAACACGTAACCTTTTATAGACGATTCAGAAAAACTTTGTGCAAGCCTTAAAATTGTTGAGTCAACTAATGCAAAAAGATGTCCCTTTTTATTTCAATGAAAAATGCATCGAGGCTTTAAATATTCTAAAGGAGAAATTAGTCTCAACACCCATCATAGTAAATTGAAAGAAAATAAAACCTAAAAATAACTAAGTGGCTCACTTGTCCAAGCCCTCTAAAATAAGGCTAAACATGCCTATTTATAGAGCTTATGCTCTAACCTAATTATGCTTGATTAGCAACCTAAAAGAATCTTATTATATTACATTATGTGGACTAAAAATCCATAATTAAATTTTCTAATTATCGCCCGGTGTCGCGACACTGTCTTTCGAATTGGAATAATTTGGCTTTGAAGTCTAGTGTTACAACACCACTCCTCGATGTTGTGACACTACAGTCGTCCTTCATCTTCTTATCTTGAAAATAATGTCCTACACACTAAACAGAGTTGTTAAATCATCCTTATGCCCATAATGGCCTATTAGATCATGACATTACTCAAAATTGCGTAAAAACGCTTATTTTGCATAAATTAAACCTAATATGCTAATTAATGAAAATGATATAAAAACATATACAAACATTAGTAAATAAGCTTGTTAAGTGCCGGAAAGACCTTAATTTGCTACAACAAATTATGGCAGATCACATACATGCAGAGTAGTTGTGCCCATGTCTGTCATATGTGAGTTTCCAAAAATAGATAGTGTCCATCAGTAGGCTGAATCTGATCGTGGGAGTATTCGCCAGTGGATACTTCGGATCAAAGAGGGTTGTATTCGCCAAATATGGAAAACTAGTTTATCACTTTACATCTAATCTCCTAATGTTTGAAGGATCTTATTATGGGATTTTATTTCCCAGGAACTCACTAAGTTCCCACGAACATACCTAGTTTCTTATTATTTTCAAGTTTTTAGGTTGAACGTCGTTCTAATAGCCCATTTCTCTAAAGTGTCAGAATAGTGGTTTCGGGGTGACAAATCTGACGTTTGAGTCCGTAAATATTACTATTTAATATTTATGAGTAATATATAGTATAATGATAAATTTTGAATTAATCAATTGTATTGAACGGAAGAACAATTAAGTTCAAGTGGTAAGACCCTAAAGTCAAGTGGTTTTAGAAAATAAGGTAACGGGACCTCATTTCTGTAAACTGAGTCATAAATATTTTATTAAATATTTACAAAGTGTTATTAAGGTTGTATTAAAGTTTCGTTAAGAAATTTTAATGTTTAAATGGTTAATTAATTGAAATGGACTAAATTATAAAAACTACAAAAGTTGAATTCTATTAGTTAAATGGATCAATTAGCTTCGAAAAGGTGAATTAGTGGACTTGGATGGTAATTATAGCATATTTAATGTGAGTAGATACTCATAGGTAGGTTGCATGGTAAACCTTGTAAAATTTAAAGGTTATAATAATAATTAATTAATATAAACTAAAATAAACTTAACCTAAAATTATCATCTTCTTCATCCTTTATTTTCTTCAACCGAATGACTATGGTGGGTGAAGGAAAACCATTCGGCCAATTTGTTTTGGGGTGCTTGGTAAGCTATTTTTCACCCGTTTCTAATAATTTTTATGTTTTTGAGATCATTGTAACTAGGTCCAGCTAGCTTGTACCTTCGTTTGTAAAACTGTTAAAGATTTTGACTGTTGCCATTAATGAATCCTTGTGATTTTAGATGTGAAATGATGAATTTGAAGTATTAGTTGTTATTTATAAGTATTTTGTTAAGTGATTTTGAGGAATTTAACGATTAGGGATTGAATTGTTAAAATAGTAAAAATACAAGGACATGGTGTGAAATTGTTATAAAGCTAGGCTGCAATGGATGCTATTAACATTCGGCTAGTATGAATTTTCAATAAAATTGGTTTAATTGCATGATTAGGACATATGGACTAAATTGAATAAAAATGAACAGTTAAGGATAATTTTACTATCTAAATTAATGAATTGAATAAAATTATTAGTTTAGATTAAGTACGAGTGGAAAATCGAGGAGAAGATAAACTTACCAAATAGCCCTTGTACTTAATCATTGTTGCAATTTAGCTTGGTAAGTTCGTAACTTGATTAAATCAATTAGTTTTGGTTTTGATTGTTTATATAGGAATTGAGTTTATTGGCCTGAAGGAAATAAATGAGACCATAGTTGAAAGACACTATGGCACCATACCGGAATTGAGTAAGACCATGGCTAAAAGACGTTATGGCATCACGATTCTATCGAGTAAGACCATGGCTGAAAGACGTTATGGCATCATGATTCTTTCGAGTAAGACCATACCTAAAAGACGCTATGGCATCATGAATCAAAGAAATAAGACCATAGTTGAAAGACACTATGGCAATACAACGAAAAATGAATAATACCATGGTTGAAAGACACCATGGCACTCTCTGATCATTTGCTATTCATGTAACATGTTTCAAGTGAGGTATGTATCATAAGTATGAATACGAGTTGAATGTTTGACTAGTATAGTTTGATAATAAATGTTAATGCCTTGGTGTAATTATATATACTTTATATGTCTATACACACATTAAATCATGATGTTGTGGTGTGTTTAGAGAATTAAATAGTTACATGAATATTTTCCTAGTATTCGATGTTATTTCATTTGATTCAACAGGTATGAAAAGGAAAGAATTAGTAAGTATTCAAATGACTTATGTCATGAATCTATAAAAAGGAATGAAAAGGTAATGTTCAATGAAAGTATGTTTATGTTCATGAAATTGATGATTTCAAATGATGTTGTTCATGTATATGACTTACTTTATGTTATTTCAAGTGATTTATGAGTTGATGCAGTAATATGTGTTGTGGATGATGCTTAGGCTTGTGTCAAGCTTATGATTGGATTACATCATACTTAATCTTAATGATATACGTTGAAATGGTAGGTGTCCAAATGGAAATATGCTTATGTTCATGAAAAGGTGGTATGAATCAAAAGATATATTTCCTTATTAAATTGTTTATCATGTGGTTGACCCCAAAAGAGTTATATACATAAATGCACTGACTTGTGTATTGATGGTGTTGATTAGGCTTATGCCAGGCTTATGGTTATGGTTGATGTTTATGCTTATGTCTTGTATTATGCAAATGAAACGGGTAAGAAAGGGTAACGAAACAGTAAGTTCATAATTGAGATGTAATATGATGATATAAAAGGATTGATGAGTTAAATGACGTATTTATGTGTGAGAAATTCACTTGTTCTATGGATGAATTTACCTATGATATGAACAAATACACTAATTTGTGAATTGCTAATGTTATTTAAGCTTATGCTAAGTAAATGGAATGGAAAGTAAGTAAATGGAGTGATTCATAGTCTTATGTAAAAGTTAATGATTGTATAATATGTCTTATAATCCTATTATGTTGGAATGAGAAGTATAATTGATGTTGATGATTATATAGTTTGATAAATCTTGTGGCATTATTATAGTTTTATATTTGTCATATAAAGTTCATATTTGAAATGGAATATAATGTTTAAAATTTATACGAGCTTACTAAGCATTCATTGCTTACGTAGTTATCTTTCTCTTACTTTATAGATTACCGAAAACTCGATCGGTTTGGAAACTCGTCGAAAATCTATCACACTATCTAGCGATTATATCGATAGGTTTTGATGTTTTGGTCAAGGTAATAATGGCATGTATAGGTGGACTTGTGTTCAATGATCTAGTTATTATGTTTGGCATGTATATGCTATTTTGGTTGATGTACTTATGGTACTTGGATGGCTTGATGGCTAGTGTTATTATGGCTAAGTTGATGTATATTTTGAGTGACCAATTGGGTATGTTATGGTGTAATTTCAACGTGGTCAATTATGGTATAATTTGGTATAGAATTAAGCTAGATATGTATGGATGAGTTATAGTCAAATATGTATAAGTTTAGGTATATGTGTTTGAGATGTATGAGAGCAATGGTTCAAATGTAAGTTATATTGACATGGCATAAGTCAAGTATGGTATGTTTTGAAATGGTAGCAATGTGACCAAATATGCATATGTATAGTTAAGTTGAATGCTTGCTTTTGAGGTGTCATATATGGCATATTAGTTTAATGGAATTTGGTCATTTGAATTTGTCATATTATGTATGTTTTGGTATGTTTATGATGCCTTGGTCATATGTGCAAAATGTGTTTAGGTACAATCTTGAAAGGGGTGATGGAAATGGCTTAATTTTGGCCAACTTCATGTCTACACAGCCTAAGGCACAGACATGTGTCTCAGCCGTGTGTGACACATGGCCGTGTGTCCCCTGTAGTTTTTTTTTAAGGTTTCAAGTCAGGCAGTTACATGGCCTAGCACATGGCCTGGCACACGGGCATAGACACGAGCTAGGACATGACCATGTGTCCCTATTTCAATTGTTAGACAGCCTGAGACATGGGCGTGTGTCTCAGCCATGTGAGTCACATGGCCGTGAGACCCCTGCAATTTAAATTTTTCTAACTTTTTCCTCAATGTTTCAAATGTTCCCAATTTAGTCCTAAATTGTTTCTAAAGTGTTTCTAGGGCCTCGAAGGCTCGGTTAAGAGACAATATGCATGTGTATGTGTGGACTTTGCTATGCTCAATGAAATTTTTAGAAGTGAATGTTGTGATGTTACAGTTTTACGGTCCGTAACGTTATTTCGATGACGGATACGGGTTAGGGGTGTTACAGTCGTGATAGTAGGGAATTAGCCAGATTAACAGCCCACTTGTAAGCCTTCATTGTTTTTCTTGCGTGACATGTATTTGCTAGGGGTATTAGGACGACTATTAGATGACGCTTTTGAAAGTCATTAGCATGTATGTTGAGAAATGATATTTTGTATTTATGAAGGTTATATTGTAGCCCTGTTGGCTTATTCTTAAACTTGGTTTAAGGCAATACCGAACTGAATTGATTTTAAATTGTTATTCTAGTGATAACTTGACAAGAAAACTTTATTTTAAACTTGTAAAAATTTATGAAGCTTCTGCCAAAAGCTATTTACTTGTGTTTTCATCTTTTAAAGTAGCGTGATACTATTTTTAATCTAATTTCAATCCTATAATGTTTCAAAATATCGAGACACCGCTCTGGTAAGCAGATACCCTCCAAACTGGAAAGTTGATTTTTAAATGGTATATTCATTCCACGCTACCACACTCAACCTGTGTACTGCTCCATGTCCAAGTCATTGCATTGTTTTGACTATCTGGGGTCCGTTTCAAGTCCCATACACCTCCGATCACCCCTGAGCAACTTCAAAATAATTTAAAATTATCTCTAAACTCTTATAATTGTCCAAAAATTGGATTAGAAATTTTATAGAAATGTTTTTAACTTCAAAATGTTTTGTAGTTTTAAGTTTTAAGCTTTTTTAAATTCCATCTTATAAAAAGATGTAAAATTACTATAAAAATATATATGTTTTAAAATAAAAAAATAAATTTAAAACATTATTCAACATTCAATAAATAAATAAAACACAAAATTATACGAAAGAACGTGTTTCGACAAAGAAAAAAAAATATTAAATACAAAAAACATGCCACAATCAAAATATAATATAACCCAGAAAAATTGCGCTTACTTAAGTGGGTGTTTTTTCTAGTACTCAAGGTTTTTGAGGGAGCTTTATATTTATAGAAAAATAGCAAAACAAATTTGAATATAATGAAACAAAGATCATATGCACATGTGTCACGATAAGAGCATATCAGAAGCAGACTAAAAATTGTCAACAAAAATGAAAACGCTTCGGTAAAAGCACACAATATGACAGCTATGGTATATATTTTTGTGGTAATTATTTGGATGTATATTATTTGTATTTGTATTTGTAACTGTAAGTATAATTGTAATTTATATTTTTTAAAGAAAAAATATAGTTTTACTTTCACATACCTTAATTTTCTTTTTCTTTTTTTTAAACGACGATATCTTATTTTTTTTTCATGTGCCTGACCTTTCATGCTGCAACAGCTTTTTGTAATAGAAACCTGGGTAGCAGAGCAGTGGGCATCAATAGTTAGTACAGGTACAGGTTCCACTATTTACTCTTAACAGAAATTTAAAAGATTAATTAATGACCTAACCAACAAACTAACTTATCGACCAGAATGGCCATGAATTCTAGCCCAACAACTTGACCCATTACTTCAGCTCGTAACATATTGATCGTTGGCATTTCGATAAATATATATATAAAATAACAAGACCAATAATTTAATTAGAAAACAGAAAACTAGTTAAAGTTTATAATTTAAATTCTGGCAAAAGAATATAATTTAAAATTAAATAATTTGAGTTATCCTAATTTTTGAATTAAAATAATTTGAGATGTTCTGTTTTTAAATTCATTCAAATAAATAATTTGAATTAGAAAATTTAACAGTAAAAACACAATTCAATCTTAGTTTCTTTTTCAAGTTAGTCATCACGCCCATGGTTCATTTACATTTGTGCTTTGATCACCATAATTCTTTCTTTTATAATGACTGCGGTGGTATTAGCTTAATTCGGTCCGACTGGTCATTATAAATTAATTTAAGTTTATTTTTTTTCATATTAATTTTTGGTATTGAATTTTTAGATTTATTTTGAAAAAATATAATTTTTTATGACTTTTAAATATTATTTTTCATAAATATTTTAAAAAACAATAAATTTCCTAGTAAATAAAAAATAATTATTCTTTTATATGGTATTTTTAAAAAAGTATTTTTTATATAGAGCTGTTAAATTATTTCAACTATTTTACGTATAAAATATTTATTTTTATACCATAAAAATTAAATTAATTATAAATTAAATAAAGAATAAAATTCAATTCCACTTTTAACTTGCATTCTATAAATTATTCTTTCTTTTCTTTGAAGATAAAGGGTCATAACACCTAATAACACTTTTTTATGAACTATTAAAAGCACATTAATTCGGAATGTTTTTTATTTCTTTTTTACTCATCCTAATAACTGAAAGAATTGATTTTGAACAATCAGATAATAATCTAATAAATATAGCTTTCTAATCTAAAACTAGAAAATAAAAATCCTCAACTCTCTCTCCTTGATTTTTAAATAACTGCTTGATATATATACCACATTGTTACACTGAAACGTTCTAGGCAGAGTTATTTACCTTTTAATTTAAACACTTTTCTATGCGGATTTTCTGTCATATAACATTTATTTTAACTTGAATAAGTTTATCTGATTATTTAATTCAAATAAATTCAATCCAATACTGAATTGACACATTTCGTAGCCAAACAAAAAATCCCATTCGTTCTTGTCGACGTTCATCATATAAATTACTGTTCAGTAAAATAAGAAAAGAAATGTCTTCATGTTGACTCCACTTGTCCATGTTGGATTGTGGTCTTATCATGCACCTCCTTAATTGCCTATCATGTTACCTAGACTTCTTTATTTATTTATAATTTATTTTTATCCAATGTTTATAGAATATATATTCTACCATGAATATAAATATTTTCTTAGTTATATAAACCCCTTTTTTAATAAATACATTTACCCCAATTCGTATAACCTACATTAAATTTATATTGGGGTATTGAGTGCGGCGCAAGGCGTTGCGAAAAGTCACAAAACAGCAAGGTTTGGTTATTTTTAAGCTTCTGCAATAAAAGGTGGGGGGCGGGGCGGGTAGGGTTTTCTTTCCCTTTCTTAAAATATAAATGAGGTTAGGTACAACGTTGGTATCTATAATATAGTATTTAATTCTACATCAATTCAGTTAAACCATGATTAAAAATAAATAAAATATGTTATTATGACAATTTTTATTTATACTTTTTACAAAGTCAATAAAAACTTATTATAATTTATAATATTTATAATACGAGTTTAATATTTTTATTGCGATAATTATAATTTTTTATTATTAGTTAAAATTTTGACGTAAATTTTTTTATTATTTAATTTTATTTTTAAAAAAATTGTACTAACTTTATTAATGTGAAATAGAGATATTATTTGAATAAAATTTTAAACATATTGATTATGCTAATTAATGCAATTAAAAATATAATATTTAAAAAATTAATTAAATATTAAGCGTGTAAAATCACATGCAATACATGTGACATTAGAAATTAATAAATAAAAAGGTATGAACCTAAAACACCACAATTTTTAAAATTTTAATTCACTATTTCGACCAAAACTTCATTTAATTTTTATACAAACTTTTAATACATGTCTTTATTTAAATCTTTTTGTCACATCATGGATATACCATAATCTAACATTTTTATTAATTTTAAGTATATTGTATTTGTTCATTTTTATTTTTATTTTATATGATAACTTTTTTCAAAATCTACTCACAATGGTTGGCTGAACAACGTGTAAAGTGACAAATGACTTGACAAATCTTCAATTGATACCAATCTCGAGTTTAATTCTTGGATAACTTCGATCTCTTCTCTCCTTATATGTGCATATATATATATATATATTTTTGTAAGAATATTTTTATCTTTTTATAAAAATATATATTAAATAAATTTAGAATAAAATTAGACATATTGAATTTTTAACCTAAATGCAAAAATCTCCATGCCTAAATTATACTGTTTTAACCAATTTATTTAAATATTTTATTAAATACAAATCAATCCATTTAAATAGTTTTAAACATAAAAGTTTGATTCATTTATTGTGATTTTAAACATCAAATACTATATACAAACAAATGTTACCATAGATATAAATACAAATAATTTATTTTAGAATTGAAAATAACAATATTATTTAATACATGATTAATATAATCAATTTATTTACATTAACTTTTGTAGATATAAAAAAGATGAAAATTGAAAATAAAAAAAGTATGAATTTGCAACATGTTATTTTTTTTCACTGTTGTGTACTTATAATATGCTACAACGCATATGATATTACAAATTAGTAAATATAAAGGTTCGAACTTAAAACACTACAATTTTTAAAATTCTATTTCACTATTTCGATAAAAAATTCTTTTAATTTCTTAATACATATTTTTATTTAAATATTTTTATCACATGGTTGTACCATTATCTAATATGTTTTATTTTATGTATATTGTATTTGTTCATTTTTATTTTATATGATAAATTTTATTAAAATCTACTCAAATTTAATTTTTGGATAACTTCAATCTCTTCTCGTTTTACATGAACATATATATAATTGTAAGAATATTTTTATTTTTGTTTATAAAAAATATATTAAATAAATTTAGAATAGAATCAGACATATTAAAATTTAAACCTAAAATACTAAAATCTCCATACCTAAACAATATTTTTTTAACCAATTTAATTAAATAATTTGTTAAATAAAAATCAACTCATTTAATTAGTCTTGAATTTTAAGCAATGTAAAAGTTTGATTCATTTATTGTGATTTTGAATATCAAATACTATATACAAACAAGTGTTACTATATAAAAAATACATAAAAATGTTATAAAATAAAAAGGTGGAAAGTAAAGAACAAAAAAATATGAGAGCAAAAGAGAAAGCGTATTTTATTGATCAATGAGAATATTTACAAAGTTTCTCTAAAGTCTCTATTTATATCCATAAGAAGTATAAATGAAGTAGAGATCTACTTCTAATGACTATTAGAATTTAAAGTACATAAAAAATTATCTTAATCTTGATGGACATCCACTTAATAAGATATTCATAACACTCTTCTGGATGTCCATTGGTAGATAATGTGCCTTGTTAAAACATTATTAGGAAAAAACCCTGTGGGATAAAAATCTAATGAAGGAAAAAGAGTACACAATCTTCTATTACAAGCTGCCTCGTTAAAAACCTTTACCAGAAAAATCTAATGGGACAAAACCTTGGTTAAGGAAAAAAAAGTATAGTGCGTATTTACTCCCCCCTCATGAAAACATCATATAATATCTCATATTCTACATATTCAATCTTGAATACTAGCTTTTTAAATGAGCATTTATATCACCATTCTTTTGAAAGTAATGAGTGAGGGAAAATTTGAGAGAAATATATTTTGATCTCTTCAGGAGTTTCAACAATAATCATAGCAAACTTTAATCATGATTCTTCTATAAAAACACAAATAGGTATTTTGGATCATTTTATAATCCTCCTTCAACTATTATTCACTAAGTTAAATTTACCACATATGTTCAAATTATTTCAATTTATATAAATGAACAATTTCCCGAGAATTTCAATATGCTTTTAGCATTCTAAATCCTTCAAGGAATTTAATATAAACTTTACACTATATTGTGATTCATAAAAGGTTGTAACAACAACCATTAGAAGCAAGTTAAATCTTTTATGAACTATCAGTTTAATAATATATCTAAAGGTTATTGCATCCACCACAAAAAAAAAATTATATCTTTTCATAATCAATGCCAGGACTTAGCGAAAACTTCATATTTTTATTCCGCTTTTTGCAAAACTACTTCATTTGTATCATCACTGGCTTTATATCTTTAGATATTTGGACTACTGGTCCAAAAACTTTACAAATTTGAGTTGGGTTTTTCTATTTTGACCAAGTTATTCCATATCTATATTTCTCAATAGATTTATTCAAGATTTTCATTTTATTTCATTATTTTAAAAATAATATTGCATGCAAAATCATTGTCGATCACTTTTATTATCGGTTCCACATTTTCTCGAATTGCATTCAAAAATAATATTGCATGCAAGATATCTTATTTTCACTATTTTAATCTTTAGTTTTAGGTACCTGAATCTCTTCTAGAGTTTTACTTATTAGTTATGTCTTGGGTCTTTTCTGGAGCACCCGTCTTCACTATATGACCATCTAGATTTATTATTTTCTTTTATGAGAACTTTCATATTTGGAACTTGTAATGAGTTATCCTTGTTGAACTTCTAGTTCAAATTACTCTCCCCCTAGCTCATTACAAGTTATTATTTCTCCCCCTTAATGTCGGGAAAACTATCAAATCAAAATAGCAATCACAAATCATGTCATAATTTAATCTCAAAATTATTCAAAATATCTAATAATACAAGGAGACTTGTAGTTAATATATATTCCCAACTTTCTTTGAGGATTCACTCATCTTTGTGCGTTGTGGTGGAGCAATTGGAACATATATGCACATACAAAAATTCAAAGATGAGAAATATTTAGCTCTTGACTGAAAACCAATTATAATAGAAGTATTTATAACTTATTTTCTTGATGCGTACAACATGTAAATCAACATAATCTCATGTTAAAATAGAAAGTTGATAAGGAATGATACAATACGCGTGCGAAACAGGATCGTAGCTTGTCTAAGTTACAGGTTTATCCTAGATCTCTAAATAAACGTAAATTGAAATGAAAAACAACGAAAACAAATTAGTTGTCACAAAGGAAAGTCAAACAAAATTAAAAGAGAAGAAAGATGAACCGGCTGGTAAAGAGTCCAAAAGAGAACGAATTAGGGTTTCTTGGATGGAAAGAAACCGTCCTTAGACCTGTAGAAAATACTCCAACCAGATCTAGAGAAACAAAACACAAACAGATTGGTTAGAAGTGATTTTAAAGACAAAAACAAAATGTTTTGTGCAAGATTGTTTGAAACAACAAGAAAAGATTAAAACTTCTATTTTGATGTGTTTCTTAATGGAATAAGATAGGAGAACATTTTTCTTGAAGCAACTTTAACCTGGAATGAAAATCAATAAAATTAGCAAGCCAAAACAGCAAGAACTAACTTAAATAAGTAATAAAAAATAAATTAAGGATAGAAAAGAGAAGACAACGTCCTAAGAAGTCTTGGAAACGTTAAGAATCCACAACTCCTTTCAATGGCTCTAATTGCCCCTCCAAGAAAAAGATCTTGGCAAGAAAAAGCTTGAAGATAATTCCCACAACTTGAAAGATTGTTAAAACAACTTCTAAAAGACACTCAATAGCAATTCTTGAAGAAATAACTCAAAGAAAATTATTATTAACT
The DNA here is from genome assembly GCF_007990345.1 of Gossypium hirsutum. Lineage (NCBI taxonomy): Eukaryota > Viridiplantae > Streptophyta > Magnoliopsida > Malvales > Malvaceae > Gossypium > Gossypium hirsutum. The sequence continues at coordinate 24,497,088 of NC_053448.1, read as the reverse complement.
CAAAAAAATATAAATCAATTGTATGTCTATATGGGTGGACGACCATGCTACTTATAGGCCTCCAAAATAAGTTTTCCTAACCATAATAGAATAACTAACATGACAACTCATCAAATAAATAATAATTCTAAGTGTGGACTTTTAATAGAAATTCAACCAAAGGAATTAAATGGGCTCCTTGTGCTGAATTCTTACATGATGATCCACCTATTAAAATAAAATTGGACACATAGTTTAAATATTTTACAATTTCGGTCACTTTTATAATTTGGCCTGATATTCAATTAAATTACTTTTCAAACTTCAAGATGGGCTTGTAGACATCTTAATGGGCCATTTTTTTAAGAAATTCGTCTTATGATTTGTTTGCTCTTGAAATTGTTGTCAAGCTCGTATATGAAATCCAATGCGCCTTGGCTGCAAGATTCGATTTCTTGGACCAAGATTTCTAAGATTTGAAATATTGATTTTCTTGATTCTTGAAATTGCCTAAAACAACAAAATTGGACCAAGATTCAGTTTCTTTATTTTCTTGAAAACAAAAAAGTGAATCTTGATTTTCTTTTTCGATCGTGTCTGCATCTAGGCCTTGGTAACGAAGTTTTGGATGGTCTCGTTCAATTTTGCTCAGATTTGCTTGGCCTTCGACCTCATTATTAGGCCATGAGGAAATTTGAGCCCCTCACGTTTATAAGCCTAATTTTGGGCCTTAAGACTCGTATCATTCCCCCTTTCTCAAGAAGATTCATCCCTGAATCCTTAGCTGCACAAAAAGAAAAGGGATTAGAATAAAAAAAATAAAATAAAAATACTTACCTAAACTTTCTTGTGCACCAAAACTATTTCCAGGATCAAAGACATTATTTCGATCCTTCAAATTAGCTTTGATCATAGACGTCTCCTTTAAGAACAATGTATCAACACTAAACAAAGAAATGTTAGGCACATGAGTGTTCAAGTAAAAAATAAATTATAACTTTCTTTGAATATGCATGATCATCCATAAGAATTTCCAAAGATTAATTAATAATTTCACATAATAATCAAAATCCAGAAGTTTAATATTATTATCTAAAAATTCATATTTAAAGTCTAAGGTAGAAATTTTTGTTGTAAGATCAAACGCATAAAGTTCTTTAATAAACATATCGAATGCAACAAAAGTAACCATGACATACCTAGATAAACCCATAAAATCAATTCAACTTTCAGACCAATGTTTAATAAAATTTGACAAACGAGAAAACATGTTGTAAGGAAATATTTTACAAACAAAATTAGTAGCATACTTATCAAAAACATTCAAGGTATGCCTTTTTAAATTAATTTCTATTGTTTCCTTACCTTCGTTACCTTGTAGCACTTGTGGAGAGTTATCAATATTCAACTTACCTTTTCCCCAAAAGTAAAATCGTCTATCGATGGTAGAGTAATATAATTGGAAGTTCGTCAATGGATCCTTAAAGTCCTGTAATAAAGAAACACCATTAAACAAATTTGAGTGATGGTTAGTTAAAACATAATCATTCGTCACTTTTGTATGGGTATTTTCTTTCTTTTCATATTCTTTTTCCACTTGAGAACTCTTTAATTTTACCTCATATGGATTTTCACTCACCAAATTTGGACCATCAAGTAGACTTTTATTATTCAAGATCTCTTTTCTCTCGATCTTTTCACAAGATTTTGCCTCACTTCTCATATCCCTCTCATAAGTATTATGAATATTCAATTCAGTACAATACATCTAAATAGGAGAACATGACGTTTCTATCTCATCTAACTCAACAGATTCAAGGAAAAAAATCTCACTATCATCTTTTTCTAGTTCACAAAGTTCTCCATAGCAAATCTCTTTTCTACTAGAGTATGAGTCAACAAAAGGTATAAAGTCATACTTACTTTCTTCTCTAGTTGGATATTTAATTGGATATTGGAAATCCTTATGATCTTCTGAATTACACTAATAACATTGCACAAAAGGTGATATCTCAATTGTCTTCTCTCTATTTGGATATTTAAGTGGGCATTGGAAACCCTTATGACCTTTTGAACTACACTAATAACATTGCACAAAATGTGATAGCTCAATCGTATTCCTCCTTTCATTTAGCCATCTCCCATTGAATTGACAAACTAATTTATGATTACCTTTTTCCATTACAAGAAGTCTCTTCATCATTCTTTCAATGAAATTCTAGAATTGAGAACTTTGATTTAGCTAAAAAATGTTGACCACGATCATTATTAAGCCAAGTCTCATCATTTGCACGAGAGACACATCGAGTATTATTTGTACGAAGACGAGGCTGATCAACCTTATCTCCCCAATTACAGTTCCAATGCTCAATTTCGTACTTAGACATTCCAATTTTTTGCTAACTGTGTCTAGAATAGTGTCACATTTTTTATCTTGAGCATTTTGATCATCTAGATTTCGTTGCAACCTATCGAACCTATGTCCGAACTTATCATTGACTTCATTAAAGTCACGTTGTAATTTTGTTGTGAAACCAACAAGATTTTCGATGGTCACTAGTGGCGTGTCACTCTGGTCATCAGTTCCTTTGCCACTACGAAACATTGTGACAAATATGAAAAAACACAACACTCAAAAAGAAAAAAATAAACAAATCTCACCGTTATGCACTCAAAAATAAAATTGAATTCTCAATGAGGTAATAATTAATCTTATGAGTCCTTTAGGAGTATTTATGGCAATCAATCAGAATGTTAAAGAATCTAACTACCAAATATTCTAACATCACTAAGAGTCCAAAAGTGGCTAGACACCAAAGAATTGTGTTGCACGGAGGAAGGAATGTGCAACGTACTTTAACCTACTAACACAAGAAACAATAAAGTGTTAGAATGCGTAAAAGAACAATAAAAAATAAAAATAAATTAAAACCTAAGGCTAAGAGTCAATGAAAATTGCTGAAACCTGAAAACCCGGAAAATTGCAAAGTAACTTGACAAACTTTGTTCAAGGTGTTCCTGATTTCCAAAAATCATGGAATTTAAACTGGAGCCTCCTCAAATAATGTAAATTTGATCTAGAAAGTTTTAGCACAAAATTCAACGCACATAATATTTTTTCATTTTATTTTGTCGTATTTTTTCTGTACTTTTTTATCACCTTTTTCGTGGAAAATATTTTTTATATTGTAATACAGTGCCAAGAATTAGTATATAAAATTTCAGATCAATTGAAAAATGTTTACCAACTCAAAAATACTTTTTTTTTAAAATCTGGGTAAAAGCTGCTTATAGGTTGCAATGGAAATCAGTTTAGAAATCAACCGTGAACAACTAAAACTCTCAAATCTGATACCAAATGATACAGAATGAATGGAGAAAGCAAAAAAAGGATCAAATTCAAGTTTGACTCGTAAGGAAATATTTGGATTTGATCTAAAAAAAGAAATAAACAAATTTAGTAATAAATAAGTCGAAAAGAGTAAAAGAAGAAATTTGAAAACAAATAGCAAATAAAAATAAAAATATAAAAATAAATAAATAGACGATATTTAAAGTGGAAGATTGATTGAATAAACTGGTGGTTATGATTGATAGAAGGATAAATGTCCAATTGAACCCTTTGAGATATAAATCACAACAAACTCAATTAATTGCTCTAATCAACCCTTCAAGAAATAATCCTTGAAAAATTGAAGGGTGAAGAATGGATTCCCATGACTCATTGAAGAAAATCTAGAAGAAAACTACTTCTAAAAACCACAAGAAAGAAATCTTGCACAAGAAACAAACTCCTAGAGTTGAAAATTTTATTCATTCAAAACAAGTGTGTGATTTGTGTTCAATGAAAAGGCCTATATATAGGTTAGCTAAATAAATATAAATAAAACTCTTAAGTGTACTAGAACTCTAATTAATCTAAATAAGTAGTAATTTTAAACTAAACTTTCTTGTTGACATAAACCTCTTAACTAACTTAAACTACTTAATAATTATTAAAAATTTGGAATAATAAAATAATAAGAGAGGATAAATACAATATTGGGCTCATATATAGTAAAAATTAAGCCTAAAACCCAAACACAATATAATTTAAACTCGAATTAAAAGCCCTAAACTCATAATTCTCATCATAATCCCATCTAGAAATTTTGCTTGCGTAGTCTTCAATAAAATAGTCATAACTTGAGTTCTCGAACTCAAAATCGAGTGATTCAAAGTGCATTTCGAAGATAGAGACAGATCTTCAAACTCTATGAAGATATCTAAGACCATAAACACATGGATCCCATCCAAAAATTCATCTCAAGTTGACTAATTTTTTTATTTTAAAAATTGGCAGCTTGGTTGAATTGACTTTAATAAATTTTACCCCATCCGTACATGTATCATTCCCTCTTTCCTCGAAAAGATTCGTCCTTGAATATTGTATTTGATCAATAAAATGAAGTTAAATGTTTTGTTTAGCTCGGTAACACTCCATAACCTTAATCCGGCAACGGAGTCGGGATAGGGGTGTTACAGAGATCCATTATGACTATCTTTTAAAACCAATGGATTAACCATCACAAGATATTAATATATTAGCTCTTTTGGAGTTTTCAACTAATTTTGTGCTACCAAATATTGGAATAATATTGGTTTTTATTTTCTTTTGCACTTGTGTTCACTTTGGAGAATGCAATAGATTTAATACGATGAACTTATAAACGTCTCAATAGATTCTTTATTTCATAATCACCATCACAAACATTCGTGAATTTCAAATAAAAATTTATCTATTCATGTTGTCATGATTATTCTCCATATATAATAAACATGATATAATAAATCATAGTAAAATATACCTGAAGATCTTTAACATCATCGTCATCACCCCACGTAAGGATTATATAACTTTCTTTGGATAATGATTACCAATAGTGCGTAGGCCTCAATTGAAGACTGAAATTGCAATAGCTCTAGAAGGCAATTGACAACAACTTGAGCAGCAGATTTGGAGTGATTGTATTATAAAATATAAGAGAATTGTGTTGATAACGTGTTATAAAATAAAAAGGCAGAAAGTAAAGGACAAAGAAAATAAGAGAGCAAAAGAGAGAACGTATTTTATTGATCAATGGGAATATTTACAAAACTTCTCCAAAGTCTTTATTTATATCCATAAGAAGTATAAATGAAGTAGAGATCTACTTCTAATGACTATTAGAATTTAAAGTACATTAAAACTTGATGGGATCCATTTAGTAAGATATTCATAACAACAAATAATTTATTTTAGAATTGAAAGTAACAATATAATTTATTTTAGAATTGAAAATAACAATATAATTTAATACATGATTACTATAATCATTTTATTTACATTGATTTTTGTAAATATCAAAAAGATGAAAATTGAAAATAAAAATTGTGAATTTGCAACATGTTTTTTTTAACATTGTATATGTATGATATGGCGCAACGCATGTGTCATTAGTAATTAGTAAATAAAAAAGTGTGAACCTAAAACACCACAATTTTTAAAATTTTAATTTTAGGCCAAACTACATTTAATTTTTATATAAACTTTTAATACATATTTTTATTTAAATATTTTTTTCCATATCATGAGTTTGCCATAATCTAATATGTTTTATTAATTTTATGCATATTGTATTTGTTTATTTTTATTTTATATGATAAATATAACACCTCGTCCATCGTAGTCCCGATGGATGGATTGTGTGGTCGGATTGTAGGCTAAGTATAAGCCAGGGATGGCAAAATGCGCCCTATCCACCAAGATAAGTTAGTGCTGGTTGTCACGCCATGGTTGGTGGATTGTTTGGCTAACCAGGTAAGTTTGTAAAGACTTGGCTGAAGATTCGCCTTTTGGCGAAGTATAGGTTACTGATCTATACGTCTTGGCGTGGTCGATGTGGAGAACCCACCAATCAGCGGATTCTCTTTGTGAGTTTTGTGTTGGCGGACCTTTCTATCCATATCTGCCAAGTGGTTTATCTTATATGGTATGTAGAGTCTGCTAGTGGTGGATTGTTGGACCCGATAGTCTTCTTTGTGAGTGCGACGGGTAAGGTCGCAGCTGTAGAATAGTTACCATGCTTGCTTATAACACCTAAGTATACTATTCAATTTTAGTTGGTTCCTTGTTAAAACCTAGTTGTTTTTTAACTAGAATTCTAAAATGACAGCTTGATGTGTAAAGGTAGCTGAGTGACTTGTTTACTTGGTTTTTTATGAGTACAAGCAAAATGTACCGCTTTGATTGGTGGTAGTAGGGGTGTTTGGTAGAAATGATTGTCTATAGATTGATGTGTCAGCCACCAAAAGGTGTTGAATCAACAATAATGGTTGATGCAGTGGGGTTTCTTCTTTATTTCTTTTGCTTTGTTTTTATTTTTGGACCTCAGAGTTCTTAGTTGGAGAAGAACTAGTAAGTGTCCGAGAAGCCAGAGAAGGTTGTGGAGAGTAACGGAAGACTTCAATGTGTAACTAGCTTCCTTGAGACCTTCTGTAGGTTTCTAATTAGTGAGTATCTAGTTTGTGTTAGTCATCTATGGGTTTCCTATGAGTCTTTGCATACTGTTAAGTTCTAGTTGCCATAGTTACAGTTTATGAATCCATGTGAAATCATCCTTATGAAATATGGAAAACTATCGCATGTAATTATCTGCACGTGCATGTGAGTGACATGAAACAAACACGACTTCCTTGGTGTACAAACTCAGTATCCAGATAAGATGGGCCATTGGTAAGGCATGTTAGTTGCTAACTAGATTGACAGATGTGATAGACCACTGGTATGGCATGTTAGTTGCTAACCAGATTGGTGTGTATTGGGTCTCTAGTAGGACATGTTAGTTGCTAACCAGCCTGACAATATGGGTACTACCATCGGTAGGGCATGTTAGTTGTTAACCATGGCAAAGAGCCTTAAACTTATGGGAACATGCATGTGATCGAAATAACGTGGATTATGGTATTTGTTTTGATGTGTAAATATGGGATCAGAGGTTAGCACAAGGAAGGGAGAGAAAAAGAGTATGAAAATGTAAATTTTGATTTGTTGTTTGTAATGCATGTTATGTATATTTGAAGAGAGGAATGAAACACTAAGTAGGAATGTTTGATAATGTAATTGTAGTGTATGATAGTGGTAAATCTTTAATCATATTACTGTGTTGGGTACGTAGCGTATCCGCTAAGTAGTTGTGCTTGGTGTTCAATATCTACCCTAGTGAAATTGAATTCGGTAAGCGTGTAAGTACTAGTCAATTAATATGTCTGAGCTAGTAAGGGTAAGTGTTGGTAGCATTTGCGTTCCTTAAGGGAAGTATTTGTTCTGTTGATGTTAAGGCAACTGTTCTCTGGGAAGTAGGGGCAAAAGGTATTCACCCAGTAATAGAGTTAGCCTGGGAATACTATTCGCCAAAGATAGGTATTCGCCATTGATATATGTGTGAGGGTATATGCCCAAATGTCTCTGCATGTAGAATGTTGACTTAATAAGTTATAAATATGTATATATATGTTGTATTATCCCTGCTTTTGTAACTTGATTGGAAAGGGTCGAGCATTTTTAAATTTTGGAGCTTACTAAGTTCTTTCGAACTTACTCTCTTTCTTTCCCTTTTCCAAGTGGTACCACGACGTAAAGGGCTTGTTGAAAGGACTCAACCAGAAAAAGTGACCTCTGTTGTGAGCATCACCTATATTTGTTTTGTAACATGCATATGTATATTTTGGGGTGACGCGAAATATCAATCTTGTATTTTGAAAGAAAGTATATGTTTCTTACTATGAATATATTTTACAAACTATTTGGCGCACTCTGAATAGCCTATTTGGCGAATAGTATTGAAGTACCCTGTTTTTCAATTATGATTCAATAGTTTCAATTGTTTTATTATGGCGAATTGCCAAATATTTTCCAATATTTTGCTAAAAATTATAAAAATAATAAATCAAGTTTAATTCTGCTTTTAGTATAACACCTCAGTCCGCCAGTTGGGGGTTGAGGTGTTACAATAAATTTTATCAAAATCTACTCACAATGGTTGTTGAACAACGGTTAAAGTAACAAATAAATTGATAAATCTTTAGTTAATACCAATCTTGAGTTTAATTCTTGAATAACTTCAATCTTTTCTCTCTTTATATGTGCATATATATATATAATTGTAAAAATAAATTTTTTCTTTTTATAAAATAAAATAAAATCTAGAATACTAAAATCTCCATGCCTAAACTATATTGTTTTAACTAATTTAATTAAATATTTTGTTAAATACAAATCAACTCATTTTATTAGTCTTAAATTTTAAGCAACGTAAAAGTTTGATTCATTTATTGTGATTTTGAATATCAAACAAGTGTTACTATAAAACAATACATACAAATAAATTATTTTCGAATTGAAAATAACAGTATAATTCAGTACATGATTAACATAATCAATTTATTTACATTGATTTTTGTAAATATCAAAAAGATGAAACTTGAAAATAAAAAGTATGAATTTCCAACATGCTTTTTTTTTCCATTGTATATGTAAATATGGTACAATTACTTAAATTATGGTTTCAAATTTTTTATTTTTAGAATATTATATATGTTTTAATTATTTACAATAACATTCACTTACATTAATTATCTAAAATAAAAATATATTAAAAATAAAAAATAAACACATACTGACGTAAAAGGACTAAGTTATAAAATAAATCTCGATTGCCTGACACAATATATAATATATATGAGCATATATGTATGTGTATTTATAATAATATAGCCTACTTTTTTATTCACCAAAAATATATAGACTACTTCTATAATGTCCATCTGACTGTAACATTATGGCTTGTGCACGTTTCTAAAAGTCATTAAGTATCCCTTGCCATATTTTTGTAACGAAAAGGTAAGTGTTAGCAAAGAACCCTTTGTCTAACCACAACATTCATTGATTTCTTCTCTTCTTTCTTCATTTTGCTGTGGAAACATTGAACATTATCTTGTTGGATTTCTTTCCATCTATGCTCTTTGGTTTCCTTACTAAGTTTCTGTGACTCTCCCATTTAATGTTGTGGAAAAACACAAACACCATCAGTACTTCCACCCTTTTATTGTTTGATCACTCACTCCACTAAGAATGATGGAGAAGGTGATGCAGCTAAACCCGATTCACTCCAGACACCATGTTTTATGGGTTTTCATCATCGTTCACTTTTCATTACTCCTTTTCTCAGCTTTCTCTGCAGATATCTCACCCAGGTTCTTTCTTTCTTTCTCCCATCCCCTATTTTCCTCTGTTTTGCTCTGTTTTATGTGATAAATGGAAATGTTGCTGATATTCGGAATTTCAATTTCAAACTGGAATTAAACTTTGGGTTCTTTCTTTTTTTGTTCTATAAATGTCTTTTTCTTCATCTCTTTCTGTTATCTCTATCGGCCTACTGGTTTTGGACACCATCACTTTTTCACACTTTTAACCTACACCTCAAGGCATGACTGAATTGTGAAATCTGATAGTAACTTCTAGTAAGAGTTGGTAAAAGTTCCTCATTTTTCCCTATGGTAATGCTTTTTGGGTGGCCTAAAAATTCTTTTTGTTAACTTTTTTGGTTAACATCAGCATGTGAATGCATGGTTTTTTACCTTTTTTTTTTTTTTTTTAGTAACACCAAAATTCTTAAACTAGTTTTAATCTTTCAAAGCAAAGGTTTCAAGCTCAAGTTCCAAGGGTGCTAAGTATGATCAAAGTTCTTTTTTATTCTTTTTCAAAATTATTTGAAGAATGTTGGTAGTGACCCTGCTTTCTTTTTGTTTTGTTTATCTTCCAACATTTGTTTTATATGTCTAAAGGTCAAAATATTTATTTCCTATGACACTAACTTTTTATTTAGTATGTCAAAATTTATATTTATATATAATTTGTACATCTTTGTCTGAATTGCAGAAAAATCTTAAATGGTGAAAAAAAGAAGTCTTGTAAAGTCGAGTTGCATAGAGAAGATAACAGAGTAAGATTAAATTCTCCCTCTTCCATAAAGATAAATGAAGAATAATTAAATTTTCTTTTCTTTTGTAAAAAAAAATGATAAATGCATGGTTCATTTAACTTTTTTATTCTCCAAATCATAGTATTTATTAATTAGCAAATGGATACATTTTCAGGTTTTTATTGATAATGGACTTGTTGAGGTAACTATAGAGAATCCTTCTGGTCATTTATCCGGAATTAAATATAAGGGAATGCTTAATGTGCTTGAAACCAGAAACAATAACAACAACAAAGGGTATGCACTTTTAAATAGTTTCCTTTTTTTCACCTTTCCCGTTTTCGGATAATCAATGTCAACTGAATTTAATACAAAAAATAAAAATAAAAATTGAAAGCTCATTACATATTCTAGGTATTGGGACATTGTCTGGGATAATGAAGCCTATGATAAGTAAGTTATTCGCGGTTTTTACATTAATGGTGTTATGAATATCATCTGTTATATCTTTAATTAACACTATTTTTATTTTTATTTGCATGCTACTGCAGATTAGCTACACAACACGTCAAGATCATTACAGAAACTGACGAGTTAGTTGAGCTTTCCTTCACCAAAATGTGGGACATAACAAAAGACCATGGCAGTTCAGTTCCTTTAAACGTAGACAAAAGGTTTGCAAACATTCTCCGAGGTTTCAACATTTTTTATGGTCAAGTGCTTAATTTTAACATGTTTTTTCCAGGTATATAGTACGACAAGGCGTTCCAGTCTTGTATATGTATGGTATTTTGGAGCGACAAGAAGATTTTCCCGATGCTCATATGTATCAAATAAGGATTGCTTTTAAGCTCAATGAAGACAAGTAAAACTATTAACTATATTGAATATCCTTTTTTAAAAAAAAAGTTCTTAAATTGATGAAACAATTTGACATATTGATTCAGGTTTCATTTCATGGCGGTATCAGACACGAAACAAAGGATTATGCCTATCCAAGAAGATCGAGATGAGAGTCGCTGTCAAGTTCTAGCTTTCAAAGAAGCTGTTCTGTTGACGAATCCAACCAATCCACAACTTAAAGGAGAGGTTGACGACAAGTACCAATATTCGAGTGAGAACAAAGACAACAAGGTTCATGGGTGGATATCGGATGATGATGCTGTCGGTTTCTGGGTGATCACCCCTAGCAATGAGTTCCGAACTGGTGGCCCGCACAAGCAGGACCTCACTTCTCATGTTGGTCCCACAGCCCTCTCCGTAAGTCTACACTTACAAACCAACACAAACATACAAGTATATAAAATGAGCTTCCTTCCTTATTTGAAAGCTTTCACTTTCACGATGTAGATGTTTGTTAGTACTCATTACACGGGGACGGAGATGGACGTATTGTATAAGAAAGGAGAGACTTGGAAAAAGGTTTTGGGCCCTGTTTGTATGTATCTCAACTCAGCATCTTGGGATGAAGCTCGTCATTATCGCAAGGCGCTGTGGAATGATGCTAATAGACAGTTGCGTGAAGAAATCCAAAGTTGGCCTTACAATTTCACTGCGTCAGAAGATTTTCCTCATGCTCAACAACGAGGAGAAGTTAATGGTCAATTGCTAGTGCGAGATCAGTATGAGTCTCCTTTTTCTTCTGTTGTGTCCCCTTCATCCAATTACTTCAGTGTTGTTGCCTAATCCTTGCTTTGTTTTCTGGGTTCAGAAGCTTGGATAAGCAACTAATGCAGGCGAAATCTGCGTTTGTGGGGTTGGCAGCGCCTGCATATGCAGGATCATGGCAAACGGAAGGAAAGGTTAGTATCACGGGTGCACGGCATCCGAACTATTATAAAAACATATAAACATATTTATATGTATTAATATTTATATGTATAATGCTGTATTAATATTTAAAATTTTGATTAGGCTTATCTTAAATTTTCATAAAGGGATAAATATTATTTTAAAAGTACTTTTTTTTCTATATTTTTATATAATATCTAGAAAATACATATATACGAGATTCAGACCTAAAAATTAACTTTACTCTTTTGATATTATCATTTCAACTAAAGACATATTTAGTAGTAGGAAGGGATCCAATTACACTGGTATAAAATTTAATGGTTTTACACCCTTTCTAACTTTTTCATACAATTAATATTTTAACAATCCAAACATTGAATTTATCAATATATTTGTACTTGTAATGCATGTAAATTTTTGAATTGATCTGATATCTCTATCATATTTATAATATTGAATTTAACGGTTGAAAGTATTTTGCATAAAATCAATAGTTATAAAATTTTAATTTATGTCAAACTTGAGATGTATCATCTACACGAATTGAGTATCAAATATAACGGTTGAATTGTTAAAATATTAATAATATAAAAAATTACGAAAGGAGGTAAAACCACTTAAATTTTACATCGGTGCAAGTAAATCTTTCTGTTTAATATTTAAATTCTTTTTATAAATTGATTAGATAATTTAAACGTACGTAACTAAAAACTAGATTATTAAGTATATATTTATATATGAAAAGCAAACTTCCATAAATCTAAGAGACTACATGGAAACCAGCCCATAAATCTAAAAGCAAACTTCCATAGATTATTAAGTATTGGTGCCGACTACGTTGGTTAGTAGTGCTAACAAGTTTTGCATCTGGTTTTTGTCATCTTCTTTTCTATTTATAGGGCTACCAATTTTGGACTCAAACAGACAACACTGGCCGTTTCACTATAAAAAATGTCCGACCAGGGGAGTATAATTTTTATGCATGGGTCTATGGTTTCATTGGAAACTATAAATTAAATCTCAAAATCACTATCCAACCAGGTAAAATCAATCTCCTATTTCTTGGGATCAAAGAAATAAGATCGTCTAGACCATTTAAACTCGCTTTAATTGGAGATTCATAAACATACATATTTCTCACTGCAGGAAACAAGATCAACTTGGGTACCCTTATATACGATCCTCCAAGAAATGGCCCTACATTGTGGGAAATAGGGATTCCCGACAGAACAGCTGCTGAGTTCTTCATACCTGAACCAAATCCAACATTTGTTAACTCAATCCTCAACCATGACGCCGACAAGTAAGCTTTTTGGCTACACCTTTCTACCTAAGCTTTCCAAACCCAGATTTCATCAACTTAACTTCATGTTTTGTAACGTAACAGATTTAGACAATACGGATTGTGGGATCGGTACTCAGATATTTATCGTGACGGTGATCTTGTCTTTACAGTTGGGGTTAGCAATTATTCTAAGGATTGGTTCTTTGCTCATGTTCCCAGGTGCCATTTTCAACTTACATTTCCCAGGGTGTTCTTTTTTTTTAATTTTATATTCTTTTTGGTGCTAATATTTTCAATCACAGGCGCATAGGAAACGAGACAAGGGCAACCACATGGCAGATTAAATACGAACTCCAGGAAGTGAACAAGGCGGGAAATTACACGCTCCAACTGGCCTTGGCAGCAGCTTCCTATGCTGAAGTTCAGGTATAAATAATAACAGTAAACCTCATCTCACATCCTCAGCCACCATTTATCAATGCTGGTCTTTCACTTAAACTGCATTTCTCATCATCTTTCATAGGTTCGAATCAACAATCCCGATGCTAATCTACCTCATTTTACGACGGAGAGAATCGGGTACGATAATGCAGTACCAAGACATGGAATTCATGGATTGTACAGATTGTATAGTATAAATGTGCCAGGAAATGGATTTCAGAGAGGGAATAATACGATCTTTCTAACTCAGACAAGATGCCATGATTCATTCGAAGCAGTTATGTATGACTATATTCGGTTTGAAGGACCTGCTGTTTAATCAAGTAGCTAGTCTTGTAATAATAGGAAGTTGGTTTATATTCTTTTCTGGTAGTAATACATGATCAGAGGCCTTCGCTACTGAACTTGGCTCAACCCTAATTTTAGATAAAATAAATATATAAAATGAGAGAATGAAATTTTTGTTTCTTGCTCGAACTCGGATACCGGTATGTGTTTAGGTGTCAGACTCATCAATCAAGTTAAACTTAAACTTGGAGATACGCACAGATAATTCTAGCAAAGAGGACTCAGACTGGTGTGGAAACTCGTTTTATAAGTATTTAAATATATATAAATTTAATTACATAAGTTATTGTTTTGGTTATTTGTGTAGATGAGATATATATCACATTAATATATTATTTGGAATGGATTTACACATTCAATTAAAATATTTGGTGCCTTCATTTGGGTGGTAAAATTATCACAAAACCTCACGTGTTATATCTTATATTTCATTTTATTTTTTATTGAAAAAGTTATAAAATTAAAAAATATTAAAAAATAACAATACCAATCTATTAAAATCTAATGGTTATAAAATTTATAAAAAAATTGACCACATACTCTTTTATTGGGTCAATATTGTTATTTTTTTAATAATTTTTTAATTTCTTTTATAAAATTTGTTTATAATTTTTATAATTTTTAAATTTTAAAAAGTTTTAATTGATTTTAAATTTTTTTTTAAGTAAAATGTATTTTATCCAAAAAGCAAACTTGTTTAGAGGCCTAATCAATCTCTCAACCTACAGAATCAGTATCAACACTCATTTACATCAGCTCCCAATTTCTACAAATGTCATCAGTATTCTCTAAAGCAACTCTAAAATTTACAATTCTATCATGAACAAAACAATTAATCAGTGCAAACAAAGAATGAACCGATCTTGGATTGCCACCTTGAATTCTAAGGTTTCTTTCTTGCCAAACAAAGTAGATAAAAGCACACCATGAAGTCTAAGAATAGTAGATTTAAGTCCGTTAGCTCTACCATTCTTGACCATCCAATAAAAAATACTCTGCCAGGAGTCAAGTTGTAAATGAAGACCACAAGCATGAAGAATAAGGGTCCATAGTTGCTGAGAAAAAGAGCAGTTCCAAAAAAGATGGGTCTCTACTTTCAATATCATATGAGCACAAAGAACATATTGGATTTGTAAGACCCAATTTCTGCCCGGGCCCAAATATTAAAACAAAATAAATAACAATCTAATTACAAAGGAAAAATAACAGGCCCAATGTAGCCCATGGCCCAAAATAAAAAAAACTTCTAGCCCACAAAACTTAAAAACATTTTCGGCAGAAAGGAGCAGACACCCTAAGGTGCGCCGCACGCCGCTCCACCTCCTCACTCACGCCGCAGCCTTCATTTACCTATCACCGCTCCTCCATGCCTCGAAATCCCTGCAAAAATTGAATGCAACAACAGAGCATGCTAACAGTAATGACAGTAAATATAGGCAGATAAAGGAAAATTTAATGGTTGGATCTGGCTATAAAGGCCTAGATCTTCTCTTTGTAATTTTTTACACACATCAGTCAATTGAAAATCAGAAACAGGTTGATTTTAAACTATTCTCTTCGCTTTTTTCCTTTTTATTCATTTATTTTTTTATTTGCTTGTTTTTTTAAAACCCATTTTAAAATAATTAGCAAAGAAAATAAAAGGGAAACAGTTACCTAAATCGGCCCTTAGACCCGCCGTCGATGGTCCTTTGCCGTCGTCGGATTCGGGCTCGGAAGAAGGCCAAAGACTTTGTTTTCTCATCAGTTCCCCTTTCCAAAGTTCGGACCTTTGAATATGCTTCGATGCGCGGATCGGAAACTCCTTCGCACGATGCTGGCCATCGGCCATGGCGGCGATTAGGATCGGCCGAGGAATGGGGTTGAGAGGATTTGAGATCCTCAGTTTTTTGAAAGAAATGGGGGCTGGTTTCTTTTTTTTAGGGTTTTAATTTTTCTATTTATATAAGAATATATATGGCGCCATTTTGGGTTTGAATAACAACTGCCAAAACGACACCGTTTGGCCTAAGACCCGAAGACCCGACCCGCATTCATGGGATCCGCATGTTTTCTGATGTGAGGGGATATTTGCGCATGCAGTCCCTCCGCCTTTGCAATGTAGCGCAATCTGATTCTTTTTAGTTCTTTTGGAATTGGGCCGCAAATTTTGCTTCTGTTTCGATTCGGTCCTTGGACCATGTATAATCCCTCGCTTGAAACGCTGCGTTTCTAGACTGGGGAATATTTCTCTGCATACCCCTTGCGCTTTGAGCGCGCTTCATTTCGGTCCCTTAGCAACCTGTTTTATTTATTTTCAATTTAAACCTCGATTTTTGGCCTGATTTCAATTTGGTCCACAACTTGTTTTTATTCATTTACTTATTTATTTTTATTTCATTTTTTTAACATTTCCTTTTTTATATATTTTTTAAAAAAAAAGAGGTTTCAATAAAGATTTCGATTAATGTTTATTTACTCATTTTTTAATTTTAATTGATTTTACACTATTATTTGTTTTATTTATTATTTCTTTTTTTATATATATTTATGGGTTTATTTGCTTTGTTTTTGCCATTATTATTGTCATCTCGTTGATCATATATTTGTTAATTTTAAAATATTTCTAAGATATAGATACATTAGTATTATTATTTTGTTGTTATTATTGTGATTATTAGATTGTTATTTGCATTATTATTATCCATGCATGATAGCATTAAGGTTTATTAATATCAATAATGTATATGTGTTTCATGATGCATATCGTGTCATAATTATTGCAAACGTATGTCGTATTATTTGTTGTTGGTCACGTGCGACCCTTGTTATTTATTTTGAACAATTTCTCCTTTCATACAATCAAGTGTACAAATGCCATCTATATATTTCATTAGCTTTCCTCGAATACAACAAAAAAAAAGAAATTTCAAAATTAGGTTATATTTTGCATTTTGGCAAATCTGAGAAAATTGTACCCTAACTTACGGGGTTTCGTTTTTCTCGTTAAACCTAAATGGCAAAGTATCCTTTTTAAACTTCAAAAATAATAAAAGAAATTTTGTTATAAGGTGACATTTCGTGTCTTGGTAACTCGAGAAATCGTACCCTAACTTACGGGGTTTCGATTTTTCTCATTAAACCTGAATACCGAAATGTTCTCCTAAATACCAAAATTTGAATTTCTAATAAGTTTTTTTAAGACAAGTTTATTCTTTTGAGTTCCGAATATTGCGTCCTAACTTACGGGACGTGATATTTTGTAGTTTAGAGACGATCAGGTCTTTAACCCTCTTTTAAAATTACTCAAATAATTCCAAAGTATACATCATTAAAAAATGATCGTACTTTAAAATCTTTTCAAAATTTCAACTTTCAAAATTTAGACATTTAGTAATCAATTAGGTACCAATTTTTAGGCGCTTTGAGGGTGCTAACCCTTCCTCATGCGTAACCGACCCCTGGGCTTGATTTCTTAAATCATCATAGACCAAAATCATTGTTTTGATAAATTAAAATATTTTATTAAAACGACTATTACGAGGTGATCCGATCACTCCTAAACAAAGATTGGTGGTGACTCTATTTTTTTTCAAATTTAAGTCGACCCCGTTTAACAAAAAAAGGTTTCGACAGCTTGGCGACTCCGCTGGAGACTAGAGAGTCAAGCCGTCAATTGACTAGTTCTTGTCTTTTTACCGAAATTGAAATTTGGGGTTAAACATATGATCTTTTCGTGCATTTCGTTCATCTTTGTTTAGGTCCTTATCATTATGTTTTATGATTACTACATTTTGATACGTTTCTACACATTGCATCGCATGATCGGTTGATCTTACACCTTTAAGTGGGAGTGAGAAACTATTCCTTCTTGAGGTTTTCACCTCCGTATAGGATAGTGGATCGCTTTCAGGATACATCCGTACCTATGTCTTCGTGAGATTTTCATCTCCGTATAGCCATAGGGAAATGTATCCCCCTAAACTGAACTCAGTCCATATGAGCCTATAATGGGTGAGGATCAAGGAATCTATCGGTTTAGGTACCCTTTACTTTAGAACTGAACCACATGTAACGAGCCCTAAGAGCTTACCCTAGGTAGAGCCATGCCGAACCCTAGTGGTTACCCGAATAGGTAATTTGCTTACTTTTTTTCTCGTATGCTTTTGAATATAGCTTGGTACACGATACTAACTTATTCTGTGTTGCTTTTATTTTGATTGCATGAAATTTTCATTTCAAAAGAGGTGTTGGTTCACATTCAGTATCTAAATAGAGAGCTCAATATGAAAAGGGAGTTTTTTGGTAAAGTGGAAGATAATGCGGTTGTCCGAGTTTGGTCTGAAAAGGTTCAGCAAGAAAAGGGTGATAGCCTCATAGAAGGATACGTGTCAGAATTATGAGACTTCACTTGTATTAGCGTGACTCAGAATCGTCTGCAAGAATTAAAAGAGATATGGGATCAGTGGGATAACGAGATCAAGTAGCTCTTTTACAGTAACTATGGTGATCTGCCCTACTTACTAGACGTAAAGGTAGACAAGCACTTATTTTGAGCCCTTGCGCAGTACTGGAATCTAGCCTACTGCTGTTTCACGTTTGGGAAGGTAGATTTGGTACCCACGGTAGAAAAATAAACGACCTTGCTACGATGCCCGAGGATCCAGGTCGACAAAGCCTATTCGAGAGCAGCCTATGTCCCGATATTCTTGAAGAAATTAATAAGTATTACAGGAATGAGCGAGCAATGGGTCGCGGCCCGGATTAAGCAAAAGAGAGACAACAAGTGCATACATTGGAAAAATCTGCGAGATCTGATCTTGGCACATCCGGATGTGAGAAAAAGGGTTGATATCTTCGCCTTGAGCATTTATGGTTTAGTCGTCTTCCCCAAGGCGTTAGGGCATGTGGATGACGCAGTTTCAAATCTGTTTTATAGGCATGACAAGAGGGTCACACCGGTCCCAGAGATTTTGGCTGAAACCTTCAAATCTCTTAATGCGTGCCGAAGAGCGAGTGAAGGAAGGTTCATTGGATGTGCGCAACTGTTATTGGTTTGGTTCCATAGTTACTTTTGGAAAGTGGAAAAGGTCTCCTATCGGGTCTTCTCAGAAAGCTACTCCCTATTAAAGGAATTAGTGGCTACACCAAGACGAGACAACATCACGGAAAAGAAATGGATGGTGATTCTCCAAAATCTTCAAGAGGAGGATGTCGAGTGGAGAGCCCCGTAGATGATCCCTAATGAGATTTTGTATCGATGTGGAGAGTTTGATTGGGTTCCTTTGCTCAAAATTTGGGTAGCCATTGGATACGCCCCTTTGCTAGTCTTGAGACAGTATAGATCTAGACAGTTCATATCGGCAACATAAGGGTTGACTCAGTGTGAATTTTCGTACAGGGGAGATCAATACAAGAAGAAGGTTTGCAAAATATCAAATGCTTGGAACCAGACCCGTAGAATGAAGATACTTGTCGTAAGTCCAATGACAACGCCCGAATATAGTTGGTGGTGGGAAAGGAGGATCAACGATAACAACCCCATGTCAAGCCAAGAAGATGTTCGACCAATAGAAAAGCATCTACAAGTTGTTCCGTCAGAACTAGAGATCATTAAACAAGACTTTGAAAAGAGAAGTTCGGAGTTGGGAAAGAAGATAGAGCAGCTAGAAGAGGAAAAGATGTGTTTGGGACTAGATGTCGATATCCACAAGTTGGAAGCTAAAAAATTAAGGAAAGGGAAGACCAAGGTTGAAGAGGATTTAGATAGTCTAAAAACAGATTATTAGAAGCTGCATTTGTCAATAAGAACAGCTGGTTTGGGTAAAACGTCGGAGCAATGGTGATAGGAGATCAAAGAAGAAAAGACCAAGGCTGATCAGTGGGAAAAGAAATTTTAAGACGCCCGAGCTCGAGAAAGCGCTTTGGAGAAAAACTTGTTAGAGTGCCGGAATGAAGAAGCAAGATTAAAAGCCTGGGTAGCTGAGTTAGAAAAGTCACTTCACCTGCACCATAGTCGCAACTCTATGATCGAGTTGAGAGCAAGTTTAAGTAAGATCGAAGAATTAAAAGGAAAGATAGAAGAGCTCAAAGACGCATTACAAAATTCTGAATTACGAGTGGAACTTCTTGAGAGGCGTAACGAAAAGTGCCAAGAGCAGCTCCATCATTCCCAAAGTCAGATTAGAAATAGGGATTACATTATGGGTGAAGCTATGACTCAAGTACGGGAAGCAGCCTATCATCTACAAACCTTAGCAATTCAAGCTGATGTATTGAGTTTAAAATATGAATCAGAATCAAGTCAAGGTCGAGAGTTAGCTTGGCTCCTTAGGAGGGTTAAGGCTTTGAGTATAAAGGCAAAACCGTATATGTAATCCATTTTATGTAAAGAAATTTGTTTTCTGATTGAGTTTTTCTAATGAAATTGAATTAGAATCAATGCCTCTTTTTGCATTCATTCATCTGCTTTACATCTCATCATATGCACAAAATTTTCAAAAAGGATCCTAATAAATTAAAATTATGACAGTTACCCTGGAAACCAACAAAAATCCACCAACCAAATATCACTACGGTACTCGTCACCAAACAACAGCAATGGATCAGAGGTTAGAAAGATCAAAACAATTGCAAAAGGAGATGCAAGATCAGATGCAGGAACGACTGGATAAAATCCAACAAGACATGCTAGAATCCCAAAGAACTATGATGAACCAATTGGCATAGTTATTGGCTGGAGGGAATGATAAAGAAAAAAAAGCCTTGTAGTTGATTCTGGGGTTGATCATGATGACCCTGTTTATCCTCCAGGTTTCACCTCGACAAGCACCCAGGCACAACCAGATATGTGCCCGCAAAGAGTACCTGTCACTATTAGACCTCAATATCAGGCTGGTGCCTGATCTCGATGACGTGGCAGAAATGGAAAAAGCAAGAATGAACTTGCCAAAACAACTTGAGGACCGGTGTAGATGGCTAGAGGAGAAATTTAGAGCCATGGAGAACACCGACTACCATTGTGGAGTTGACGCCAAGGATCTGAGTTTGGTCCCTAATTTAGTGCTCCCGCCTAAGTTCAAGATGCCGTAGTTCGAAAAGTATAATGGGACTAGCTGTCCTGAAGCTCATATCACTACGTTTTGTCGAAGGATGACAGGATATGTCAATAATGATCAACTGTTAATCCACTACTTCAGGACAGTTTGATCGAGTCTGCAACCAAGTGGTACAACCAGTTGAGTCGTGCTAAAGTTAGTTCATGGAGAGACTTGGCGCAAGCTTTTATGAAGCAATACAGTCATGTGACAGACATAAATCCCAATCAAATTACATTACAAAATATGGAAAAGAAGCCTAGTGAGAGCTTCAGACAATATGCCCAGAGATGGAGAAAAGTGGCAATTCAAGTCCAACCACCCTTTCTGGAGAAGGAGACAACCATGCTTTTCATCAATACTTTGAAGGCTCTGTTCATTAATCACATGTTAGGTAGCGCCACTAAAAGCTTTTCAGACATAGTAATGTCTGGAGAAATGATAAAGAACGCCATAAGAAGCGGCAAGATAGAAGCAGGAGAAAGCGCCAAGAGGCCAGCCCCAAGAAAAAAAGAGCACGAGATAAACAACGCAAGTATGTTTAACAAAGGCTATTCTAAACCAATCACGGTGGGACAGGAAAGAGTAGTAACCACTAGCCATCAAGGCTCTTCAAGGTAGGAATCCCATCCAAGGCTGAATATAGAAAGACCCCAATTCACACCCATCCCAATGACGTATAGGGAACTGTACCAGAATCTATTCGATGCACATGTAGTGTCTCCATTTTATCTAAAACCTATGCAACCTCCATACCCCAAAGGGTACGACGCGAATGCCCAACACGAATATCACACGGGAACTACGGGGCACTTAATTGAGAACTACACTGTGTTTAAGAAAGTCGTGGAAAGATTCATTAGGATGGGGATTGTAAAGTTTAACGACCCATCAGGACCAAATGTAGTAGGGAATCCGTTGCCCAATCATTTTGATAAAGGGGTAAACGCAATAATCAAGAGTAGATGAAAAAGAATCAAAGCTGACGTTGCAGAGGTAAATACTCCACTGAGATGGGTTTGGAGACGAATGATATAGGGAGATCTCATCGAGCAAGATTCAAGGGAAAGGCCCGAAGGAGCAGGGAAATATTGTGAATTCCATGCCAAAGAGGGCCACAACATTTAAAAATGCACTGAGTTCAGGGCCATGGTGCAAAATTTAGTGGACACCAAAGAATTGGAGTTTTATGAAGAGATCAAAGGACTAGAAGAGGGTAAAGTTTATGCCTCACAGGAAGGATCTACGGGAAAGGCCCAAAGGGTTAATCACCCGGTGGTGATTATTTCGCAGCCAATGAGCATAGAAGCTAGAGTACAAATGGCACCGAGGGTCATAATCAAAAAACCTGTATCCTTTCCTTACAAGGATAGCAAAAGGGTTCCTTGGAATTATGACTGTAACGTGACAATCTCGGGAGAGGAGAACCCGGTAAACACTTCAGAGGAGGGTAATGATGTAGGCTTCTATACGCGTAGTGGGAAACACTACGATCCAGCAAATGCAAGAGTAGAGCCCATAAAAGGAAAAGCCTTAGCTGTTGAGCGAGGGGAAGTAAAGACGACTAGAATTGAATCGCATGTTAACAAATCGGTGACTGAAAACGAGGCTAGAGAATTCTTAAAATTCTTAAGGCATAGCGAGTATAGCGTGGTAGAACAATTGCATAAGCAACCGGCTCGCATCTCAGTGCTCAGTTACTTTTAAGTTTAGAGACACATCGTAATGCGTTAACAAAAGTGCTAAATGAGACTTATGTTGCTAACGATATCTCAGTGAATAAGTTGGACCGATTAGTTAACAATATAAGTGCCGACAACTTCATCTTCTTTAATGATGATGAAATACCGTCGGGAGGAAGAGGAGCCACTAAAGCCCTACATATTACCATTCGCTGCAAGGGATACACGTTGCCAAGGGTATTAATCGATAATGGATTGACCTTGAATGTCTTACCCTTATCCACCTTAAACAGTTTGCCAGTGGATAGCTCTCACATGAAATCATGCCAGAATGTAGTAAGAGCATTTGATGGCACTGAAAGGAGGGTAATGGGAAGAATTGAAATACCCCTTTTGATTGGCCCAACTACATACGAGGTAGATTTCCTGGTGATGGACATCAAACCTTCGTATAATTACTTGTTGGGAAGACCCTGGATTCATTTAGTAGGGGTGGTGCCTTCATCATTGCACCAGAAATTAAAATTGGTAACAAAAGGTCGACTGGTTATGATAAGCGCGGAAGAAGACATCATTGCATCCGTAACCAGTGACGCGCCATATTTAGGGATAGATGATGAGGCGATTGAATGTTCCTTTTGATATTTGGAATTCGTAAATGCAACCTTTGTTGTTGAAGGGAATAAGATCCCGATGCCCAGCATATCCAAAACCACGAGGATGGGACTACAGACGACAGTCGGGAAGGGAGCCTTACCGGGGAGAGGACTCGAAACATGCCTTCAAGGAAGGATGGAGGCACCAATGCTAAAGGATAAACGAAACCGCTTTGGCTTAGGATTTAAGCCAGACGCGAAGCAAAGGAAGAAAGAGCTGGAAAAGAAGTAAGAAAGGAGGAAGGCGCGTTTGAGCGGTGGAGAAATTGATTGGGAACCTATGACCTTCCCCCACATATCTAGAACCTTCATATCAGGGGGAACCATTTATCCTGAACGAAGGACACCAAGAAGGGATACTACGGAAGAAATGTTAGGAAAACTAAACATTAATGCCATATTCAAAGAAGAACTTAAAGAAGGAAGTATATCAAGCATCCGCCCTTACGAACCTGGAAGTGTTTTAGACAACTGGACTTCAGAAGAGATCCCTGCAACATTTAGAACTAATTTAGAGTAATATTCAGAACACTTGTTGCCCTAAGTCTGGGGGTAATAAGAATCTTTTGTAAAAGACACATGTCCAAAATCTTATTTCAATGAAAACATATCATTCAGTCTCACTTTGAGCAAATATTATTTCATTCTTTTCATCCCATTTATAATCATACTGTGCATATAATTATTCTTAGATTCTTCTTTCTTTGGACCTCCCTTCATCCCAATAACAGGTCTTCAGATGTCAATGATGTGAGCGATGCTATTACTAACTCAGAGTCCCTATTTGAACAAGACATGAGTATGGATGATCCTCAGGATTTTGAAGATGACCAAGACAGCGTTTTATCTCCTGATTTGTTAAGAATGGTGGAACAAGAAGAAAAACAAATCCTACCTTATAAGGAATCAGTAGAAGTCGTGAGCTTAAGAGAGGGAAGAGAGGTAAAAATTGGTACTCGCATTACCGAGAAAACAAGGCGAGACCTCGTTGGGTTGCTTCAAGAGTTTAAAGATGTCTTCGCATGGTCCTATCAAGACATGCCCGACCTAAGTACCGATATTGTGGTACATCACCTGCCCATGAAGGAAGAATGTAAACCAGTCCAACAAAAGCTCCGAAGGATGAGGCCCGATATCTTGCTGAAAATAAAAGAAGAAGTTAAGAAGCAGTTTAATGCTGGGTTCTTACAGGTGGTCAAGTATTTAGAATGGGTAGCCAACATAGTCCCTATTCCTAAGAAAGATGGGAAAGTGCGAATGTGTGTGGACTATAGAGATTTGAACAAAGCCAGTCCCAAGGACAATTTCCCATTGCCCCATATCAATACCTTAGTGGACAACATGGCCTGATATGCACTATTCTCCTTCATGGATGGTTTCTCCAGGTACAACCAAATTAAGATGCATCCTGAAGACATGGATAAGACCACATTCGTAATGATGTGGGGGACGTTTTGCTACAAAGTGATGCCGTTTGGACTAAAAAATGTAGGAGCGACATATCAGAGAGCCATGGTAACCTTGTTCCATGACATGATGCATAAAGAGATAGAAGTCTATGTCGATGACATGATTGCAAAGTCTAGAACAGAGGCGGAACATGTGCAAGTCCTAAGAAAACTATTCCTAAGGTTAAGAAAATTCCAGCTAAAGCTTAACCAGCCAAATGCACTTTTGGGGCTAGATCGGGAAAGTTGCTTGGATTCTTAGTCAGCGAAAGGGGAATTGAGATTGACCCAGACAAAGTCAAACCCATACAAGAATTGCCTTTGCCGAGTACTCAGAAAGAAGTTCGAGCTTTTCTAGGAAGACTAAATTACATCGCTCGATTTATTTCACAGTTAACTGAGAAATGTGACCCCATTTTCCTTCTCTTTAAGAAACACAATCAAGGTGTATGGGATGAAGAGTGCCAGAAAACTTTCAAAAAAGTCAAACATTACCTGTCCAACGCCCCAGTACTGATGCCACATTGCCCAAACAAGCCACTGATACTATACTTAGCAGTATTTGAAAATTCTATGAGGTGCGTGCTCGACCAACATGATGAGTCAGGACGAAAAGAAAGAGCAATCTACTATCTTAGCAAGAAGTTCACTGAATGCGAAATGAGATATTCGCCGATTGAAAAATTGTGTTACGCCTTGGTCTGGACTAATCGAATATTGAGACAATACATGTTATACCATACGACTTGGTTAATCTCAAAGTTGGACCCTCTGAAATACATGATGGAGTCGACCACTCTATATGGAAGGATGACCCGATGGCAAATTCTACTGTCTGAATTCAACATAGCCTATGTGAATGAAAAGGCCGTAAAAGGGAGTGCAATAGCAGATTTTTTAGCTAGTAGAGCCCTAGAAGATTATGAGCCTTTGAATTCCGATTTCCCAAATGAGGATCTGATGTATGTAGCAACCGTTGAAACAAACACACAAAAAGGCAATGCTTGGAAATTGAACTTTGATGGGGCCTCAAATGCTGTGGGCAATGGGATCGGGCCAGTCTTGGCATCTCTAGATGGTGATCGTTATTCGTTCACTAGTAAATTAGATTTTGATTGCAAAAATAACATGGTAGAGTACGAAGCATGTATCATGGGAATTCGTGTAGCTATTGAACATAAGATCAAGGTGCTAGAGGTATATGGGGATTCTGCATTAGTAATTTATTAGCTGAAAGGCGAATGGGAGACAAGAGACCCCAAGTTGATTAATTATTGAAAGCTGATCCTGTAATTAATTGGAGAATTTGATGATATCAGCTTCTGCCATCTCCCATGAGATGAGAATTAGATGGCTGGCGCCTTGGCTACATTGACTTCTATGATCAAAGTAAATAAACAAGAGGATGTGAAGCCTGTCCAAATGAGCATTTATGAGGCTCCAGCCTACTGTTGCAACATTGACGAAGAAGAAGAAAAAGATGACCACCCTTGGTATCAAGACATATTGCGATACGTGAAAAATTGCGAATACCCAGACCAAATAACTGAGAACGACAAGAGAACGTTGAGGAGGCTGGCCAATGACTACGTCTTAGATGGAGAAATCCTATATAAAAGAGGAAAGGATCAGGTTTTGCTGAGATGCGTGAACGCTATTGAGGCTAGGCAAATTTTGGAAGAGGTCCATGATAGTGTCTGTAGAACAAACGCTAATGGTTTTACAATGGCCAGGGAAATCGTGAGGTTCAAATATTATAGGTCCACTGTGGAACGAGACTGCATCAAGTATGCTAATAAATGCCATAAGTGCCAGATTTATGGGGACAAAATTCATGTGCCTCCTTCACCTCTTTATGTCATGACTTCTCCATGGCCTTTTTCTATGTGGGGCATGGACGTCATTGGGCCGATATCACCAAAAGCTTCAAATGGACATCGTTTCATCTTTGTAGTGATCAACTATTTTACTAAATGGGTAGAAGCTACTTCTTACACCAACGTCACAAAATTGGTAGTCAGCAAATTCCTAAAAAAAGAGATCATATGTCGGTATGGGATGCCCGAAAGGATTATATCTGACAATGCGTTGAACTTGAACAACAACACGATAGCGGAGGTCTGTAGTCAATTCAAGATCAAGCACCACAACTCATCACCATATATCCCAAAAATGAATGGCGCGGTGGAGGCAGCCAATAAAAATATCAAGAAAATTATGGGGAAAATTGTTAGAACGCCGGCACCCCTACGGCGTAGCAGAAAAATAAAATATCCAGCGATCCTAACCATGGATCCATATGTGAGGAACGAATCGGGGTGAAAAAGATTTTGAAATTATCGAATCTTTATTCTGAGTAGACAACGAAGCCTTGGCAATGAGTAATCTGATCTGCTATCGAATCTAGGTCAATCTATCGTGACCTCGGCCTCTATGTAATCCATCCAGTTGACAATAAATGGAAAGAATCCTAAAAACTGTTTTTGAGAAGACTTTTCTTTGACGGCTACTAGACACACAAAGCAAAGGAAAACAAGATTTTATATCCCTTTTTAGGGTTTCTAGAAATTAAATAAATATATCAATGTTTTTAAACCGAAAATTATAATTACATTAATTATAATAATGATTTCGGTAAACTATATATTTAGTTGAATTTATATACTAACCAAATTCATGTTCTCATTATGCGTACAACAACCTTGTACATATAATGTGTTCGATATTTGATTACCCAATTAAAGTAATTCTATAATTAATTTAATTCAAGCGATAACCAAACACAATGCCAACTATGTTTTATTCTGTTCATTTCAACTATAGGGTGTGACCCTGTAGGTTCTTATAACATTAGCAGTAATACTAGAACGATTCCAATGTTACAAACAATAAGTGGCACCTAGCAATGCATCATTGCTACCTAAGTCACAAGAAATCGTGATTTGACATAACCTTTTATGATTAACCTTTCATGCAATAATCCTTAAGTCCTTTATCTCTGGATTGGACACAAGTCATGGAATAGTCACACTTGCATAGTCCATTCCATGTTCCTTAATATCTTAAGTAGACTATGATATACAAATAAGTATGACATCTCATATCAACTTATTTGAGCATGGCCATGCATTTCTAGTCTCACTCAATCAAGTGGCCTAAGATATTACTCCCATTATGTAGGAGGGACTTATCCTATATCGATAAACCATATCCCTTTACACAGATCGTGGTATATCCAACATCAGCCTTTATAGAACAACCAGTTACGGTGTACGTTTGACTGTATCAAAATACACAACTCACGATGTTGGGATTATGATGATCTCAAGTGGGAGGATCATATACATATTAATCACTATGAGTAATGTTGTGAAAATTACATAATAATCCAAGAAACATACTCATAATGGGTCAATCCAATATGTTGTTCTCTAACACACATATTCATGCATCGATCTTGACATTCTATACCAATGACAACTCTTTATCATCAATCAACTACATGTTAGTCTTAATGCATTATTGTTGTTTTAGCCAACAATAATACTTGACTAAGGACCTTTTAAGAATAATCATATTATTCTCAAGACATTATTATAAAATAGTTTATTTATGCACACAGAAAAGAAACTGAAATAATAATGGTAATGCCTTATATTAATAAACATGATAAATCAAGTATGTTATTACAACCATCTCATGATTGATCTTTGGGCATACTCTAACAATCTCCCACTAGCACTAAGACCAATCACTTATATATCTAATACCAAGCGACTTAGTGTGACGATCATTCTTCTGCTGTGTTAGAGGCTTGGTCAGGGGATCAGCAATGTTATCATTTGTAGGTACTTTGCATATCTCTACATCCCCTCGATCGATAATCTCTCAAAGAAGATGGTAGCTCCTAAGTATAGGTTTGGATCGCTGGTGAGATCTAGGTTCTTTAGCTTGTGCAATGGCTCCATTGTTATCACATCGAAGTTCTATAGCATCTGATATGCTAGGCACAACCCCTAATTCAGTAATGAACTTCTTGATCCAAATCGCTTCCTTTGCTGCCTCACTAGCTGTAATATACTCGGCCTCTGTTGTAGAATCGGCTACTGTACTTTGCTTTAAACTCTTCCAGCTCACAGCACCACCATTAAGGCAAAACACTAAACCTGATTGCGATCGAGAATCGTCCTTGTCAGTTTAAAAGCTGGCATCAGTGTAACCTTTTACACTTAACTTTTCCTCACCTCCATATATTAGGAATGTATCCTTAGTTCTTCTTAAGTACGTAAGGATGTTCTTGACTGTGGTCCAGTGACCTTCACCAGGATCTACTTGGTACCTGCTCGTTATACTTAAGGCATATGAGACATCTGGATGGGTACATAACATGGCATACATGATAGATCCAATAGAGGAAGCATATGAAATTTTACTCATGCGTTCTCTCTCTTGTGGAGTTGAAGGACACATTTCCTTCAAGAGTGAAATACCATGTCCCATAGGTAGGAATCCTCTCTTATATTCTTCCATACTAAACCTTTTCAGTACTTTATCTATGTATGTACTTTGGCTTAGACCTAGTAGTCGTCTTGATCTATCTCTATAGATCCTCACTCCTAAGATGTAAGTGGCTTCGCCCAAGTCCTTTATAGAAAAACAACTTCCTAACCAAGTCTTAGTAGACTACAAGGTAGGTATGTCATTTCCTATGATAAATATGTCATCCACATACAGTACCAAGAATGTTATAGTGCTCCCACTAACTTTCTTGTAAACACATGGCTCATCTTCATTTTTGATAAAACCAAACTCTTTGATTACATCGTTAAAACGAGGATTCCAACTTCGAGAAGCTTGCTTTAATTCATAAATGGATCTTTGTAGCTTACATACCTTTCTAGCATCCTTTGGATCGACAAAACCTTCAGGTTGTGTCATGTACACATCCTCTTCAAGGTTCCCGTTAAGGAAAGCTATTTTGATGTCCATCTGCTAGATTTCATAGTCGTGAAATGCAGCTATAGCAAGTAACATCCTGATGGATTTAAACATAGCTACAAGAGAAAAGGTTTCAACATAGTCAACACCATAAATTTGGCGAAAACCTTTAGCGACTAATCGCTCCTTGTATGTTTGTACATTATCATCCATGTCGAT
Source organism: Gossypium hirsutum (assembly GCF_007990345.1). Taxonomy (NCBI): domain Eukaryota; kingdom Viridiplantae; phylum Streptophyta; class Magnoliopsida; order Malvales; family Malvaceae; genus Gossypium; species Gossypium hirsutum. Next base: position 24,467,221 of record NC_053448.1, on the reverse strand, counting down.
TTTTTTTTGAAAACCCACTTGCACCCTATGGGTTTAACCCCTTCGAGTGGGTTAACCAAAGTCCATACTTAGTTTTCATACATGGAATCCATCTCAGATCTCATGGCCTCAAGCCATTTCTCAGATTCTGGGCTCGTCACTGCTTCTTGATAAGTCCTAGGCTTAACTTGATCTATAAGAAGAACATCACCATGCATTGTAATGAGAAATCCATATCTCTTAGGTGCTTGGCGTTCTCTTAAAGATCTACGATGTGGTTGTGTTTCTACAGCAGTTACTAGTTCTTCAACTTCTTCTGGAATTTGCTGTTGTTCTATCTTTGGTTTAGTGGTTTTTTGTGATTCTCAAATTTCTTCAAGTTCAATCTTTTTCCCACTTCCTTTTCTAGAAACAAAATCTCTCTCTAGGAAGACACCAGTCTGAGCAACAAGTATTTTGTTCTTAGTGGGATTCAAGCTTAGTGATGTCTGACATTTAACATAAGCTCGCAACCTCAAATTTTCATAAAATACATATTAGGAGGTTTCCCAGTTCACATTTCATATGGCGTCTTTTGAACCGATTTAGATGGAACACGATTTAGTGTGAAAGCAATTGTCTCAAGTGCATATCCCCAAAAGGAAGTCGGTAGACCAGCATGACTCATCATGGATCGAACCATGTCTGACAAAGTTTGATTTCTTCTCTCAGAAAATCCATTCCATTGAGGAGTACCAGGAGGAGTAAGTTGTGAGACAATCCTACAACCCTTCAAAAAATTATCAAACTCTAAGCTCAAATACTCTCCACCTCGATCAGATCGAAGTGTCTTGATAGTTTTTCCTAGTTGATTTTGTACTTCATTTTTGAATTCCTTGAACTTTTCAAGGGACTCAGACTTATGGCACATGAGATAGACATACCAATATCTACTGAAATCATCAGTAAAAGTAATGAAGTAGTGAAATCCACCTTTAGCCTGTGTATTTATTGGCCCACATACATCAGAATGTATTAGGCCTAATAAACTAGCTCGTTCACTTTTACCAGTAAAAGGAGATTTAGTCATTTTTCCCAAAAAGAAAGATTCACATATTTCAAATTGTTCAAAAACAAATGAATCCAAGAGACCATCTTTATGGAGCTTGGATATGCGTTCCTCACTTATGTGGCCCAAACAACAATGCCATAAATAAGTTTGATTTGAGTCATTTATTTTTGATCTTTTAGTATTTATGTTGTAAATGAGATTCATTTGATCTAAATAGAGGCCATTAATCAATTGTGCCGAACCATAGAACACATTATTGAGATAAAAGGAATAACAATTATTCTTAATAATTATCTCAAAACCAATTTTGTCTAACCAAGAAATTGAAATAATGTTTTTAGTCAAATTGGGCACATAATAGCAATCCTCTAAACATAAACCAAGTCCACTAGGCAAAGATAAATTATATGTTCCCACAGTTAATGCAGTAACTTTTGCTCCATTTCCAACTCGCAGGTCCACATCTCCTCTAGCCAAAGTCCTACTCCTTTGCAGTCCTTGTATAGAAGTACAAATGTGAGAACCACAACAAGTATCTAATACCCTTGAATTAGTAGTTGATAAATTAATATCAATAACATAAGTACCAGAAGCAGACGTTCCGCTTATTTTGGCCTTCTTGACTTCCTCAAGATAGATAGGGAAATTGTGCTTCCAATGTCTAGTCACACCACAATGAAAGCAGTTTCCTTCCTTAGCCACCCCTCCTTTAGGTTTCAATGCAGCCTTTACTTTTCCAAGCTTGGGCCTACCTTTACCCTTGGGCTTTGTCTGAACTTTGGCCTTTCCCTTGCCCTTGTTATTATGAATCATCAATATGGGCTTGGGTCCAACCTTTTTCATGTTGCCTTCAGCAGTTCGTAACATACTAAGCAACTGTGGCAGAGTCTTGTCAATTTCATTCATATTGAAATTGAAGACAAACTGGCTGTAGCTATCCGGAAACGATTGCAGAATAACATCAGTGGCCAACCCTTGGCTCAATGGAAACCCAAGCTTAGACAGGCTTTCAATATAGCCAATCATCTTAAGGACATGAGGTTCTACTGGGCTTCCTTCAGCCAGCTTACACTGGAATAGGGCCTTAGAGATATCAAACCTCTTTTGTTGTGCTTGCCCCTGATAAAGTTCTTTCAGGTGCTCAATCATTTCATAAGCAACCATGTCCTCATGTTGCTTCTAAAGCTCAGGATTCATAGTGGCAAGCATAAGACATCTAGCGTCTACCATGTCATCAAGATGCTTCTTGTAAGCATCTCTATCAGCCCTCGAGGCATTAGCGAGTGGTTCATTAGGAGGCGGTGTTTCAATGACATATAATTTCCGTTCTTGTTTGAGGACAATCCTCAAGTTATGGAACCAGTCAAGAAATTTCAAACCATTCAGTTTGTCCTTCTCAAGGACCGATCGCAATGAGAGTGTATTAGTGTTTGCAGCCATAATATATCTACAACAATAAAATATGCATGTGTAAATTTACCAAGTTTATATCAATCATTAAAAGGACTTTATTAAACAATGTTCCCTCTATTTTATTACAAAATTAATAACCCTCATATATCAGTTTCAGAAAGACTTTCTCAAAAAGTATTTCAAGTGGGTTAAGGATCCATATTTCACCTCCTCTTAACTCAGCTTTAGGTTTACTCTCAAGATTATGGTTATCTAGGTAAGCAACACTTGCTAATTACATATGTAACTTTTAAAATTTGGTGAACAACTCTTGTTCTAATCATCTTATGATTTTATCCAAATTACTTGCCTCTAGGTTTCTAATCCTATTAGAATAACCTAGTTAAGTCATTAACCAATTTTAACCAGCGAATATCACTTGTTTATTCTTCGTGTTTAACCAAGATAAATACTAGTACTTCGCTTTAGCAGAACCTACACAGTATTGATCGAGGCCTTAACGAGGGCAAAATTGGAAGCTATGTTGACTTAATATTTTAATAGAGGGATTTTATTAAGGTTGTTCCATCTCACAAATTATGGTTTAATTTGGCCCATTTAATTGATCTCATCAATTAATGTGGTTCATCATTATCAAATTTTAACCTATTTAAAATTTGGCATGCTTTAGTCATCCATAGCATCTCATACATGAATAAATAAAGCAATAAATAAATGCAATAGTTATAGCCCATAAACTAAGGTGGTGCAACCCAAGCCAATGGGAGAACCAAAAGGAAACCTATAGGTGTAAGCTGATTCACAAGCTATCGGTCCACACTAGTTGGCCCATCTTCCTTCTCGTCTAGCCCACAGCAACGCTTGCAAATTACAATATGTAGAAACTCGTTTTACATACGAGGGAGTAAGATGAGAAGAGAAATAAAAGAGAATAGTAGTAAGGCATGACATGCAGGTCGTATTTATAAAATTACAACCTTTTATCAAATGGGTCATCGGGCTATAACTATGAATTTCAAACACTGTGCACGTCAAAAATAGCATACATAATTCAACGTTTTGTTAAGGTGAATTATAAAATATCCTTTTAACTTTTATGGCCCCCCAAATTTTATTTATTATAAAACATACTTTAAGAAGATAGGGTCTGTGGCGGTCGGAGGAAGCGGGCCGAAGCCCCTGTGGTAGGGGTAAGGGGTGCGGGGGCGAGCCCCCGCAGTAAGGACCAAGGTTGCAGGGCGAAGCCCCCGCGATACGAACCGCATACCCCATTCAAATGAAACCTCACGATTTGATAACTTTTATCAATAGATTCGTGTTTTCAAGATTTTAATCCTTGAGGTTACACACCAAAACAACCCTTGTTCCACTAACCAGTTAACTCTTACTGGAAATTGTAAACACCACCGTCGCACCAGTACAGATTTGTTAACCTTTACCAGTAATAACATAAAACAGAATAGGCCATAACACCATGATTAACATTTAATCCATTGTTAAAAGGAACGGTTATCTGATTATTCTTAAACGATTTCAACAGTCGGTAACGCAATAAAATTAAAGCATGCATCTCATACAATTGCATCACCCAAGTATTTAAACCCGAGTCCGTATCACACAAGTGACTCTGATACCACTATTGCAACGCCAGCACCCCTACGGCGTAACAGAAAAATAAAATATTCGGTGATCCTAACCATGGATCCATGTGTAAGGAACGAATCGGGGTGAAAAAGATTTCAAAATTACAGAATCTTTATTTTGAGTAGACAGCGACGCCTTGGCAACGCGTAATCTGATCTGCTATCGAATCTAGCCGTAATCTATTGTGACCCCGACCCCTACGTAATCCACCCTGTTGACAATAAACGTAAAGAATCCCAAAAACTATTTTTGAGAAGACTTTGCTTTGACGGCTACTAGACACCAAGCAAAGAAAAATGAGATTTTATATCTCTTTTTAGGGTTTCTAGAAATTAAATAAATGTATCAATGTTTTTAAACTAAAAATTATAATTACATTAATTACAATAATGATTTCGGTAAACTATATATTTATTTGAGTTTATATACTAACCAAATTCATGTTCTCATTATGCGTACAACAACCTTGTACATATAATGTGTTCGATATTTGATTACCCAATTAAAGTAATTCTATAATTAATTTAATTCAAGTGATAACCAAACATAATACAACCTATGTTTTATTCCATTCATTTCAACTATAGGGTGTGACCCTGTAGGTTCTTGTAACGTTAGCAGTAATACTAGAACGATTCCAATGTTACAAACAATGAGTGGCACCTAGCAATGCATCATTGCTACCTAAGTCACAAGAAATCATGATTCGACATAACCTTTTATGATTAACCTTTCATACAATAATCCTTAAATCCTTTATCTTTGGATTGGACACAAGTCATGAAATAGTCACGCTTATATAGTCCATTCCATGTTCCTTGATATCTTAAGTAGACTATGATATACAAATAAGTATGACATCTCATATCAACTTATTTGAGCATGGCCATGCATTTCTAGTCTCACTCAATCAAGTGCTCTAAGATATTATGCCCATTATGTAGGAGGGACTTATCCTATATCGATCAACCATATCCCTCTACACAGATCGTGGCATATCCAACATCAGCCTTTATAGAACAACCAGTGAGTTGTGTATTTTGATACAGTCAAACGTACACCGTAACTGGTTGTTCTACAAAGGCTGATGTTTGATATATCACGATCTGTGTAGAGGGATTTGGTTGATCAATATAGGATAAGTCCCTCCTACATAATGGGAGTAATATCTTAGGCCACTTGATTGAGCATGGCCATGCATTTCTAGTCTCACTCAATCAAGTGGCCTAAGATATTACTCCCAGTATGTAGGAAGGACTTATCCTATATCGATCAACCATATCCCTCTACACAGATCGTGGTATATCCAACATCAGCCTTTATAGAACAACCAGTTACGGTGTACGTTTGACTATATCAAAATACACAACTCACAATGTTGGGATTATGAAGATCTCAAGTCTGAGGATCATATACATATTAATCACTATGAGTAATGTTGTGACAATTACATAATAATCCAAGAAACATACTCATAATGTGTCAATCCAATATGTTGTTCTCTAACACACATATTCATCCATCGATCTTGACATTCTATATCAACGTCAAATCTTTATCATCAATCAACTACATGTTAGTCTTCATGCATTATTGTTGTCCTAGCCAACAATTATACTTGACTAAGGACCTTTTAAGAATAATCATATTATTCTGAGGACATTATTATAAAATAGTTTATTTATGTACACAGAAAAGAAACTGAAATGATAATGGTAATGCCTTATATTAATAAACATGATAAATCAAGTATGTTATTACAATTATCTCATGATTCATCTTTGAGCATACTCTAACAAAAATGACTGAGACCTATATAGATTGGCATGAGAAGTTACCATTTGCCCTTTATGCTTATCGAATGTTTGTCAGGACTTCCACTGGGGCAACGCCGTTCTCTTTGGTTTAGGGAATAGAGGCAGTGCTGCCAATTGAGGTTGAAATTCCCTCTCTCCGAGTTTTGTCAAAACTAAAGCTAGACGAAGCTGAATGGATTCTATCCCGATATGATTAGCTGAACTTGATCGAAGAAAAAAGGTTGAGAGCTATCCGTCATGGTCAAATGTACCAGAAGCGAATGATACAAGCTTACAATAAGAAAGTTTGCCCTAGAGAATTCCATGAAAGAGATTTGGTACTGAAGAAGATCCTTCCTATATAAAAAGACTTTAGAGGAAAGTGGATGCCAAACTGGGAAGGACCTTATGTGGTAAAGAAGGCCTTTTCTAGAGGAGCGTTAATTTTGATCGAGATGGATGGAAAGAGCTTGCTTAGTCCTGTGAATTCAGATTCGATAAAAAAAGTACTTCACCTAAAAAAAAGGAGAGGCCAAGGTGAAAACTCATGAAGGGCGCTTTAAGCCTAAAGGGGTTTTGAATTGAAAACCTGGAAAAAAAATGGGCAATTCAAATTGTGATCAAATGTAAGGCATGCATTATTTTTACTATGCCCGAACTAACAAGAAGGAGAAATGATGCATCTCGGGACATCAACAAAATACTCTGAATCTCCTGGACACATATCAAGCTCAAAGTGGCCCTCAAGAAGTTTGTACAGAGAAGCTCATGCTACGATATCTGGGGCACCTATTTCCATTTCATTCATCTTATATTTCGGTGAAATATGCTATCTTGATTTTCATTTTGTAATCCTAACAAAATTTGCTATCTTGATTAATTAATTTATTTCGAGCTCAACTCTCAACAAAATTTCATCTTGTCCATTGTGATAATCTTTTTCAAGCATTTTTCATTGAAATAACGATTAATGGACTGACAATATTCAAGAAGAAGGAGTTCTGCATGTTACTCTGAAAGCTTTTAAATAGTACGAGGACCTGAAACAGAGTTATTGTTTAGAACTAACCAACTTAAGGGTTAGAAGCATTGGAGAAAGAATAGTCTAAATTGAGACTATTTCTTTGGTTTTTCTGTTAAAGATACCAACTGAACAAGAAGACATCGGTGATAGAACCTTAATGAACAACGAGTAATGAGAACCCAAACATTAAAAAGGGATCATTCTCATAACATTCTACATTCATGCAAATATCATTCATACATATCTAGTTAGGAGTATTTGATTCATTCTGATCATGACATCCTAATCACTAGGCATAATTAGGTTCATAAAATGGAGTCTACAGGTCATGTTAACTAGAGAACAGACCAGTGAAACCACAAATCCTATACCCCTAAATTTGTAGTGGGATGGATTGAAGTTATTATGGCAAATCTTATCTCCTGAAGTTGCAGTGAAGCAGATCGAAGCCCCTAGTCTTATCTCCCTGAAGTTGCAGTGGAGTAGACTGAAGATAGCGAATCTTATTTCCCTAAAGTTGCAGTGGAATAGATTGAAGCTATAAATTACAGATCTTATCTCTCTGAAGTTGCAGTAGAGCACACCGAAGATAGCAAACCTTATCTCCCTGAAGTTGCAGTGGAGCAGGTTGAAGATACCAATCTTATCTCCCTAAAGTTGCAGTGGAGCAGATTGAAGCTATTAATCCTATCTCCTTGAAGTTGCAGTGGAGCGGATTAAAATGATGAATCCTATACCTCTAAAGTTACAGTAGGTCGGATTAAATCGACCATGACAAGTCTTATCTCCCTGAAGTTGTAGTGAAACAGACTGAAGATAACAAACCTTATCTTCCTGAAGTTGCAGTGGAGCAGGTTGAAGATACGAGTCTTATCTCCCTGAAGTTGTAGTGGAGCAGACTGAAGATAGCAAACCTTATCTTGCTGAAGTTGCAGTGGAGCAGGTTGAAGATACAAGCCTTATCTCCCTGAAGTTGCAGTGGAGCAGGTTGAAGATACCAATCTTATCTTACTAAAGCTGCAGTGGAGCAGATTGAAGCTATTAATCCTATCACCCTGAAGTTGCAGTGGAGCGGATTAAAACGATGAATCCTAAACCTCTGAAGTTGCAGTGGGTCGGATTAAATCTACCATAACGAGTCTTATCTTCCTAAATTTGTAGAGGAGCGGACTGTAGATACCATCTTATCATGTCCAACCTTATCTCTCTGAAGTCATAATGGAGCAAGTTGAAGCGACAAGTCTTATCTCCCTGAAGTTGCAGTGGAGCAGGCTAAAACTATGAATCTTTTCCCCCTAAAGTTACAACAGAATGGATTGAAGCTACGAGCCGTATTTCTCTGAAGTACAGTGGATTGAATCAAAACAGCAAGACATAGTAGACTGGAAGGAGTACCAAAGAAGTCAAGACTTGGTGAGACCGGGCAAAATTGTCCCTTCAAAAGTCTTTACTCTATTCTCGTTACACGACAATGAGCAAAGAGAGGCAGCTGTAAGATCCAATTTCTGCCTGGGCCCAAATATTAAAAAAAATAAATAATAGTTCAATTACAAAGGAAAAATAACAGGCCCAATGTAGGCCATGGCCCAAAATAAAAAAACCCCTAGCCCACAAAACTTAAAAACATTTTCAAAAGAAAGGAGCAGAAACCCTAAGGTGCGCAGTACGCTGCTCTACCTCCTCGCGCGCACCGCAGCCGTCATTTACCTATCACCGCTCCTCCACGCCTCGAAACCCCTGTAAAAATTGAATGCAACAATAGAGCATGCTAACAGTAATGGCAGTAAATATAGGCAGATAAAGGAAAATTTAATGGTTGGATCCAGCTATAAAGGCCTAGATCTTCTCTCTGTAATTTTTTACACACATCAGTCAATCGAAAATCAGAAATCAAAATTCTAAAGGTTGATTTTAAACTATTCTCTACGTTTATTTATTTATTTATTTATTTATTTAAAAAAAAACCCATTTTAAAATAATTAGCAAAGAAAATAAAAGGGAAAGAGTTACCTGAATCGGCCCTTAAACCCGTTGTCGATGGTCCTTTCCCGTCTTCAGATTCGGGCTCGGAAGAAGGCCAAAGACTTTGTTTTCTCATCAGTTCCCCCTTCCAAAGTTCGGACCTTTGAATATGCTTCGATGTACGGATTGGGAACTCCTTCGCTCAACACCGGCCACAGACCATGGCGACGATTAGGATCGGCCGAGGAATGGGGTTGAGAGGATTTGAGATCCTTAGTTTTTTGAAAAAAATAAGGGCTGATTTCTTTTTTTTAGGGTTTTAATTTTTCTATTTATATAAGAATCTATACGACGCCGTTTTGGGTCGAATAACAATTGCCAAAACGACACCGTTTGGCCTAAGACCTGAAGACCCGACCCGCATTCATGGGATCCTCGTGTTTTCTGATGTGAAGGGATATTTATGCATGCAATCCCTCCACCTTTGCAACGTAGCGCAGTCTGATTCTTTTTAGTTCTTTTGGAATTGGGCCACAAATTTTGCTTCTGTTTCAATTCCGTCCTTGGACCATGTATAATCCCTCGCTTGAAACGTTGCGTTTCTGGACTGGGGAATATTTCTCTGCATACCCCTTGCGCTTTGAGCGTGCTTCATTTCGGTCCCCTAGCAACCTATTTTATTTATTTTCAATTTAAACCTCGATTTTTGGCCTGATTTCAATTCGGTCCACAACTTGTTTTTATTCATTTACTTATTTATTTTTATTTCATTGTTTTTTTACTATTTCCTTTTTATATATATATATTTTAAAAAAAGAGGTTTCAAAAAAAATTTCGATTAATGTTTATTTACTCATTTTTTTAATTTTAATTGATTTTACACTATTATTTGTTTTATTTATTATTCCTTTTTTATATATTTATGGGTTTATTTGCTTTTTTTTGCCATTATTATTGTCATCTCATTGATCATATATTTGTTAATTTTAAAATATTTCTAAGATATAGATACATTAGTATTATTTTGTTGTTGTTGTTATTATTGTGATTGTTAGATTGTTATTTGCATTATTATTATTCATGCATGATAGCATTAAGGTTTATTAATATCAATAATGTATATGTGTTTCATGATGCATATCGTGTCATAATTATTGCGATTGTATGTCGTATTATTTGTTGTTGGTCACGTGCGACCCTTGTTATTTATTTTGAACAATTTCTCCTTTCATAAAATCAAGTGTACAAATGCCATCTATATATTTCATTAGCTTTCCTCGAATACAACAAAAAAAAAAGAAATTTCAAAATGAGGTTATATTTCACATTTTGGTAAATCTGAGAAAATCGTACCCTAACTTGCGGGGTTTCGTTTGTCTCGTTAAACCTAAATGACAAAGTATCCTTTTTAAACTTCAAAAATAATAAAAGAAAATTTTTTATAAGGTGACATTTCGTGTCTTGGTAAGTTGAGAAACTGTACCTTAACTTACGGGGTTTTGATTTTTCTCATTAAACCTAAATAGCGAAATGTTCTCCTAAATATCCAAATTTGAATTTCCAATAAGTTTTTTTAAGACAAGTTTATTCTTTTGAGTTTCGAATATTGCGTCCTAACTTACGGGACGTGATATTTTGTAGTTTAGAGACGATCAGGTCTTTAACCCTCCTATAAATTACTCAAATAATTCCAAAGTATACATCATTAAAAAATGATCATATTTTTAAAATCTTTTCAAAATTTCAACTTTCGACATTTATACATTTAGTAATCAATTAGGTACCAATTTTTGGGCGCATTGAGGGTGCTAAACCTTCCTCATGCGTAATCGACTCCTGGGCCCGATTTCTTAAATCATCGTAGACCAAAATCATTGTTTTGATAAATTGAAATATTTTATTAAAGCAACTATTACGAGGTGATCCGATCACACCTAAACAAAGATTGGTGGCGACTCCATTTTCATTTTTTCAAATTTAAGTCGACCCCGTTTTACAAAAAAAAAGGTTTCGACAGGATTAATCTAATAACCCCTTCAATCAACCTTGATTTCACCTAGAGGCTATCCAAAACTACCAACCAAACAATGAAAGAATGTTAAGGGAAAGTTAGATTTCCACATACCAGTCTATGCCAAACAACTTTTTTCCTTTTGGGGCCTTATCTTCTTGGAAACTTGATTTTCCTTGTAAGTGGATTGGAAACCACCACACAATGTCAACAAACTTCTAGTTTTAACAATTTCTCCCAAGATTAGCAATGCCAACAAACTTCTATCCAGGCCACCCATAATAAGCTTGATTTAATCCAAATAGTCCAAAGATTACCAAGAACACAAGCTTTATTCTAGAAATTTGGTCGTCCAACTTTTGATCAGGTGAGTAAATCTAAGATTTTAGTCTTATTAGTTAAAAAATTTTCTAATTTATTTTCAATAAAAGAGTAAAGGTAAAATTGAATAAAAATGTAAAAATTGAAGGCTAACTTTATTATTATACCTTATAAACACCAAAACAAACATTTAACTGTGCAGTTTTAACGAATGGGTTATTTTGCTCACTCATCTGACATATAAGAACTAATTTTCCCATATTTTCAATATAAAGTCTAAAATGAAGCCAAGGGATAATACAAAAAGTTTTGTGGTGCTTTTACCTACTTTGGGTCTTCACCTAACTAATACAAAAGGCCTTGATTTATTTTAACAATTACTTTTTAACTTTACTTTTACTTATAATTTTTTGGAGACTTAGTTTATATATATATATGGCTGAATTAGGAGTATATGCCATTCTTTTATTGGCCAATTAGGCCGTTGTTTTTTAAATTTAGGGAAATAGGCTAGTTTTGGAGTGTCATATCTCATATTTTTTATTAATTATTCCGTTAATTCATAAACAAGCAAGTATATAGTCAAGTGGAAATGAGCGTAATTAAATTCTTAAAGATCCAAGGTTAAATTCCATAAAAAATTTAAAAATTATGGTTAAACCCCCCTTAGCCATCCACCTCAATTTCCTATAGCCTTATAGGCAAGGATTTCATTCCTTTTTAACTAGTCAACATTCCTTGTATAGCCCCCTTTTCATTCCCTTGATCCACCTTTTGTGCCTTTGTCCCCCTTGTTGCAGTTTACATCATCCTTCTTCAACCACCATTGTTTTTACTTTTTGCCACCATATCACCACCATTCGCCACCAGTTCTTCACCAAATCACAACCACAAAACCACTAAAACCAAATCACAACCACAACCACTAAAACCTTCTCTCTTTTCCATGCCCCCTCCTCACTCACCATTGCCGCACCACCACTACTGTCGTGCTGCCGTCGCACCACCACCGTGTTTCTATTTTTTCTCCATTTCTCTTTCTTTTTTCATCCACTTGTTGGTAATGGAATTTTTATTCATTTCAACATCTACAAATCGGTTAGAAAGGAATTTTGAATATCCTTTTTACTAATCCATTCTATTCAATTTTACTATTTTGTTAGCCATCGTTCCTCCTCCATAAGTTGAACAACCATGGAATCAATGACTCTTTTAATTATTGGAACTACTGTAAGTAAACTTTGAAGTTTTTGATATCAATCTTTTCCTTCCATTTCTTAAGGTCAAATCTAATAATGATTTTACATACTTGTGAAGTGTTCTTCTTCGTACCACTTGGATCCGTATTCTCGGCTTAGGTAAAAGTACTCTCACTTGAAAGATAGATAAGTAAGTCATCTCATCTGACTTTCGTTATGAGGCTTCACTGGATCGATTTAGTGTTTTAACGTGGTATTGATTTATTAATAAAAGGATTCAAGATCGAATTTCTTCCCTTGGAATTGGAATTGAAATTGGAATTGGAATTGGAATCGAGTTATCGGATCTACCAAACGAGGTGTTTAACTTATCATAAAATTTAATTATGGATTTATTGATAAAAATAAGTATAACACCCCAAACCCGGTCTAAACATTATGACCGAATCTGGTGATGTCACATTGTCACACCTCTTACCCGTATTCGACGTCGGAATAGGGTACGAGGCATTACTAGAAGACATACATTTGCATACGTATTAAACTGAGTTACAAAATTTCATCCAAATTAAAACTTTCAAATTTTTAATGTGCTTTTATAATTCTTTACAACATATCCTCAAAATATTATATTCATAACAAATAAGGCCTACGAGACCCGATATTTGCTCATGTAATTCAAAGCTTCATTTCTATTTCATTCAATTCACAATTTCCCATATTCACAATTCAAATCAATTTCTCAATCCAATATATATATTTCAATCATCTAAGAATATATTTCAAGTTACACGAACTTACCAGGCTAAATTGTAGAAATACCAAAATTTAGGGACATTTTGGTAATTTTCTATTTTCCTCAAATTTCCACCCAATCTTGATATAAATTAATATTTCATTAAATTTATTAATTTAAATAATAAAACAATTCATTTCATGCAATTTGGTCACTTTTTGACATTTTTACAAAATTACCCTTAAAATTTTACTTTTATTCAATTTAGTCCCTAAACCTAAAACATGTAAATTAGATATTTTCAAATAAACTCATATTAGCTGAATATTCACATATATTTTTCCTCCTCCTCCACTCCATTCCACATCCTTGATATATACATAATACCACTATTAACTTGTTTACTCATAACAAGCTGTTCACTTGCGTTATAGTCACTAAATTAATTATATCTTAAGCTACAGAACTCCAAATTGAGATCCAAAAATTTTATATAAAACTAGAATCACATATATTATTACCATAAAAGTTTTAGAATTTTTTATTTATCCAATAAGTATATTTATTCTTTAAATTTTCCCCTATTTCACTGTTCGACAGTTCCGACCCCTCTTCACTAAAAATTAATTATCTTTTTGTACAGGATTAAGATGATGTTTTTGTTTGTTTCTATTAAAAATAAACTCATGAGGGATTTTAAAAATATAAATTATAACCCATAATTATTTTTTACAATTTTTAATTATTTTTCCAAGTCAGAACAGGGGAACCTGAATTCATTCTGACCTTATCTCACAAAATTTATTATATCTCATGATTTAAAATTCCATTACTTACACCATTTCCTCTATGAGAAACTAGACTCAATAATATTTATTTCCATATTTTATTCATACTCAATTCTATTTCCACAATTTATGGTGATTTTTCAAAGTTAACCTACTGCTGCTGTCAAAAACTGTTTTAGTGCAAAATGTTGATTACTAGGTGTATAACTCCCTTATTCCCTTCCTCTATAATATTTCCCATCACTTTCACTTATTTCTCTTCACTAATATATCAATAAAATAAGACCTTATATAATAAAACTCTACTATAACATTATTTCCATGCTTTTTCATTAATATCAAAATTAAAAATATATTGAAATCTTGATGTTCTTACCTTGTGCTATTGATTTCAATCTTTAACTTGATTTTCTCTCTCCTCCAGCTTCTATTTCTTGAATCTAACTTGATATTCTAGCTCCTCATTGTCTCCTTGTTATTCTTCTCTCTTAGAAGCTATGGAAATTCTTTTGATTTCTAGGTGAAAATGGTAAATTTTTGGTGGAATGACCAAATTGTAAAAAAGCAAAACTTTCTTTCTTCTCCTCTCTTCTCACGTTAGTTGCGTGGAAATATGGTGGAATGGATGATTCTTCATCTTCCTTTTCTTATATATACTAAATAAAATACTAATAAAATAATAAAATATCATTTAAAAATGAAATTAAAATATTAATAAACTAATATTTATTTATTTAATTAATATAAAATATCTCCAACATCATCATTATCTTCTAGATTTCTCTCTCTTCTAATTGACCATTTTTCCCTTTATAATCTTTAAAAATTCCATCCTTGAGTCATCACTTAATTTGTTAAAATTGTGATTTAGTCCCTCGAAATTCTTCACCTTTTCAATTTTGTCCTAATTCGTCCATTTTCCTTAGTTTCTAGATTATTCCACCCTTAAAATATTTACACTATTGGTCCTTCAACTTTTTTGTATTTACACTTTAATCCCTCAAATTTTGAGTATTTACTCTTGGGCAACAAAACTTTTCTCACTTTTGCGATTTAATTCTTTCTTGAATTAATATGTCATAATATAATTCCCAATGTTGACATAACTCAAAATTTCTCTTTTTATCACTTTATTTCCTTATTTTACTATCAATGATACCTACTTTCTTACTGTAGTAATTTTCGGGGTATTGCAATAATAATATTTATTAAGATTAAAACTTTGATTAAGATCTATTTTTAATATCCTTTTTACTATCCTTTTTACTAATATCCTTTTTACTAATCCATTTTTTTTAATTTTACTTTTTTGTTAGCTATCATTCCTCCTCCATAAATCGAACAACCACGCAATCAAGGACTCTTCTAATTCTTGGAACTATTGTAAGTAAACTTTGAAGTTTTCGATATCAATGTTTTCCTTCCATTGTTAAATTCGAATCTAATAATGATTTTACATTCTTGTGAAGTGTTCTTTTTCATATTCTTGCCTCAGGAAAAAGTACTTTCAGTTGGAAGATAGATAAGTAAGTCTTCTCATTTGACTTTCGTTATGAGACTTTGATAGATCAATTTAGCATTTTAACATGGTATTGGTTTATTAATAAAAGGATTCAAGACCAGATTTCTTCCCTTGGAGTTATAATCATAATTGGAATCGAGTTATCGGATCTATTGAACGAGGAGTGGATTTAACATATCAGAAAATTTAATTATGGATTTATTAATAAAAAGAAAAATAATATTCATTAAGATTTAAACTTTAATTAAAATCTATATGTTGTGAAATATTGAGGATATATTAATTATTCCAAAGTGATGCTAAATCCGAAAAAAGGGAAAACACAAGTAACTATTTCGAATTGACTATTTTGAATTGACTATTTTGGTGAATGTATGCTATAAGTGATGTGATTAAATGATTAATGTGAAATAATGTGTATATACCAATTCTCATGACATGTGATTTTATGGTGAAATTGATTATGCATGATATATATATTTTAATCAGGCCATTGTTTTATTAAGTGAGATTTGATTTGCATGCTATGCATGCCGACTATGATAAACTGAGATTTGAGTTGCATGTTAAGCATGCCGACTATGTTGACCTTAGATTTGGTTCGCATGTTAAGCATGCCTACTGAAGACTACTGTTCATATGCTATATCACATGTAAGGGGTTGGGATGATTATGAAAGGAGTAAGACTTGGTAGTTTTACACCAAAATTGAGTGGCTTGTCCACAATGCTATGAGTGGCTTGTCCACAACACTAACATGCCACTTAATAACACTCCACATTATGGCCAAGCCACTCAATATAGCAGTAAAGTTTCACGGTGTGGTTAAACCACTCATTTACATACAATGCTATGAGTGGCTTGTCCATAATGCTAACGAGTGGCTTGACCAAAAAAATATTGAGTGGCTTGGCCACAACAGGGAGTGATATTGAAAGGCATGTTAGCATTGTTGACAAGCAACTCAATTTTGCAGTAAAATTGCTAAGTCTTCATCCTTTCATAATCATCCCAACCCTATGCATATGATATGACATATGAACAATATTTTTTAGTAGGCATGCTTAACATGCGAATCAAATCTCAGTTTATCATAGTCGGCATGCTTAACATGCAAATCAAATCTCAGTTAATAAAACAGTGACATGATTAAAATATATATATCATGCAAAATCAATTTTGCCATAAAATCACATGTCATGAGAATTGGTATATACACATCATTTCACATTAATCATTTAATCACATCACTTATAACATATTTTCACCAAAATAGTCAATTCGAAATACTTGTGTTTCCCTTCCCTTTTTTTTTTTGGTTTTAGCATCTCTTTTGAATAGTTAATATATCCCAAATATTTCACAACATATAGATCTTAATCACAGTTTCAATCTTAATAAATATTATTATTTTATCAAAAAATTCATAATTAAATTTTCTGATAAGTTAAATCCACACCTCGTGTAATAGATCCGAAAACTTGATTCCGATTCCAACTCCATGGGAAGAAATTAGGTATTGAATCCATTTATACCATGTTAAATCTCTAAATCAATATATTAAAGTCTAATAACGAAAGTCAAATGAGAAGACTTACTTATATGTCTTCCAAGTGAGAGTACTTTTTCTTAAGGCGAGAATATGAATCTGAGTGGTACGAAGATGAGCACTTAACAAGTATGTAAAATAATTATTAGATTCGAACTTAATAACTAGAAGGAAACGATTGATATCGAAAACCTTAAATTTTTCTTATGATAGTGATGTAGTCGTAAATCACGAATAAGACAAGTGCACATATCAATTAATAGTATAATTATGGTAAGAAAGGTATCGTTCCCATGAGGATAAAGTACTAGTAATTATCGTCTTTCTATTTTTTAACCAAATAATTTTAAGTGATTGATTAAAAACTTAAATAACTAATTAAATTAACTAAAGAACACGACAAAGAATGAATCAAAAGAATGAACGATTAACAACCAATAAGCGAAACAATACCCAGGAAAGAATTCACTGAAACATCATTTACCATTATCATCTAAATTATGCAATTTCTTCACTTAGTATCTTGATCCGTAGAAATCCTTAAATTATGCTAATATCTCTCTTCAAGACTAAGAGCAATTGACTCTAGGTTGATTAATTGAAATTTCTTTCTAATTAAAACTATTATTATCCCATTAACTAAATCTATGAAATCCCTTATTAGATTTGACTCTAATCTTGCATGCAACTCCACTCAATTATGCTAGATGTACTTTTAAATAGAGTCTTCAAACATGGATTAATAATATAGAAATATCAAACCAAGAATTAAGCACACATAATTGAGAACAAGTGATGTGTCATGAGACAAACTAAAAATACGACAAAGGAAAGTGTACCTATCAATAAATAGTATAGCTATGGTGAGTAGAGGTATCGTATCCACGAGGACTAAAGGTATTAGTAATTACCGTTTTCCTATTATTTAGCCGACAAATTAGAGTGATGGGTTTTAAACTAAAATTACTAAATTAATTTAACTAAAAACTCGACAGAGAATGAATCAGGAAAATAATCGAATAATAACCAATGAGAGAGGTAATACCCAAGAAAGAATCCACCAAGACTTCATCTATTATTATGAATCTAAATTAAACGATTTAGTCACCTGGTATCTTACTCCATAGAAATCCCTAAATTATGCTGATATCTCTTTTAATAGTAAGAGCAACTGACTCTAGGTTGATTAATTAAAATTTCTTTATAATTAAAACCCTGATTATCGCATTAACTCGATCTATGGATTGCCCTGTTAGATTTGACTCTAATCCAGTAGATTTATGTCGTCCTATTTCTAGGATTGCATACAACTCCACTCAATTATGCTAGATATACTCTTAAACAGGGACTTTCCCTCCTCTGATTTAAGCACATTAAACATGAATTAATATATAAAAAATATCAAAACAAGAAATAAGCACACATAACTAAGAACAAGAATCAAGTATTTATCATGTAAAATAGAAATTAAATAATAGAATTCATCATAGGGTTCATCTTCCCTAGGTATCTAGGGAATTAGTTCATAATCGTGAATAAAAACATCTCAAAGTCAGAATAACCACAAGAAATAAATAAACTCGTAAAAAAATTAAAATAAATTAAAAAGAGGTCTTCCATTTTGATGGGAATCTGCTTCAGAGTTGGCTCCAATGGTGTTCTTCGAGTTGTTCTCTTCAATATTCTCTGACAGCCTTCATATCTCTTCTTCTATTTGGTATTTATAGATCTTAGAATGCTTAGAAAGCTTAAAAATTGCATTTTCCATGTGTTTGAGATGCAATTTACGAAATTAACATGGTTTGACACATGACCATGTGTCCAGCCCGTGTGGCTCTTGAAATCTACTCTTTTTGTTTGATTTTCGCTCGTTTTTTGCTCTTTTTACTCTCATATGCTCACCTAAGTATAGAAACATAAATTCAAAGGATTAGGAGTATAAAATTCACCAATTTTCACAAATAATCATCCAAGAACGCATTAAGAATAAGATTAGAATATGTTACTTTCATTGCTTATCAAATATCCCCACGCATAAGCATTTCAAGCAAAATCCTCAAGTCACATTAAAATTAATCTTTCTCAACTTATAATTCTCATCTATAATGTTTCAAAATAATTCACAAATAATCATGCATTGGCAATTCAATTAAAAGGGCACTAAAGATTCAAACAATCTAAGCTGAAGTTATTAAAGTACAAAAACATAGGTATTTCCCCTTATTTAAGTAATTATCTTTAATTCAAAATCAACAAGAATTGACATCCTCATAAAAGATTCACTCAAAGCACTCAAAGTGTTTAAGGTTCAAGAAATAAGCACTCATCAGCAGAACAAGAAATGTCATTACCATAAGCTTGCTTGAAAGTCAAATATCCACCATTATAAAATGATATGACACACCAATCAAGAGGTCTTTAAGAGGTTGTAATGGGGCTTAGGTTAAAAGTGTGGAAAAAGGCTAGAAAGGCTGGTTATAATCGATATCAAGTTGATAAATTACAAAAAAAAAAACAAATGTTGAATTAAAAACAAATTCATCAATCAAGAATAAATAAGAATTATGAACAAGCTTCCTCTCAAAATATGAAATTAACTGTTCAAGCTCAATCAACATATAACTAATTAATAATCAATATGTTTTTTTATTTTCTCTTTCTTATTTTTATTATTTTTTGACAAGAATCAAGAAAGAAAATTCAGCAAATCAAACAACAAAGCATAGTTAGGAAACTAACCAAATAAAATATCGACAAAAAGGGAGTCAATAAAACTGGAAAGAGTCACAACAAAAAAGATGGGGACATGGGTTAAAATTCACGGGTTAATCAAGAAAAGGTGTGTTAGACTCAACAGGGTCCACTAAGGGTTAATTCAAAAGGCAGGCTTTTTATAGTCAAAGCAAATTCTAGAAAAACAAATCAAGTTGACACACTCATAACCAATAATAGAATGAGCATGAAAAATGTATTTTCTAAAATCATGGTTTTGATGTCAAACTTGCAAATCTAAAACTTCAAGATAATACCGTAATTTAGGGAAACAACCTAAAATTTTTTATTTTCTAAAAAAAAACTTATCATGATTGACTCTCTCATGTCTTAAAGCTTAAATAAACTAATGCACAGCTATCTACAAATTAATCTAAAATAGCATCTATAAAAATCCCAAATCGAAAATAAATCACTCTAATAGAAGTATGAGAATAATACTTAAATAGAACAAATAATTCAGAAATTTTCTAATAATTATATAAATAACCTCCCCACACTTACTATGTACATTGCCCTTAATGTACAAACAGATATAAACACAAAATAAGCAAAAGAGCATAAGAGAGGAAGAAAACTAAAACTGCCCTGAATATGGATGAATTCGACAGAATAGTAAAAACTGAAATTGTAGGCAAATCTAAATGTAGTGCATGATTCCGAGCAAACTAATAAGAAAATAAACACAAATAATGAAGAAGATTGATAGGTTACAAACTTGATTAGAAATAACCATAAAAATAAAATAAAAACATAGTTTAAAAGATAATAAATGAAAACAATCTAAGAAAATAAAAATAGAACAACTAAAAAAGAAAAAGAAAAAGAAAAAGAAAATGGAAAAGAAAATAAATAAAATCAGTTATCTTCATTATCAGAGGCATCTGGATCGTGAGACGCCGGCGCTGAAGAAGATAGATGGAGGTGATGACAGATCTGCTACAAGGTTACATCAATACTATCGAACCGTTCAAAATAGTGCCACTCGAAATGAGTGAATCACCCAGAGAGGTTCGCAAGGGTAGCAACAGAAGTAGTAGTACAGTGATTCAGAGGGGGATGATGAGGTGGATCCTCGTGGTGGAAAGAGACATCATCAGTGAAATCCTTATTCTCATCTTGAGGGTCAGAATGAGATAATTAGTATTGAGAAGGATCCACTCCACGTAGTCGCTCGATCATCGTCGTGTGACTTATACTCAATTACCCTTACGGGGTCATCTGTCCAACTAGTGTAAAGGAGGAGGATTGCTCCGGAGTGTCGAGGAGGCCAAAGTGTCGTGTGAGGCGAGTTACGTAAGGGCTTAAACAGATAGGACCCTTCTTACTGCGTTCTTTTTTATGGCGGTAAGCTAGGGTAATGAAGTAGGCAAGATCAAAGGTGCACCCCGTGGCCATGCTCCACAAAAGATAAGCGTTGAATGTACTGATGACTCCAGTGCTCTCTCTCTGACTGATCAATGTGTGAGCCAATATGGCATGGATATAGCGCAAGGCTGGAGGTAGTGAAGTGACCTTTGATCGACTTGGATCATAAGGCATCGTGCTCGCCGTAAGCTCTATCCAACATAGAGACGGCGAATAATGGATGTACTGGTATAAAGTGAGGGAAACTTTGGCACTCATAAACTCGATAATATAGAGTCCTAAGGTAGCTATGAAATCTGGGATGCTCACCTGACCTGTCGTACTATCGAGTCAGAAAGTAATAGTGCCTGGCTCATCATCGCAAGACGATAGAAAAGAAACAGTCCCTAAGAGCTGTAGCAATGATGGCTCACACTTAATCCGCTAACTAAACTTGCTCCAAGGCGGCCGAATAAATATATCGGCCTAATCCCAATGGCCGCTGTCAGAGATGCTGATATGGGTTCTCCTAGGGACCCTGTCAGAATTGAATACATGGATGGATGTATCAGCAAAAGCACCCAAGGAAGAAGTCGCGCCCAAAGTCTTCGGTTTTTTAAAGCGGGGACGACGGCTTCAGATTTTCCTCTAGTGTTCGTCATGGTGTGCCTAAAAAAATAAAATAGTTCAATATCAGAAAAATAATAATATAAGCAGCACCAATTAAGCAAACAGATGGGCCGACAAATTAATGTGCACAGTAAAATACGTCACTAACAATCCTCTCATGACGAACATCAAAATCCAAGCTGCCTAAATAGAAAGTCTACTCCTAAAATAGTATGTACTAATACCTAATAATGCAAAAACCATGTACCTAAGCTACTACGATCCAAACTAACTTAGAGGTAATAAAAAATGATGAAAAAAATATAATAAACTAAATGGAAAACTAAAAGTACAAATAATGAAATAAAAACAATAGTAATAAAATCGTAAAACACATACTAATAAAAATGATAGTAAAACTAATAATATGAAGAAAAATAAAACAACAAATGGTAATAAAAAATAATAATTAGAAAAATAAGAATGAAATAAATAAATAAAAGTAAAGGAAAGGGCAAATGATGAGGGGTCGGTCGGTGAGGCACGAGGTTTCGACGATGGTGAGACGGACGGCGATGGGGAGAGGGGAAGATGAGTGGGGGAAAGATGGGGTGATAGGGGGAAAAGAGGGTCAGAGGTAGGGGGTTGTTTTGTTGAAGAGGAAAAGGGAAAGAGGGTGGGTGGTTCGAAAGGAAAATAGGCGAAAGGGAGAGGGGGCGAGGGAACTTTGTTGTCAAAGGGGAAAGGGGGTGGTTGGTGATCGGGGTGGTCGTACGTGGTTTGAAAACATGGAAAAATGTGAAAGGGAGAAGGGGGTGTTGTTTCAATGAGAGGAAGGAAGAGGGGGAAAGGGGCAATCAGCGATTGTGGTGGTAGGGAAGAAGGCTATCGGATTGGTGAAGGGAGATGGAAATAGTAGCTCTGTAAGGAGTTTGGGATAGGAAAAGACAAAACAAAATGGGGATTAAGGTTTTTAAAGGGGACACGGTCGTGTAGAGGCTCGTGTGTAACATGCCTAACCCGTATCTGTCGCCAGAATAGGGTTACGGAGTATTACTATAAAAATGTAACTCAAATCATTAATTTCCAACATTTGATAATCATTGCAAAATCTAATCAAACACATGCATAACGTTCCTTTTTCGACCCCTTAAGGCCTTAGAAACACTTTAGAAATTATTTGGGACTAAATCGAAAACATTTAGAATTTCATGGAAAAGGATAAAAAAGTTCATACTTTATGGGTCACACGCCCGTGTCTCAGGCTGTGTGGGCATTCGAAGTAGGGACACACGACCGTGTCCCAACCCGTGTCCGTGCTCGTGTAACTCTCTGACTTGGTTTACACGGCCAAGCCACACACCCGTGTGCCAGGCCGTGGAACTCTCGAAATGAAACCTTCTAAAAACTATAGGGGACACACAGCTGTGACATGTGGCTGTGTGTCACACATGGCTGAGACACAGGCTCGGGTCTTAGGCCATGTGGACAAGAAATAGGCCAATTTTAAGCCATTCCTTTCACCTATTTCAAGCTCATACCTACAAGAAATTTGCACATACAATCAAGCTTTCAAACATACCAAAGCATACATATTAAGACCAATTCAATAGGTCATTTATCCATACAACAAATATGCCATAAGGCACCTCAAACATGACCATCAAATCAACCTAAACATGTGCACATTTACAAATTTATCAACTATTTTGTTTCCATGCCAAAACATATCACAATTGATACACATAACAACCATACCATATTAGATTCATGCCATCTCAAAATAACCTTATCATTAGGAGCATTCCTCTCATGCTTCATAACCACCTAAATGACATAAACCAACCATTTCAAAATAGCACCAAACAACCGACATTTATATACCATATTTACGTCATGTACATTTAGTTCAAAACCTTTCCAAAGTAAAATATAAATTAATCATGTTTAGATCAATTTATCACATACCATTTTGGCCATTTAAAGATACACTAATACATACCAATTTTGGTCATATCAAAACAAGCATCAATTTGACCATATTAACCGCAACCAGAAGGACATCAATAGTATCATAAGTACCTCAAATCCAAGGAAACATTTCATGCCATAATCGTCAACCAAAATGACATATACATGCCAAAGTCATCAATTAAACATTAGACATAGTCCACCTATACAAGCCATTATAACCACGACCAAAGCATCAAAATCTACCGATAAAATCAATGGATAGTGTGATGGATCTCCGACTAGCTTCCAACCCGATTGAGCTTCTGATAATCTATAAAGTAAAGGAAAATAACTACGTAAGCAATGAATGCTTAGTAAACTCATATAAACTTTAATCATAATATTCCATTTCAATAATAAAATTTATAGAATAAACATAAATCTATGCCAATGCCATAAGATTCATAATTCGATATGATCATCAACTCACAAATGAGTAAGTTCATTAATGTCGCATATATTTATCAGTCATAACATGATAGGATTTTATGGGACGTAATATATAGTCACCAACCTTTCTATAAGATTATATACCTTTTAATTTACTTACTTTCAATTTCGTTCCCAATGCTTATCATAAGTTTAAACCACATTATCAACTCCCGACTTAGTGTATTTATCCATGGTATAAATATATTCATCCACAGCATACGTAAATTTCTCACATATAGTACAACTTTCAAACTCATTATTCCCTTTTCAGCAAATTTCATTTCAACTATAAATTTACGATTTCATTACCTTTCCTCACCCGTTTCATATGCATAACGCACAAGATAATAGCATAACATTAACCATGACTACAAGCTAGTGCATTTAAACATAGCTCTTTTAGAATCGACTACCTGTTAAACCATTTCAGAAGAAATTACGTACTTTAATGTATACCACCTTTTCATTTACATAAGCATATTACCAATTGTTCACTTACCGTTTCAATATAATTAATTAAAACTCAGCATGATATAATCCAATCATAAACTTGGTACAAGCCTAAGCACCAACAACAACACATGTTAGTGCTTAACCACATAACTTAACAATATCATCACATGATAAGATAGATTTATAAACATAATTTATATGAACTCATACTTTCCATAATTATGAATATACATACTTCATACCATTCAATAATATCAAAGTGAATTTTATCTTACCCTTACCGAAGCTTACACAAAGTGTGCTAAATGATAGTTGAAACCATCCCTTTTCATATTCAATGATCGTCACCATCCCTTTTCATATTCGATGGTCGTCACCATCCCTTTTCATATTCGATGGTTAAAACCATCCCTTTTCATATTCGATGGTCTTCGCCATCCCTCTTAATATTCGATGTTCATCACCATCCCTTTTCATATTCGATGGCCGTCACCATCCCTTTTCATATTCGATGGTCGAAACCATCCCTTTTCATATTCGATGGTCCTCACCATCTCTTTTCATATTCGATGGTCGTTTGTAACGCCCTAAAGCCTGGCCTAGAAGTTTAGACTGAATCTCGGAGGTTACATTGATCACCGAAATGATCGTAGGAAAGTTTTAGTTTAACAAACAGGAAAACATTGCAATATTTAAGTTAAGTAAAATTCTCAGTTATAAAATCTTGATATTTTAAAAGAAAATACAATCCCAATGACATTTACGTGCATAAAACACAAAATTCCATACCACAGTTTTCAAAATAATAGTCAAAATTCAAAGTGTTTAATTATAAACTCAGATTTTATTAAAAATACTACTAAAGCCTGTTTTTAACCGTGACTATTCGAGACCTCCGTATATGAAGTGCAACATCAGAATTCAGAAATGTACCTGCAATGGGAAAAACTATGGGTGTGAGCTACACGAGCTCAGTGTGAGTTCAACACATATCTAACAGGGGATTATAGATCAGAAACC
This sequence comes from Gossypium hirsutum, assembly GCF_007990345.1. NCBI lineage: Eukaryota > Viridiplantae > Streptophyta > Magnoliopsida > Malvales > Malvaceae > Gossypium > Gossypium hirsutum. Next base: position 24,441,580 of record NC_053448.1, on the reverse strand, counting down.
AAAAGTAGTTCAATAAAAGAAAGTACTTACACAGATATGCATAAACAGAAAGCAAACTTGGAACAAACTTCCCAAACAAATGTAACAGTCAAAGCACACCAAATCACACACAAAATACTCAATAGATAAACCCATCAATAGGTCGATACAAAAATACTTATTATCACAATCCAAAATGTCACTACGCTAACACCTCAATGTGCACAAAATTAGTCATAAATGTTATGACGAACAGACATATTGTAGACAAGTAGCTCACATCCAGATGCATATAAATGCAGTCAAGTATTAAAAACCTACCCATCCAGCCAAAACACCTCTCTATCCCCTCGATCACACCCCAAAAGAGCTATTTAAGCTCATCCAACCAAACACACCTTATAAGACCTCAAAAGGCCCATCCAACCCTACACACCATGTATGTGGTCTAAGCCACTCAGATCATAATACACAGCAAAGTTGACGTATATACAGTACAGAGCATCGTGGTAACCCAATGTATAGATATGCTGCAGTTGAAACTGCCAGATTAGATAATAGTATGCAACAAAACTGAAGCACATGCGGTACAGTGTGGTAAACCGCTGTACCGATAGGTTTGCAGTTAAACTGCCAGATCAGATCAGAATCAGTCTTCCTTCTCTTCACAAGCAACCCAAATTACTTTATGCAAGTGCATGTATGCTTACAACCTCAAAGAAACATTGAACACATTGACAGACAGTCAGACGGAAACAAACATGCACATACCCAGCTAACCAGGTTCAGAATAAGGTATCTTGCACAACAATTAGAAATAACACATAATCTGATGCCTAGATCAGATTCTTAACTACCCCCACTAAAGCCTAGTCAAGGGTCAGAACAAACCGACACATTTTTAGATAAAAAACATACACAAAAGTAAAATTGATGAGTTAGGGCCACACTGCTTTATGCTCTAGTCATGTGGAAAAGCCTAGGCTATGTGCGGGTCAACACACCCGCATGGGAGGAGGTACACACTCGTGTGAGCCAGGGACATGGCCTTGTAACTCTCTATCCATTTGTGCTAAAATAGAGTATAGGGCAGACACGGTCGTGTAGGATCTCACATGCCCGTGTGGAATCCTTAAATTCTTAAATTAGTCATACGACCGTGTAGCCAGGCTGTGTGGCACCAAATCACTAAAAACCTTAATTCCCAAACACACACGTCCATATGCCCAGGGGATACGGCCATGTGAGAATTGACTAATTTCCCCAAATCAGCCACACGGTCATGTGGCATGAATTTTCGTCAAAAAACCCTAATCCCCAATTCAACACAACTATGTGAACAGCACACGGCCATGTGGTCGCCCGTATAGTCCCGAAACCACCTCAAAATGTCCTGCAAACCGTGAATTCACACAACAAATGCCCCCTAAACTATAATAGATCAAAAACATGCCATAGAAAAACAAGTTTTACGAAACTTGGAAGCGAAACCTACCACACATTCACCAAAACACTTAGAGCATGTCAAGTTCCACACAATTGAGACAATAAATTGAAATTGAAGAGTTTGAACCCACACCTAATTCGCGATTAGAGACGTCCAGAATCCGACTCGATGACCAAGAAACTGAAGCTCTCCTAAAACCACAACACAACTGTTTTGAAAAAAAAAGGAAGAAAAACAAAAAGGAAAACAAAGAAAGGGGAAGAGGAGAACGTCGAGAAGGAAAGAAAAGAAATAATAATAAAAATAATAAAATAAACACTAAGTAAAGAAAATAATTATCTAAACCTTTAAAACTAAACAAAAAAAATGGTCCCTCAAAACACTCCTTAGGACTCGAACCCAGGACCCGAAGGCACACTAACATACTACCAACCACCAGACCAACATGCCCATTCTATCACTTAAATGCAAAACTAAACACAATAGCACAACCTACTCACTGACCCTAACCACAGAGCTCAAAATTTTTAGCCCCAAAATTAGGGTGTTACAACTCACCCCTCATTAAAGAAATTTTGTCCTCAAAATTTCTAACTAACAGAAGAGTGGCATAACACAAGCTATACCCTTACGCTCCCGCTGTGCACTCTAGTCCCAAAGTGCTACCACACTAGACTTAAACTCAAGACCTCATACACACACCTAGAACACTTAACCACTAAAGCAAATACACATTTTTTTCCTATCACACACAATTACTATGCTCTAATCGAAAAATTGAATATGATTGTTATGTCGAACTATTCAAAGTCTAGTGTACTTTAGAAATGGCGAATGCTTAATGCCCCATTAAATTTTTTTTACTATGTTCTTGTACTCTCCTTCATTGAGTTGAGGAGGCAGTCCATGAAATAATTTCCTTTTGAGGCCCCAAATACGCGATATGAGTTCCCCTTCCACGTGTACGTTTTGCGCACGAAAGTTGTCTAAGACTTGTGCCCGCGGGTAAGGGTTCCGCTTCTTGGAAAAGTTTAGTCCACTCCCAGATTTGATGTTCTGTGGACCCGCACCGAAAACATGCTCTCGTCTTTCTCTTGCAATTGCCTCAATGGCGCTTCCTATAGTTCTCACAAAATGAAGCGCTCGCACCACTACCACCACCCTTCGCAAAACTGTTACTGCCACTTAAATGCGTTCTAACACGCTTCGCAGATCGAGGCTCCAACCTCGGAGGATTGCAATCTCTATTCTTCCCATAATCTACACACCTATCTTGAAGCATTTCTCTAGTCCTCTCTAACCTAGCCTCAAACACTTTCTCTAGCACTTCCCTTACTACCCAAGTCAATGCCTCCGTACCAAGCTTCGGGTTATCGCTACCCAAAGTTGGCAGAATTGTATTGACCTCCGACTCTTGAATAGAAACACGTCCTGGAGAAGCAGACGACTCTTTGGATCTCGCTTACCTTTAGAATATATATCGATCTTGTACCTAAGCTTTAAGAATCTACAATTTCCAAAATCGCACACAAGCATAAATGTCTAAATATTGCAATTCTAAGCTTATCGAAATAATCTTACAATTCCCTAAGTTTAGCTTAGACAGGCATCAGAGTCTCAGACATCTCATTTTTGCAAAAAAAAATTCCAATCACAAGTCATTTCAAAATATTATGGTATAGTTTCTCGAAATTTTTTCTTTAAAATGAACACATGCGCACACGGTCACATAAAAACACAGGCCGAGGTTTTGTAAACCTAACTCTGATACCACTAAATGTAATGCCCCAAAACCTGACCTAGAAGTTTAGACCGAATCTTGGAGGTTACATTGATCACAGAAGTGATCGTAGGAAAATTTTTGTTTAACAAACCGAATAACATTGTAGTATTTAAGTTAAGTAAAATTCTCAGTTATAAAATCCTGATATTTCAAAAGAAAATACAGCCCCAATGACACTTACGTGCGTAAAACACAAAATTCCATACCACAATTTTCAAAACAGTAATTATAATTCAAAGTGTTTAATTATGAACTCAGAAATTATTAAAAATACTACTAAAGCCTGTTTTTAACCATGACTGTCCGAGACCTCTACATACCGAGTCCAGCATCAGAATTCAAAAATGTACCTGCAAGGGGAAACACTATGGGAGTGAGTTATATGAGTTCAGTGTGAGTTCGACACGTATTTAACACGGAATTACATATCAAAAACCAAATAGTAGTTCGATAACGAAAAGCAAACTCAGAACGAACGTCCCAAACAAATGTAACAGTCAAAGCACACCAAATTGCACATAGAATACTCAACAGATAAACCCGTCAACGGGTCGATACAAAAATACTTATCATCACAATCCAAAATGTCACTACGCTAACAATTTAATTGTCACAGAATTAGTCATAAATGTTATGATGAACAGACAAATTACAGACAAGTAGCTCACATCCAGATGCATATGAATGCAGTCAAGTATTAAAAACGTACCCATCCAGCCAAAACACCTCTCTGTCCCTCAATTACTCCCCAAAAGAGTTGTTTAAGCTCATCTAACCAAATACACCTTATAGGACCTCGAAAGGCCCATCAAACCCTACACACCATGTATGTGGTCTAAGCCACTTAGATCATAATACGCAGCAAAGCTGACGTATATACAGTACAGAGCATCACGGTAACCCACTGTACAGATATGTTGTAGTTTAAACTGCCAGATCAGATAATAGTATGTAGCAAAGCTGACGTACATGCAGTATAGTGCGGTAAACTGCTGTACCGGTAAGTTTATTATTAAACTACCAAATTAGATTAGAATCAGTCTTCCTTCTCTTCACAACCAACCCAAAAATTACTTTATGCAAGTGCATGTATGCTTACAACGTCACAGAAACAATAAACACATGACAGATAGTCAGACAGAAACAAACATGCACACACCCAGCTAATTGGGTTCAAAATCAGATATCTTGCACAACAATCACAAATAACACATAAGCTGAAGCCCAGATCAGAGTCTTAACTACCCTCACTAAAGCCTAGTCAAGGGTCGGAACACAGAGACGTATTTTCAAATAAAAACATACACAGAACAAAAATTGATGAGTTAGGGCCACACGGTCGTGTGCTCTGGCCACGTGGAGAAGCCTAGGCCATGTGTGGGTCAACACACCCATGTGGAAGGAGGCACACGACTGAATGGTTGAGGCATACACCCGTGTGAGCCAGGGACATGGCCGTGTAACTCTTTGTCGATTTGTGCTAAAATAGAGTATAGGGTAGACACGATCGTGTGAGGGTCTCACACACCTGTGCGGAACCCTTAAATCCTCAAAAGTAGCCACACGACCGTGTGGCTAGGTTGTGTGGCACCAAACCACTAAAACTCTAATTCCCAAGCACACAAGCCCGTATGCCCAGGGGACACGAGTGTGTGAAAATTGATTAATTTCCCCAAATTAGCACACGGCCGTGTGACATGAACTTCTGTCCAAAAACACTAATCCCCAATTCCACATGGGCGTGTGAACCAACACACACCCGTGTGGTCACCCATATGGTCCCGAAACCACCTCGAAACATCCTGCAAATCGTGAATTCACACACTAAACGCCCTCTAAACATTAATAGTTCAGGAACATGCCATAAAAAAACCAAGTTTTATGAAACTTAGAAGCAAAACCTACCACACATTCACCAAAACACTTAGAACATTTCAAGTTCCACACAATTGAGACAACAAATTGAAATTGAAGAGTTTGAACATACGTCTGATTTATGATCAGAGACGTCCAGAACTTGACTCGATGACCAAGATACTGAAGCTCTCGAAAAACCACAACACAACCATTTTTGAGAAAAAAAAGAAAAGAAGAAAAACAAAAAAGAAAACAAAGAAAGAGGGAGAGGAGAACGTCTAGAAAGAAAGAAAAGAAATAATAAAAATAATAAAATAAACTCTAACTAAAGAAAATAACTATCTAAACCTTTAAAACAAAACAAAAAAAGGTCCCTCAAAACACTGCTGAGGACTCGAACCCGAGACCCAAAGGCACACTAACACACTACCAACCACCAGACCAGCTGGTCCATTCTGTCACTTAAACGCACAACTAAACACAATAGCAAAACCTACTCACTGACTCTAACCGCAAAGCTCAAAATTTCTAACTCCAAAATTAGGGGTGTTATATCGTCACCATTCCTTTTCATATTCGATGGCCATCACCATCCCTTTTCATATTCGATGGTCGTCATCATTCTTTTTCATATTCGATGGTCGTTGCCATCCCCTTTCATACTCTATGGTCATCATTCAATGGTCAAAACCATCCCTTTTCATATTCGATGGTTGTCACCATCCCTTTTCATATTTGATGGTCGTCACCGTCCCTTTTCATATTCGATGGTCCTCACCATCCCTTTTCATATTCAATAGTTAAAATCATCCCTTTTCATATTTGATGGGCGTCAATACGTCGTTGGATTTTTCCGTTGAGACATGATATGATAATGTAATATGATAGCATTTAAAAAAATTAAAACGCTATTTAAACGTACAAACTTAGGTGGCTAAATTGTAGAAATGACAAAGTATAGGGGCATTTTGGAAACTTTTCATTCTCCTCGATTTTCCACTCGATCTTGATATAAATTAATAATTTTATTCAATCTATCAATTTAGACAGTAACACAATGTATTTTATGCAATTTATTAATTTTTAAAATTTTTACAAAATTGCCCCTAACATTTTACTTTTAATCAATTTAGTCTCTATGCCTAAAACATGCAAATTAACCATTTTTAATGCCAATTCACATCAATCGAAAATTCATGGGACACAAAACAGCCCACATTTGCAATAATTTCACATCAAATACTTGTATTGTTACTATTTCAACTATTTAATCCCTAATTGGTAAATTCATAAAAAATCACTTAATAAAATACTTTGAAATATCAACTAACACTTCAAATTCATCATTTAACATCTAAAATCACAAAGTTCATCAATGGCAACATTCAATATCTTTAATAGTTTCAAAATTGAATGTACGAGCTAGCTGGACCTAGTTGCAACGATCTCAACAACATAAAAATTATTTAAAACGGGGCCAAAATCACATACCATGCATGACATATCACCATGGCCGAAAGCTTCAACTAAAAAAGGGCTTCTTCCTCCATTAAAATTCGGTGAAGATAAGTTGTAAAATATGATAATGGATTTTGGTTTTATTTAATTTAATTTAATTATCAAATTATCATTTTAACCTTGGTTAATATTTAAATAAAACACCAAAACCAAGCCCATAATCGTCCACTAATTCCATAAATTGTTTATTTACCATATAAGTCCATTTTCCTTTATTCAAAAAGCCATTTAATCACTGAAATAAAAAAGTGAACAAAATTTATATCTTTTACGATTTAGTCCTTTTTAATTAATTAATTATCGAAACATTCAAATTTGTTAACGAAAATTTCATACCACCTTAATGACACTATATAAATATGCATAAAAATATTTACGACTTTGTTTATTTAAACGAGATCCCGATACCTTATTTTCTAAAACCACTTGACGTTAGCGTCTTACCACTTGAACTTAGTAAATCATTTATATAACAAAAATCAATATATAAAAAACCTTTTTAAAACCATTTTTGACTCGTAAATATTAAATAATAATATTTACGAACTTACTCATCAGATTTGCAACCCCGAAACCACTGTTTCCTACAACACTAAAAAATGGACTGTTACAACTCTCTCCTCATACAAAAATTTCATCCTTGAAATTTTTTACCTGATAAAAGCCATCACATCGAATCTTTTTGTCATCTTCTTAATGGTAATCCATAAATAAGTCAATTATAACTCATCTTGATTCAGAACTCACATCAAAACTCATATGAAAACTTGATGCTATGTCAGAACTTATCTGAACAACTATGATGTTCTCTTGTCATAACTTTATTATTAGTAGTATAACTACCGAGAAATTTCTAGTGATCGTCTATTGAAACATAACCAAGAAACCCAGATTATCAAACTCTAACTGATGCTTCTGACATGTTTGCATCTATAACTTTCAACTGATATTTGTTCCCCTTACATGGAAAGTGTGAAAGCAATATCATTTAACACAAGCGTGACAACTTCAACTATCGAGACGACTTTAAACTATAATTGCATTTCTCAATTATAACTTATTTGATAGATATATTTCTGTATCATGTCTTCTAGAATATGAATTCTTCATTCAGACTGTCCGTCTATTTACCCGTGAATCCATAAAATTTATTCCCGAATCGAGAAATAAGTTCGAATATAAACAACTTACCTAACTTTTCAAACGAATAACCCGCTTTGATGAAAAAACTGAGTCCATCTTATCTACTAGATAATAACATTTCAGAATAATCCCTTATTCTTGTTGTCAAGAAAACCCAGACATACAATCTATCATAATTCCCTCAGAATACCAGTCAAAGATCTCTACAAACTACATTAACTCAAATGAAACATAACATATCTTTTTAACTCGTTGACATAAATAGAGATTACCTGATGAATGAGAACCAATATACAAGTTTAAGCTCAATCTTCCACCGTCTATACTTTTTCTGTTACCTACCTCTTTCATGAAAGCTAGAAATGGGATATATAATGAAACAATTTCAATTAAATCATACTAAAACTGCAAACATCAGATAAATTAAAAGCATAGTGCTATAATGAAATCAGAGTTACAACCGTATAGATAGAACAATACCTCACATACTAATAGTGCAATCCGAGACAAAAGAGAAAAAAATCGAATGTAGTCCCAATAACAACCAGTCCAATAATACAACCTCTATAACCTGAGATCTATATCATCGTGCTCCCATGATCGAACCAGGAATTATAACTGGAATAGATGTAATTACCTTCTCCAATGAGTATCCCTTATAAATGAACCACGTTTAATAGATTAAACAATAAGAACGAGAAAAAAATTGAGATAATGAAATCCAAGATGTGGAGCTTTACTGAATCTTCGAGAATACAACCCATATTGAATGATAAAGAGATTGATGATAGCCCAGAGAAAATCTAGAAGAAGAATATCGCTCATACGCACTGGAACCAGTCGTGATAGAGACAACATAAATTGCATATATATAATTTAGAGCTCAACCGATAGAAGAAATAAAATGACATCATAGGTTTTGTCGTGAGTTTCGAAGGATTGGAAGTTGATCAAGAGAAAGTTCGAGCGATTCAAGAATGGCCGCGTCCGACTAGCATTAGCCAAATCCGATGTTTTCATTGGCTGGCTAGTTTTTATCGACGATTCGTACCTAATTTTAGCACAATTGCTGCACCATTGACAAGTGTTATTAAGAAAAAATCAGCATTTTATTGGACAGATGAGCAGGAAATTTCATTCAATGAAATTAAACAAAGTCTTGTCCAAGCGCCTTTATTAGCACTTCCTGATTTTTTAAAACCTTTGAAATCGAATGTGATGCTTCAGGTGTAGGAATTAGGGCTGTGCTAACACAAGATGGAAAACCGGTGGCGTATTTCAGCGAGAAGATAAGTGGCGCTATTCTTAATTATCCTGTGTATGATAAGGAAATGTATGCCTTAATTTGATCTCTTGAGACGTGGCAGCACTATTTGTGGCCAAAGGAGTTTGTGATTCACTCTGATCATGAGGCTTTAAAGTACATCAAGGGTCAACATAAGTTAAACAAACGCCATGCAAAGTGGATTGAATATCTTGAATTTTTTCCAAATGTCATCAAGTATAAGAAAGGTAAAGAAAATATAGTGGCTGATGCCCTATCAAGGAGGTACACCTTATTATCTTATCTTGATTCTAAGTTACTAGGGTTTTCTTATTTGAAAGAATTGTATGTTGCTGATGTTTAATTTGGTAATATTTTTGCTGCTTGTGAGAATGGATATTTTGAGAAGTTTTATAGGTTCGAGGGATTCCTTTTTAAGGAAGGCAAGATGTGCATACCACAAGGTTCGATTCGAGAATTGCTTACACAAAAGGCGCATGGTGGAGGTCTCATGGGCCACTTTGGTATAACTAAGACCCTATCTACTTTACAAGAACATTTCTATTGGCCGAGAATGCGAACGGATGTTGCATGAGTCTATGCGCGTTGTGTGACCTGTAAACGAGCCAAGTCCAAAATTCAACCACATGGTTTGTATATGCCGCTACCCATACCCGAACTTCCTTGGACGGATGTATCCATGGAGTTTATCCTTGGGTTACCACGAACAAAAACAGGAAAAGACTCTATATATGTGGTAGTTGACAGATTTTCAAAAATGTCTCATTTTATTGCATGTGCTAAGACTGATGATGCTGTTCATGTAGCTAATCTCTTATTTAGGTAAGTTGTTCGTTTACATGGAATTCCAAGAACGATTGTATCCGATCGCGATGTAAAGTTTTTTAGCCATTTTTGGAGATCATTGTGGGGAAAGCTTGGAACGAAGCTATTATTTTCGACTACTTGTCATCCACAAACGAATGGACAAACAGAGGTGGTAAATCGAGTATTAACTACTTTGTTGTGTGCCATCATCCGTAAAAATCTAAAGTCGTGGGAAGAATGTTTACCTCACATCGAATTTGCTTACAATCGTTCCGTTCATTCTGCTACTAAGTTTTCTCCTTTTGAAGTAGTTTATGGCTTTAATCCATTAACTCCCCTTGATTTGTTTCCATTGCCTAATGATCAATTTGTACATGTAGATGCCAAGAAAAAGGCTGAATATGTCAAGGAGCTCCATCAAAAAGTGTGAGCTAACATTGAAGCTCGTACTGAAAGTTATGTTCAAAGAGCAAACAAAGGAAGAAAACAAGTTATTTTTGAACCAGGTGATTGGGTCTAGGTTCATATGAGGAAAGAACGATTTCCAGCCAAACGACGATCTAAGTTATTACCACGAGGAGATGGTCCATTTCAAGTAAAATAATGTCCATAATACTAATTGAGTGATATATTATAAGGGTATTTTAGTAATTGAGTGATATATTATAAGGTAAATAATGAACACATACTAAAGGTAAATAATGTTCATAATACCCCTTCGTTTGCTGATATTGCTAACTTTTTAACCTGCGGTTTGATGCCAATTGATAAGATGTATCATCAAAAGAAAAATATTTTTCACAATGTGAAGTACTATTTCTGGGAAGAACCGTATTTGTTTAAAATTTATGCAGATCAAATGATCAAGAGATGCGTGGCAGAAGATAAAGTATATAAGATTTTATACCATTGTCACTCAACTCTGAGTGGGGGACACTTCGGAGGCACACGTACTACAGCCAAGATACTGCAAGCTGGATTCTTTTGGCCAACACTATTAAAAAATGCATATGCTTACGTAAAGAGTTGTGATCAATGTCAAAGGGTCGAAAATGTCACCAATAGAAATGAGATGCCTCAAATAAACATCATTTAAGTAAAATTATTCGATATTTAGGGTATTGACTTTCTCGGTCATTTCCCTCCGTCTTTTGGTCACAAGTACATATTAGTAGCAGTAGACTATGTGTCTATGTGGGTTGAGACAGAGGCATATTCGAAAAACGATGCTAAGGTTGTAATAAAGTTTTTCAGAAACATGTGTTCACAAGGTTTGGACCTCAAGAGCCATCATCAGTGATGAAGGGTCCCATTTTGTGAACAAGTGGCTAAAATGGTTATTAGATAAACATGGAGTGAAACACATGGTCGCTACAGCTTACCATCAGCAGACGAATGGGCAGCTGAACTAGCAAACAAGAAGATCAAAGGCATACTTGAGAAGGTAGTTTGCCCGAACCGACGAGTTTGGTCCAAAAGACTGGATGATGCTTTATGGGCTTACTGGATAGTATATAAGACACCTTTAGGGATGTCACCCTATAGGTTAGTCTTTGGGAAAGTCGGCCATCTACCCTTGGAGTTCGAACACAAAGCTTACTGGGTTTGGCTTAATTGAGTGATATATTATAAGGGTATTTTAGTAATTAAAGTAATATGACTTAAGTAAAATTAAAACAAAATGAGTATCATCTTGATACGATCTCAGCCCGGGATGTTTCTATTGAGCTGCCACAACGGCCTATAACTAGGTCACGAGCTAAAAACTTTAAAGAAGCTTTGGCAAGCTATGTGGATCGAGTTTGGAGAGAACACGAAGCTGATTCCATTCTTCATGAAAGGAGTAACCCAATAGGCATAACTTGCAATTTATTGCAAGTTGAACTGAAATTTTAATGAGCTTATCTTTAGTTAAATAATTGAGTTGCTGATCATTTAATCAACTCATCTTAGTTTAATTAATAAGTATTTTTATTGAACCTTAATTAATAAGTGTTGATCTTAATTAATCTAGTTTCTAGAATTATTTATTGAAACATGAGTTAAGTTTATTTAATTTTGCTTCTTAAATTAACTAGTTGCTGGAATAGTTAATTCGTGAGTTTAGTTTATTTATTTAAGCGAAGTATTTATTGTTTACATGTTTAATTAGTGTTTAATAAGTTTAATAAGTTCATTTTAATGTTTTAATTGCAGGAGTTTCTTCAGCTCACAACCGTTACATTACAAAGTTGTTACAAACTTAAATAAAGTGACCTTTCAAGTGCTAACTGATCACAAATGAAGTAGCTATTATAAAGGGAGTTAAATCACCATTAAAGGACGTTTTAAAGGGCATTTTATACCCTTTAAATTCGGCAGCCACTCTTTAGCTTCCTGCTGATTGTTTTTGTTCTTTTGAAAAGAATAAATTCAGTATTCAAAACTTCTTTAATGAGATGATGTCCATTCGGCTACCCATGGAACAACTCAAGAGACAATTTCAAGCTTTCATGAACATTCATTCAGCTGAATTGAAGAGAATTCAATGTGGAAGTTACTTGTTCCAAGAATGCCAAGAGTTTTGATCTTTAATCATTAATCAGCACATTAAGTGGATGTTTGTGACTTTTTAGCTACCTTATTTTAGCACTATAAATAGGTGTATTCAGATTTTGTAAAGCACTTCTTTGATCAATTGGAATGAAACTCTATTCATTTGGTGAGAATTACTTTTCTCCAATTTTGTACGAAGACTTGTTGTCTTATCTACAAAGCTAGTGGCGTCAACCCGTTCTTTATTTTTTCCCGAACTTATCACTCTACCAAGTGTGGCGTTCGAACCCTATACCGAGGTTCCTTTCTTTTTAGATAGTGGGTCAAGGTTTTTGTTTAAATTTCTTCTATCCATCTCATTAAACGAATAAGTGCTGGGTCGACACTTATTAGTGTTGGTTCTAACTTGTTTCTTGAGCCTATTGTCTTTCCATCATTTTTCCATAACCGAACACATCCATTTAGCCATTTTTTGAACCCTTGTTATTTTAAAACAATATTGAGCCTATTTCACCAATTCTGCTTACTAGATATTCATTTATTCCTTACTTCATCATAGACGATCGGGCAACATAAATACGACTCGACTCAACACCGAGGCGGATTGTATCACATCTTCCTTAAGAAATTTCACCCACCGAAAATAGAAAAGAAAAATTCTCCATTGTTGTGCTATCAAGGTCCGATCAAGGTACTCTTTGCATGTATGTTCAAATTGAGCTTAATTTTTGTATTTTTTTTATGTTTTTCAGGTCGTTACAACTAGGTTCATATAACTCGTACCTTCACTTTTGAAACTGCCAAAGTTTTTTAATGTTCCCATTAATGAACTCTTGTTGTTATAATGTTAAAACTTTGATTTAAAGTGTTGGTTGTTGGTTATAATGAAATTATAAAGCATCTTTTGTTAGTTTTGGTTAAAGGACTATTGAATAAATGTTAGAAATAATAAAGAATTTATGTGAAATTTTAATATATGTGGGCTGAATACATTAAGGTGAAAATTTTGCTAGTTGATAAATTGGAATTTTGATAAATTGTGAAAAATGAAAAAGTATAAGGAAAAAGTGTAATTAATGAAAAGTTAAAAGCCATATGTATTAAATTGAATGTGAATTTTAATGGATTGAATTTAATTATTATATAGATCAAGAACTGGGCTAAAAAGACATTAACCTAGGAAAGAGAAAAATTGCAAAATATGTCCCTGTGTTTTACTCGAAAGTGTTACTAGGTAAGTTCATAGTATTTCAATATGTAAATGTAATTTGCTTGTGATTTATATCGTTGTTTTCTAGTTAATGGATTTATATATATGTGTGTGAAATTATTTTGGTTATTTATATAACAATATGTGTTACAAGTATTTTTGTGTATTTATGAAATTGATAAGAGATTATTAGTAGTGTTTTTCTTGGAATTGTACTAAATTTATATAGGAATGAAATGAATTTAAGTATGTATATAGAAATGAAGAAAGTGCTCCTGAATGCACATTAGTGCCCCTGTTTGTACTTTGCTAGTCCTGTTTGTACTTCGGTACCCCTGTTTGCACTTCGGTGCCCCTGTTCGCACATATGTGCCCCTATTTGCAGTTCAGTGCCCCTGACTGCACGTATGTGCCCCTATTTTGCATTTATGATACCCCTAAAAATAGAGTAATGATCAAGTATGTGAATCGATTATTGGTAATTTAGACTAAATAATATGGAGGGTTACATGGAATTGGTATAATCTTGTTATGATAAATTTTCTGAGAAGTTGTTCATTTGATTTGGTTCATTATGGGAACTTATGTACAATGCATTTGAGTATTTTAGTTAGTATGTTATATCTTAAAGTGTTTATGTTAACTAAAACAAGTCAAGTAGGTATTATATTATGAGCATACTAAGCTATTTAATCTTATTATTTTTCTCATGTTATTTTGTAGATAAAAGTTGCGGATTGATTGAAAGGATCGACCTTAAAGCTCACACTATCCAACTATTTTTTGTAGTTTTTGTATCTCTTTTTGGGTTGTGGCATGTATATAGGTTTTGTTGTGAATTTGTTAATGTTCATGGACATGGATGATGATGAAGAATAGCTAATTTCTTTTAAGTATGATTTGTATTGTTAGAGTAGGTAATCTTTATGTATAAATAAATATCTCAATATGTATTTGGTAAACTTTGTGGTATGTTTAAAATGTGTCAATACAGTTGGTTATAAATTGAGGTACCTATGAATGTTATATTGGTTAAAAGTTTAGAATGGTTGTCTTGACATGTTTTTAATTGTATGTTTTCATTGTTTTGGTCATGGGATGGTTTGTGTTTTAGGTGTACCCTATTTGGCAAGTTTTGGCTTGATTTTAGTTTTCCTAAAAGGGTTAATTTGGAAGCACATGGCTTAGGACACGGGCTATCACACGGCCGTGTGCCTCACACGATCACCCCACATGGTCGTGCGAGTTCTGTTAGTTTCAGTGCATGTTCCACACAGTCTAAGACACGAGCTGAGACATGGCCATGTGTTTCAAGTCAGTGAGTTACACGAGCTAGCACACAACCTGCAACATGGCCGTGTGAGCCAAGTCAGTGAGTTACACGGTCTATGACATGGCTGTGTAATCTCTATTTCCAAATTTCTTTTCAAGTTTTTCCTAGAATTTATGTTTTGATTCTTTTTGATTCCTGATTACTTTCAAACTAATTTTAGGGACCCGTAAACCTGAATTGACGCCCATGTGAATATTTATTTTATGAATTGATATATATTTATAATTTAATTGAATATTTATTCTAAATTAAGATAAATTATTCTATTTGGTTCTGTAACACTCTAATCCTTAATCCGGCAGCAGAGACGGGATACGGGTGTTACAGCATTGAAAGAGACATGTTGGTATATAAGAGAGTGATTAGTTTTGATGCTACACTTATGGGACATGTTAAGGACTCTCTAAGTCACAAGTGAGATGATATAAGGAGATCTACTTATCCAACAATAAGATATGACAAGTATAAGAACATGTTTTATGTTTATCAACAAGATCCATATAAGAACATGTTATATGTTCAGTATAAGAACAAGAACAAGCATAAGGACAAGTCAAGTACAGGACCATGTTTTACGTTTCTTACAAAAATAAGCCAATTTTTTAAGTATGATTTTTGAAAAGCACATGTGCAACTGTTTTTATGAACTTATACGTTTTTCTGACAAGCAGGTAACTACGAACTCGGTCTCACACCTTTATGGCAAGCCCAACTCGCGAAACAGTTTTTAGACTAAAGTTTTTGTTTTAAATCCATATTTTAAGCATACTACGATGTTCCTGTATATTCATTGAGTTCTCAATGAACTCACCCACTCTTCTCTTACTTCGCAGGTAAGTAGATCGTAGGCGAGGTGATTGATCCAAGTGAGGCTAGTCAGGATAGGTATCAGTAAATGTTGGGAAAAGGGTGATGTGATTATTTTCTTGGGATTAGTGCTATTGTGTTCAATGACTTTGTTATTTTTACCAGACTCAATTTTTCCTTAAGTTTATTTTTATTTTCAATTCCGTGAACCATAAGGTTAAATATTTGTTTGTTTGATTGTTTTGACTTCTTTCCAATATGAATAAAGTTTTAGAGTTTCACTATCCTTCCTTCTGTGCATGGCATGTTGTGTTCCTTGAATTTTTCCTAAGTGTGACTCAACTCTTGATGTGAACTAATTTTTTATGTAAGGTATCCATGCATGTGACTCATTCATGTTTGCGACCTCGAAATTACATGCAAACCCTTATTAGTGAAAGCCTTACTTGTTTGCGAACCCAGTTAAAGTATGCGAACCATTGAATGTATGATCTTTCTTGTTGTGAAACCTGTACTGTAAGGGAACCCATGTTTCCATCCAAACCTATGTTATTATGCAAACCCATGTTATTATGCCAACCCATGATATTATGTAAACCTATGATTGTATGAAGTATGCAAACATTTGTTGATGTGTAAACCTTTATATTAAGTTCTAAGTACTTGTGTAGTTTTATTCGAATATGCAAACCTTGAAAATCTTTGTACGAACCCTGAAGTCTTTGTTGTTTGTTGACATCGAATCCTTCCCCTTTATGTAGAATTTATGTGCTTGCATGTCTTATATTTCATGCATGTTATTATAACATTCCACTTCATTATGATAACTTAGAACATTTTATGTTGTCAATTAGTGGTGTGTTGGAGGTTAGGTTGAGAGTTAATGGAGAGTCACTCCGATGGCTAATATGGCACGCCAGATTTGGGTCTAACCAACTCGGTCGTGTCTAGGGTGTTACAAGAATCTTTACAAAAAGAGTACTTGGAGCCAATATGTAATATGCATCCACACCATTAAGGTATGCTTTCACTTTGGGAATACCATAACTTGCCACTGCTGGAGCAATAAAAGCACAAAGAGTTGGATTAGATGCTGACAAACTTAAATTGCAGCCAACATATGCTGCAAAAGCTTTATAATATTTGTGCTTTAGCATGAGTTATGTAGTGAGCAACAACTTGAACCCAACAATATTCTCATTTGCTATATTGTTAAAGATACCAACTAGGCCAATAGTAACAATAGAAGAGAAGGACCGAAGGGGGGTAGGGGATAGTGATGGGAGGGAGATGGATTATTTTTATTTAATATTAATATCATTATTTTTATTAAATATTAATATTAATATTAAATTTAAATTTATTAATATATTTTTAAATATTTATGTATTTTTATATCTTTGAATTTTTAGAATTAGGATCAAATTGAGATAATTTGTAAATTTTAAGGATTAATTTTTTAAAATTATGAATTGATCGATATAATATGTAAAATTTGATGGCTAAATTTGTTATTATACTGATTTTTTAACTGCCACATCACTCTTCTGTTACTACAATTAATGAAAATAGGCAAAAAAAAAATCTTGATTAGTTAGGTGACCAATTTTAACAAATTCATAATTTTTAAAATATTTGTATTTTTAAATTTTTTAGAATTACTATTAAGAATTTTTTAAAAATAATCAAAATGAAATTTTAACTATAGTACTATGACCGAATTAATAATTAACTATTTAAATTAACATTCCACGTTATCATTTAACATATAAAATTTAACAGTGTGGTTAATTTACACGTTTTGAAATGTATAAGGACTAATTTGCTCATTTTTCAGTAGAGAGATCAAAATGTAATCTGCCCTTAAATAAAGAGACTTCCTAATACCTTTACACTGGAAAATTATAATATACAATTTGAACCTATTAACTTTTATGTTTGGGGGAGAAAGAGACGAAGCTATTCTCCAATACACAAGCTTCATGAATAATTTTTAAATAGGGAAAGAATTACATATAATGATGTAAAATTAATATGATTGTACATATTTTTATAATTTTTTATTATTAATATTTTAACAATTCAATTGTTATATTTGTATTTGCATACATGTAAAATTTGAATTGATTTTATATCTCTATAATATTTAATATATCTCTATTATATAAAATTTCTTTTTACTCAGATATATTATAACTATTAAAAAGATAAAATTTAAAAATGTATTAAAAAACTCATATATTTTATGTTTAAAAATTTTTATCGAAGAATTATGTTTAAATATTTATCTACCTTTAAAAAATGAAAATATTAGAAATAACTAGCAAAAATTAAATTAAAGCGAGACAATGTGGAGCAAGGATGAATGCATCTATCAAACATCAATAGAAGTGGTAGTGATTTTCAATATTACACATCCATAGTGGAGTGGGGTGGATAATGGGTCAGAGCATGCCAATTGTGGAGTGATAATGTATTTGGCAACATCCGTCCCCTTACTCCATTGCCATCCCTAATTGCAGCCACTGCTGACTAAAGCAAGGGAGGAAGTAGTGTGATCGGAGGAGTGCAAACAAGCTAGGCTATTGTACCAATGTCTAGCAAGGCCATCAGCGAGGAGCTAAATGTGAGAGTAGTCTTCATTGTGGAGATTGTTGGGGACATCATCTCAGCTTTAATCCAAATCTTTTGAATGGGTGTCAATACCTAAACAGCGTGAGTCCTGTTTGTTGGTAATGAAAAGAAATTCAAAAAAATTATTTTTAAATAGTTAGAATTTGAAAAAAAATCATAATATAGCATCTAAATGATTATAATTTAACAGAATCAGAATCTAATTTTTGAGATTTTATAGGAAACTAACTTTACAAATTTACCGTTTTACCCATTGAGAAAACAGTATAAATAGGAGGCCATTCTCCTTATTTTTCATAGAACATGACAAGAGAAAATTAACTTCTCTCATCTTTCTGTTATCTAAACTCTGGTGTTTTGTGAAATTACACGAGAGGGAGATTCTACTTAGGAGATTGGGTTTTAAGCGGGATCGTCTATGACCTCTCAAATCTTTCCTAGGAATTGAACCTAGTGCGGTTTCGCCAGTTTTCTTCTAATATTTTTTATCAAATTTCCAACCAAATGCTTTTGTTTTTTCGATTGCGATTCCTTTCGAGAAGAACAATACCAATTGTGTTGCACCTTCTTTATTCAGGTGTACAAATATTGAAGTACTGTGTTAACCTTAGGGGGTGACATCCACTACACGATTACATCGGTCAGGGCAAAGTTGCTTCTAAGGTAGTTATTATTCCATGACAGAATGATTATTTTATTTATTTACACTCAGTTTGGTTTCCTGCTAGTGCTAACGATTTGATTTTTCAGTAGTAAATTTCGAACAATTTAGAAGCAAATTATACTATTGTTTAAACATGAGGATCGTTAGAGCAAGTGAAGTGTCCTATTGAGGCAATCGGTTTGAGGGCACCTGAGTAGTGCCTAAGTAGCGTTGGAGCAATTGGAAGCTTTATCTGTGTTGGCCAGTGGGCCATTGCAATCAAGATGGGCTTGGAAGGCCTAGTGAGATTGAGCGGGTCCAAGGACCCACGAGTTTGAGTTTGTCAGAGGACGATGAGTGGATTGCTGGATCCTTGTGTTTAGAATAGGGCTTACGATGCTCTTATCCATGATCAACTATTAATACATGAGATTTGTGGAGCTAGTCCTAGCGTCACCGAGTATTTAACCAAAGTAGACTGGAATATTATCAAGTCCGAGAGCTTGAACAAGAGAACTAGTGGGGGATGTCATGTTCAGGAAACCTATGAGATTGTATGGAGAAAGGAGCGGTGTGCCAGAGTTTGCGTGAATGGGCATTAAATTTCTAAATTGAGATTGACCTAGTTCAGTGGTGCCACATGTGTTGTGGTTGGCCAAGATGGTCACACCTAATGTGTCTAAATTTCCCATGTTGAGAACTTTTGTGTTGGTGCTGCAAGAGACGGTTGACATAAACCATGTCTAAAGGGACGCATCCAACGGGATGCCATAAGAGTGCGGTTGGTGCCACATCCAGAGGGATTTTTTTTAGTATCAAAGGGTTCCTCAAGGTTGTAATTAAGGGTCATGTAGTTAAGGGTTCCTCAAGTTTGCAACCTTATGATTATGTGTTATGGCATTGAGTCTGAACGTTTAGTGGAGGAATGGACATAGATAAGACTACACCAATGATTGAGATGAGACCAAGTTCGAGTCTATGTCCGGTGCGTGTTGAACGGATCATAACCTTTGGCATTGAAGGCCCAAGATGGACTTGAGACTAAACAGTCAACTCGATGCAATAAGGTTACTAGAAGTGTGGCTTCATGTCGATGAGGGCATCAGTATAGTAAGTGGGAGAGTGTCATGGTCCACAATTTACTAAGCTAGTTATCAAGGTTAAGCTTTCCCCAAATGTTTTTAAGTGAAATTAAAGTACGATAACTTGGAAGTTGGAATTTTTCGGATACCCTGTGGTCCTTAAAGAATATTGTGATGCAAACTAGATAACTGATAAAGTTACCTTTACAAGTGGGTATGTATTTACTTTGGGTGGAGCAATTATTACTTGGAAGTTTATAACTCTTGAATGAGCCAGGCAAGAGGCTTAGTGGCTTAGGAACCTACTTGCAGAGATTTTTTCATTGGAGAATAAAGTACTTGCTTTGGAGTACGTGAGGTTTGAAAGGAACCTAGCTGATCCACTCACCAAAGGGTTAAGTAGGAAAATGGTTCTTGATTCCTTGAGAGAGATAGGTCTTAAATCCCAGTGGTTGAGGAATCCATGGTGATACCCAACTTAGTTCTTTAAGTTCAATGTGGTCAAACGAAACCATGGAAAGACTCATAGTGTACATTCTATCTATCCCTATGGCAAACGATGTACATACATAAGGTTGAGTTCTCACTCTTAATGAATTCAAATTCCAGGATTTGGGTGGTCCTATTGAGACGAACTTGATGAATTCACCGATAAATTAGTTTGAGTTTATGTAACGCCCTAAACCTGACCTAATTCACCAAGTCTAAATCTTAGGTTTTACCAAAACCATTTAGCAAAATTATTAAAATAGTTTACAATTACACCTTTATTGAAAACTTGCTCTTATTACTGTAAGGAAAGACCACAAATCAAACCAAAGAAATTATTTAAAAAATATATATTTGTATCGGTCTTGCTATAATTAATTACAATACAAAGGTTTACAAAAGATAAAATCTTAAGGCATAGTCCTACTAAATGCCAATTTTTCCAAAACATCCACTCTATGCATAGTATCCCTTTTCGCTACTACTCTACCATAATCTTGGCATAGTCTCTCATGGCGAACTCATCTTGAAAAAATCTTAAAGCATAAATATAGCATTTATAAGTTACACGAACTTAGTGAGTTTTAAATATACTTTACCTTTAATCATTTTTATGTTGAACTCTTCATCCTGAATTATTTAGATTTCCCAATTTTCCTTCAGCTGATACTATTATTGTTGGACAAGCACATACATATACTTATCTGCCCTTTACCATACTTATTGATTAAAACTTAACTTAACTCATTGGATAACTTTGGACCATACTAGACAATACTACCTCTTCTTCTCTATTTAGACATCTTACAATGATTATCCTAGAACAATTATTCCTAAATATTGTTCACTAGTGAATTCTTACTCTTATGGAGGATTTCCACACAAAGTTAAATACCTTCAGTATACCAATCAAATCATTTTCTATTTTAACGCCCAACTCTACTCATACAGATGACGAATTAACAGTTCATTCAGAAGGATTCCTTCAAACCTCATTAAGACACAACAATACCTAAACTGATATATGGTACATATATAAAATAATTCCAGGGTTGAGACATGGTGCTATTTAGATATGGAGAATACCAGCTACATGATTCCCAACTCTACATCTCATAGATGAGATTAAACCGATGAATACTTGAATAATTCTTAGTATTGAGAACACACCCACATTCCATACCAACAGATGATTATGTTGAATAACTTCTTTGAACATTTAGATTTATTCGATTATATCACCAAACTATTCAAAGCAAAACAACTATAGATATATCATATCCTCATCATAATTTATTAGAGTATGCCATAATGGCTAATCAAAATATACCACAAGGCAACATACATAATACATTGCAAAGGTAATATACCAAGTACACCCCAAAGGCTTTTAGAATGCCACAAAGGCTAGATTAGAATGCCATAAAGGCCAAATTAGATTACGCCACTAAAGCTAACAGAATGCAATCCAATCATCTCAAGAACTGCCATGTTTGCAATATGAATTTGCCTAAACTCACTTCGCATGAGGTTAGCCTATCATCACCTTGGGACATGCAAAAAACCCTAGTCGATAAATGCAGCTCATCCACTATTTTCAGAATATGCCATGACCATGGAAATTCTTCAAACTTGTCATATCAATTGTAACACCCTTTACCCGTGTCTGATGCCGAGACAGGATACGAGGCATTACCAGTTATAAACACAAGCAACCATACAAAATCGGGCCATAAAATTTCATTCAGTTTAAAACTATTTATACATATGCATATTGTCCCTTATAAGGACCTATGAGGCCCTAAACATACGTTGGAACTGGTTCAGAACTAAACTGGAAACTTTGGAACATTAAGAAAATTTTCATGTTTTGAAGGGTCACACGCCCATGTGGCTCAGGACACGCCCGTGTAACTCTTTTCTTATGAAATCATCAACAAATAAGGGTCCCACAACTCATCATGTATCATCCAAACACAACTCACATCGCAAGACTTTGACATGTAATTAATATATATATAGGCTTACAACCAATTAGCCAATATAAGCCAAGTTACGAGGCTACACATAAATCAAACCTTTAACCATTACAAGCCAAAACATTTGGCCAAAACATAATAACTCATACACAAAATGACTGAGTCCCTATACATGCCATAAACTTAAAATACTTGAATACGTTGATACCGATAAATAGCTTGATAGTGTGATAGAATTTTTGACGATCTCCAACCCAAGCTAATATCTATGACACTATAGGAAAAAGAAAGAAAAAGCGGTAATCTATATAACTTAGTAAGTTGGTATATAAATAATAAGCAATCTGTTAACATGCTTTTACCAATCCTCACAATATGTCCTCAAGATAATACAATCATAATTGCACATAGTTCCACTATTTACTCATGTTCACATCAAGTTTTCTACTCGAGTCATAGTCACTAATTTATTTATATCTTGCACTACAAAACTCCAAATTAAGATCCGCTTGATTTTTCTGAAACTAGACTCACATATCTTCTTACCATAAAATTTTTAGAATTTTTGGTTTAGCCAATAAGTACAGTTAATTCTTCCAAGTCATCCTTGTTCTGTTATCTGACAATTCTGACCTTTCTTCTCTAAAAATTAATTATCTCTTAGTATGGGATTCAGATGATGTTTTAATGATTTTCCAAGGTCAGAATAGGGGATTCCGAAATCATTCTGACCTTATCTCATAAAAATTCAAATATCTCATAATATGAGATTTTTTTTGCTTACATCGTTTCTTCTATGTAAAACTAGACTCAATAAGCTTTAATTTCATGTCTTATTCAACCTCTAATGCGGTTCCCATAATTTTTGGTGATTTTTCAAAGTTATACAACTGCTGTTGTCCAAAACTGTTTTATTGCAAAATTTACTCTTTCATGCTTTCTTTGTATTAACACTTATTTCAACACACATAACACCAAAGCATATCCATAACTAGCCATTCCAATAGCTAATCATTATCATATATTCACATGCCATTCATTGGCCAATTTCACCTATACATCAACAACAAAGACTTAAGCATATCATGTCTCAGTTTAAATTGGCCTAAAAGCCTCACACAATCATCAATCAAATTTACCACATATTTATACCTCATAAGTATAGACCTATAACCACAAGGTCATCGCAAGATCATTCTCATGACTTACTCATTTACATTCTTGCCAAAATGTCCAATATATATCGAGTTCAATACTCATGAATTTTTCGTACATACTTGTATCCTTTCAACATGATCATACCTTGTCTTTTCTTTGACATAATCTTAGGATTACCCATTGAACCAATTGGAACACTAAGGATACTTGGGAAAACTCGTACATAATGTATCGTACCAATTCCTTGTCCCAAACATGGTCTTACATGGCAATCTTGTATCGATGCCAATAGCCTAGCTATGGTCTTACACAAAATCTCAAATCGATGCCAATAGCCCAGCTATGGTCTTACATGAAATCTCAAATCGATATTGGAACATCATTAACTGAAGTCACAAAGCAATTATACAATTCATGCTATAAGAAAACATTAAATACATAATAATGTGATGTTGCATTATTTACACACGAACTTACCTCGTACGGAAACGAACAGATCGGATCAACTACTCGTCACCTTTTGATTTCCCCCGATCTAAATTTGATTTCTTTCTTTCTTGATCTATATGAATTCAAATTTAACTCATTTAATCACCTATTCATTCAATTTCATCCAAAAATACCTATTTGGACATATTTTCACTTTAGCCCCTAAAGTTTCACATATATTCAATTTAGTCCCTATTTCACAAATACATAAAATTCACACAATTCAATATAACCCAAGCTTAGCTGAATTACTATAGTGCCCCTAGCAGCCTAAAACTTTCATTATTTCACATTTTAACCACTCAATTTGCATATTTCACAATTTAATCCCTATTTGACATTTTTGTCAAAAATAACTTTACAAAACATATTAATCTATCAACAATTATTCATTTTCCATCATTAACATTCAAAAACATCAAGCTAAAATCAATGGAAACTCACAAATTCATCAACCAATTCAAAAATTAGGGCGTGAGATAGCTAGAACACGAAGCAACGATCTCAAAAACATAGAAATAATTAAAAACGGGACAAAATATCTTACCAATCAAGCAAAATAAGCATGGCCGAACCCTAGCTATGTTTTCTCCATGTTAGAATCGGTTGAAGTGTTTTTGTGAAGAAGGTGGACATATAATTCTTATGTTATTTTATCATTATTAATTATTTTACCTTTATAACCTTATAAAATATTACTAATTTTAAAAATGCCAAGCCAAAACATTCCACTATCACCATTTATGGTCTAATTACCATATAAGGACTTAAACTTTAATGTTGTATAGCTATTAGACACTTTTAGCTTATAGAACACAACTTTTATGCTTTACGCGATTTAGTCCTTTTTACAGAATTAAGCATTCAAACAGTAAAATTTCTTTACGTAACTTTCACTCATATATAATCACATGCTGTAAATACCAAAATTAATATTAAAATAATTTTTGACCTCAGATTTGTGGTTCGAAAACCATTGTTCTGACTAGACCCAAAATCAGGCTGTTACATCAATATTTCGCGTTTATAGTCTCGGCGGACTCATCAAAAACCACCACGATGACCAAACTCACATTACAACCTATCATACTCAGATACACCCCAAGTCTCCAATATTTCTAATTACATATCTCCCATCTAATATAAACACACCTTTGAAACCTATAGGGGACACACGGCCGTGTCGCATGGCTGTGTGTCACACACGGCTAAGACACACACCAATGTCTTAGACCGTATGGACAAGAACTTGGCCAAAAACAAGTCATTTCCTTCACCCACCTCAAGCATGAACCTAATCACAATTTAATATATGACCATTGCCTCAAACCTACCCAAAACATGCACAAAAATGACCAAATCACTATACAATTAATCCATACAACCAATATGCCAAAAAGGCACCTCAATCACTTACCATCAAACATACTAAAACATGTGCATAGTTGACCATTCCACAACTATTCACATCTAGCTGATTTCCATACCAAACTTGCCACAATTGACCATATTGAAACTACATCAACACATACCAAAATGGTCATTCAAAACATGCATAAACCTAGTCATATTAACATCAACCATCAAGGCATCAAAATAACATAAATACATCAACCATAATAACACTTATACATGCCAAAACAACTAGATCATTAAACACAAGTCCACCTACACATGCCATTATAACCTTAACCAATACTGAGATAATCGTTGGATAGTCTAATTGGTCTCCGATGAGCTTCCAAACCGATCGAGCTTCCGAAATCTATAAAACATAGGAAAGAAAACTACGTAAGCATATAATGCTTAGTAAGTTCGTAAATCATGAACATAGCTTACCAGTAAGTTCGTAAATAATGAACATAGCTTACCATTTCAAATGCATATTCTTAATTTAAACATGATACAATCCAACCAATAGCTTGGCAAAAGCCTAAGCATCATCACCAACAATTGTTAGTTCCTTAACACATAACTCAATAGATTCATCACATGGTAAGATAGTTTACATGAACATAAAGCCATTGAATTAATACTTTCCATAAACATAGTTGTACATATGGTCAAAACCATTCCTTTTCCTTCTCCTTTACATCATTGCTCACTCGAGCCATAAATGGGTCTGCTCACACAAGCTGACGGTCGAAATGTAGCTATACGATGCCGCTCACACAAGCTGATGAGTATCTCCAGCAAATACCGGAACTCAGCCGTCGGTAGGACATTCAGGACCAGCACCCGAAACATGGTAACCCTAATGACATGTCATTTGTATCCTATATATTCCTAAAGTTCAAACGAGACTCGATAGTCGTCGTATGTCGTTAGATTTCCATCATTTCATGACATAATAAATAGCATAATAACATATATACAAAAATAACATTAAAACTTTATTTAAACATACAAACTTACCTCGATTACAAAAATGTTGAAATAGGATTACTAATCCGAGACTTTATATTTTCCTCGATCTAGATCCGTACGAAGCTTATCTTGATCTAAATAAGAAAATTAAATATATTTAATACACATACTATTCAATTTCATCTAAAATTCACACTTTTGCAAAATTATAATTTTGTCCTTATTATTTTAACTTTTTTACAATTTAGTCCTTAAGCTCGTAAATTAATATTTATGCAAATTCATCCACATTTCATGTTAGCTGAAACACCTAGGGACGTATACAAACTCATACAAATCAATATTTCACAAATTTATATTGGTATTTTACTACTTTTACAAAAAAGTCCCTAAATGATAATTTATGAAAAAATTACTTTACAAAAGTTGTTTATTTACTAACAAGGACTCATAATTTATCATGAAACTTCACAAATCATGTATGAACATTCATAGTAAAACCCTAAACCTTCAAAAATTTGTAAATTAGTCTCTGGGCTAGCTCGACTAAGCTACAACGATCCCGAAAACATAAAAATTATTAAAAACGAGACAAATTTGACTTACATGCATGCAAATTAAGTTTGGTCGAATAAAACCCTCATCCATGGAGGTTTTATTCCTCAAAAATTGATTTAGGTTAGAAAATAAAGATGATACTTGTTTAATTCTTTTTAGTTTTAAGTTTATTTACTTATTTACCTTATTAACCTTTAAAATCTTATGAAATTTCAATAAAACCATGCCATGTAAGTCCACTAACCCCCCAAATGGTTTAGTTACCATCTAAGTTCTATAGCCATTTGATACCTTTAGCTACTAGGACTCCATTTCTGTAGCTTTTATAATTTAGTCCTTTTCACGTAATTAAGGATGCAAACGACAAAATTTCTTAACAAAAATTTTATACGGCCTTACTATCAGACCATAGACATTAAAATAATAATAATTAATTTTTACTCGTCGAATTTGTGTTCCCAAAACTACTATTTTTATTTCATTAAAAAAGGGTTGTTACAACTCTCACCTTCTAAAGGAATTTTTGTCCTCGAAAATCTTACCAAAAAAGAGGTTCGGGTATTGCACTTTTATAGCTTCTTTCAGTTCTCATGTAGCCTGTTTTATACTGTGTCATTGCTAAAGAACTTTCACTAAAGCTATGCTTTTATTTCTCAATTCTTTAAGCTCTCAAGCTAGAATTCTGATCGGTTCTTCATTATATGTCATATCAGGCTGAATCTCAACATCAATAGGTGACATCACATGTGAAGGGTCTGATCAATACCGTCAAAACATAGATACATGAAAAACATTGTGGATCTTCTTTAAATCTAATGGAAAAGCTAATTTGTAAGCTACTGGCCCAATTCTCTCAACAATCTCATATGACCTAGTAAATTGCAGACTTAACTTTCCTTTCGATCGAATCAAAGAACTTTCTTCCAAGGCGATACTTGAAATTTTATGTCCTTTCTTTTCAAATTCACATAGGATTTCTATCAATTTGAAGCTACCTTTAAACTATCTCGAATCACATTAACCTTTTCTTTGATTTCTCGTATCAAATTAACCTCGTGAAGTTGTAACAGTCCATTTCCAGTGAAATCAGAATAGTGGTTTTGGGTCCACAAATTTTACTTGAAAATATTTATTTTATTATTATTTTATTGTCTATATCATGTTATTAATACCGTATAAAAATTTTGTTAAGAAATTTTATCATTTGCATGCTTAATTTGATAAAAAGGACTAAATCGCATAAAGTGCAAAAGTTGAGTTCTAGTAGCTAAAGGTATTAAATAGCTATAGAACCTTAAAATATGAGTCCTTATGTGGTAATTATACCATTCATGTTGATAGTTAAATGTGATGGCTTGGTATTATTGAAACTTTTAATGTTTTAAAGGGTTATAATAGTAATTTGGTAAATAATGATAAATTAAATAAAACAAAATGAATGTATCATCTTTTTACTCTTTAGTTAACCGAAAATCAAAAGGAAAGGAAGCCATGGAAGCTTGAACATTCGACTAACTCTATTTTGCTTACATGTGAGTATTATTTGTTCCGCTTTTAATGATTTCTATGTTTTCGTGATCGTTGTAGCTTAATCTAGCTAGCCCGGGACTAATTTGTAAAAATTTTAAAAAATTAAGGATTTCCATGAATGAATATATGTTTTTTTGTAATGTTTTATGGAAGAAAATGGTTAGTTGTTAGATAAACAACTTTTGTTAACTAATTTTTGATAAAATTGTCAATTAGGGATTAAATTGAAAAATAGAAAAATATACATGGTGAAATTGTGAAATAAATGAAATGTAGGGCTTGCTAAGAACCTATATGGAATTCAACCATAGTGGGTTTAGGGTGAATTGCATGAATTTTCATTTTTATGAGTTAGGGACTAAATTGAAATGATATCAAAATTATAGGGGCAAAAATATAATTTTACTAAAGTATGAGTTTGGGGTAAATTGAATAAAATAAATTTAATTGAGCTAAATTTATTCGTTTAGATCAAGACAAAGCTCGTACGACTTTAGATCGAGGAAAAGATAAAGTTTTGGAATAATGACCTCCATATCTACGTTTAATCGTCGAGGTAAGTTCGTGTTATTATATTGTATTTATGCGCTTTTAATTTAATCACATATGTATTGAGGACTGCCATATATATACTGATTGCATATCCAACAATGTTACGTCGACTACCGAGCCCCGTTTGAACCTTAGGAATTTGTAGGAAACAAATGACATGTCATTAGCGTTACATAATTTTGGTGCTGGTCTTGAATGTCCTACCGATGGCTGAGGTCTGACATGTGTTGCGACTACTTCACAACTCGTGTTAGTAGCATCGTGTAGCTACGTTCTGACCCACAGCTCGTGTGAACAGACCCGTTTTCACAACTCATGTGAGCATTCTGATTCAAAGCTCGTGTGAGCATACATGTACAAGAATTGACGGATTACAGTTATATGAGTTAACACACTATGTGTGAGCAACCTCGGGTATCCAATGGTATTCTAAATGGTTCAACAGACATGATCTAAAAGAAAGTGGTAAGAGTTCGATACAAACTAAGACATGAACACACGTGATTTGCATTGAAATCGTGATATATGGAATAATGAAAGTTGAGATGGATTATATATGCATATGTTATGTGTTCAGATGTTGTGATCATCCATGAGTAAATTGCTATGTTTTATGCTTATGTGGCAAACATGTTTGGTGTAAATGCTTAGGCTTTGGCCAAGTCGTGGTTAGATTATACCATGTTAAACTTAATTATTATGTAATGAAGTGGTAATTTGAATTTTTACATTATATAAACGTACTAAGCATTTATGCTTACTCTGTGTTATTTTTCGTGTTTTATAGTGAATCAGAAGCTCGTTCGGGTTGGAGACTTGTTGGAGTTACATCACACTATCCACCGGTTAAATCGGTTGATTTTGGTGTTTCTAAGTTTTGGTAATAATGGCATGTATAGGAGTTTTTTTTTATGATTTAGCCATTTGTTTTTAGGTTATGTTTATGGCATTTTGGATGGTGAAATGGTGTTAATTTTGGCATGTATATATTTGGCCTTATAATGGTTGATATCATGGTTTATGATGCTTGAATGATAGAAGATGGAATGGTAGTTAAAAATGTATGTTATAAATGGTCTTTTGGCATGTTTAAATGTGGTGAATTGACATAATTGTTATAGATGACATGTACGGCTATTGGTGCTAGATGTTAAATGGCATATTTGGTGCTCTTTAGTGTGAATATGATAGGTAAACAAAATGGTATGATTTGGCATAAACTTAGTTATGAATGAGTTAAAATTTTGGCCAAATTGTGTATATGATTATACATGTTTAATGGTTGTGATTGAGGTGCCTTTTGGGCATATTAGTTGTATGTATATGTACCTTATTTGAACAGGTTATTATGGCATGGTTTGGTGCACTTTGGAGTGCTTGATTATATGTGGAAAACTAATTGTAGGTGGATGCATGAATGAGTGAGAAAAATGGCTTGGAAATGACCTATTATTTCGTCCACACGACCAGACAAACGAGCGTGTGTCTCAGTCATGTGACACACGGCCAGGCGACATGGCCGTGTGTCCCCTGTAGCTTACAAAGGGTTGCAAGTTAGGCTGTTACATGGCCTAACATACGGCCTGGCACACGGGCGTGTGAGGCCATTTTGAAGGGTACATGGTCTAGCACACGGGTGTATGGCTTGGCCGTGTGACCCAAGTCAGTGAGTTACATGGGCATGGACATGGATTGGGACACAATCATGTGTCCCTGCTTCGAATGTCCACATGGCCTGAGACACGACCGTGTGACCCTAGCAGTTTGACAATTTTCAACTTTTTCTAAAAAATTCTATATGTTTCCAGTTTAGTCCTTATTTGTTTATAATGTACTTTTCGGGCCTCGAGGGTTCGTATAAGGAACAATATGTATGTTTTTGATTGGTTTGCTCTTATTGATGATGTGAATTAAATGTTTTAAATTTTTCATTATTTTGAATTGAAATCTCCGGTAATGCTTTGTAACCTTATTTTAGCAATGGAGACGGGTTAGGGGTGTTAACTTTATTGGTATTAGAGCTACAATTTAGTTGATTCTTGGGCTGAACATAGCGTGTGTGAGTCTAGATATACATGCCATTATATAACTTGTGATTGTGTGATAACTCCTGACCCATTTTGAAACATATTTTCTTATAGCAATGACATTCAACCGAGCTGACTCCATTGAAGTTGAGAGTAACGCTCAAGCCTCTGTACAAGGAGTAGCATCAAGAGGTACAAGGCCCGTGTCTGAAGGTCGAGGAGGAGAGGCTAAGGAAGCCTTCTTCCAGATGATGAGCGAACGGTTACCAGGTTTGTACATACAAACCCGACTGCTCAACAGCCACCACCCCTTCGGTTCCCCAACCGGTCCCTATTGTTCCTCAAGGTTTGGAATGTTTAAGAGTTAATAATCCGTCTATTGATAAGATTCGTAAGTACGGGGCTGAAGAATTCAGAGCCATTACTGAAGATGATCCTAAGAGAGTAGAATTCTGGTTAGAGAACACGATCAGGGTGTTCGACGAACTATCTTGTTCACCGGCTGAATGTTTAAGTGTGCAGTATCTTTGTTGAAAGACTCAGCCTACTAGTGATGGAACACGTTGATTTCAGTGGTTCCTAGAGAACGTATAAGCTGGGAATTCTTCCAAACTGAGTTCCCAAAAGAAATACATTAGTAACAGATTTCGTGATTAGAAATGCAAGGAATTTCTTGAGCTTAAACAGGGCTGTATGTCCGTGTCAGAGTATGAACGAGAGTTTGTCAGACTGAGTAAATATGCCCAGGAATGCATTCCAACCAAGACCGCTATGTGTAAACCATTTGAGGAAGTGTTAATTGAATATATAAAGCTTTTAGTCCAGATTCTTGAATTGAAAGAATTTTTTATTTTATTTGATCGGGCACATAAAGTCGAGGAGCTGAGCAAAGAGAAAAGAAAAGCTAATTTTGAAGTTAGAGACTCGAGAAAGAGATTGACTGGGAAGTCATAGCAGTCATCGTCAAAGAGACCAAAGGAATATCACAATCGTTCTACAGCTTTACTGGGGTATTCTAGTAGAGACAAAAGTAATCGGCATTCAAGCCCAAAGCCTCAGGCTACATCTGTAGCGAGTATGGCTAGTGTTAGGGATAACAAGCCTGAATGCAAGCACTGTAAAAGACCACAGTTTGGTGAATGAAGATTGAAGTACAGAGCATTTTTCAGGTTTGGTTCCTTCGATCATTATCTTAAAGATTGCCTTAAGAAGTCAGAGAAAGAGAAAGTTCAGACTATGAGGCCGAGCAACACTGCTACAAAAGGTAGACCACCTCGCAATCCTAGAAATGCGAGTAGTAGCTGTGGTGGAACAAAAGATTCTGCTATTAGATCTGAAGCATGAGCACCCACTAGGGCTTATGCCATTCGTACATGAGAGGAAGCTTTTGCACTAGATGTTATTACTGGTACTTTCTCTATCTTTGATACTGATGTTACTACTTTGATTGATTCAGGATCAACCCATTCATATGTATGCACCAATTTAGTATCAAGTAAGAATTTACCTGTTGAGTCCACTGAATTTGTGGTTAAAGTATCGAAGTTAGTATGTGTTAGTTGATAAGGTTTGCAAGAACTGTTCGTTGATGACTCGGGGTTACAGTTTTTCGGCTGATTTGATTAATTGCCTTTTGATGAGTTTTATGTGATTTTGGGCATGGATTGGCTAAATTTGCACGATGCTATTGTGAACTGTAGACGAAAGCTTATTGTATTGAAATGCTAGAACGGTGAGACACTTTGGATTGAATCAAACAGTTTGAATGGGTTGCCTATTGTTGTTTCAGCTATGTTAGTGCAGAGATATGTGAGAAAAGGTTACGACGCTTACCTTGTATTTGTACTAGATTCTAAAGTATCTGAGTTGAAACTTAAATCAGTGCCAGTGGTTTGTGAATTTCCTGATGTGTTTCCAGAGGAGTTACCCGGATTACCGCTGATTAGAGAGGTTGAGGTGGCTATTGAATTAGTACTAGGAACATTACCATATTGATAGCACCTTATAGATTGGCTACTACTAAATTGAAAGAGTTGAAAGCATAGTTGCAAGAATTGATAGATATGAATTTTGCTCGACCCAGTTTCTCACCTTAGGGTGTACCTGTTCTGTTCGTTAAGAAAAAGGACGGATCAATGAGATTGTGTATTGACTACCGTCAGCTCAACAAATTTACAGTCAAGAAGAAATATTCATTGCCGCAAATTGACGATCTGTTTGACCAACTGAAAGGTGCAACAGTATTTTTGAAGATTGATCTTCATTCTGTCTATTATCAACTACGGGTTAAAGATTTAGATGTGCTGAAAACTACATTCAAGACTAGGTACGGACATTATGAATATCTTGTGATACCGTTTGGTTTAACTAATGCACCTATTGTGTTTATGGATTTGATGAATAAAATCTTTAGACTATATTTATATAGATTTGTTGTGGTGTTCATTGACGACATTCTGATTTATTTTGAGCATGCCAAGCATTTGAGAATAGTACTGCAAACCCTGCGTGATAAGCAGTTTGCCAAATTTAGCAAATATGAATTTTGGCTCTAGGAAGTTGTTTTTCTGGGACATATTGTATCGACTGAAGGCATCAGAGTTTATTCGAGTAAAATTTCAGCAGTTGTTGACTAGAAACCTCCGAGAAATGTATCCAAAGTTAGAAGTTTTTTGGGATTAGCCGGTTATTACAAAAGAGTTGTCAAGGGATTCTTGATGTTACCTACACCGGTGATGAGACTATTACAGAAAGATGTGAAATTTGAATGGTCCGAGAAATGTGAGCAAAGTTTAAATCAGTTGAAAACACTGTTGACCGAGGCACCAGTACTAGTTCAACCTGAATCAGGTAAAGAATTTGTGATTTTCAGTGATGTATCTTTGAATGGTTTAGACTGTGTTTTGATGCAGGAAGGTAAAGTAATAGCTTATGCTTCAAAACAGTTAAAGCCGCACGAAAAGAATTATCTGACCCATGATTTAGAACTAGCAGCTATTTTGTTTGCGTTGAAGATTTGGTAACACCATTTGTACGGAAAAAAATGTCATATCTTTACAGATCATAAGAGTTTGAAGTATCTAATGTCACATAAAGATTTGAATATGAGACAACGTAGATGACTCGAGCTATTGAAAGATGATGATTTGATCATAGATTATCATTCAAGTAAAGCAAATGTAATTGCTGATGCTTTGAGTAGAAATTCTTTATTTACTTTACGAGCGATAAATATGCGACTGACTTTATCTGATGATGGTTCGATTTTAGCTGAGCTGAAAGCTAGACCGATGTTTTTACAGTAGATCTACAAGACACAGAAGTGTGATGACGTGTTGCTAGCTAAATAGAAACAAAGTGAGTTAACTTCTGATTCAGAATTTTAGGTTGGATCCGATGATTACTTACTTTTTAAAGGCAAGATTTGCATACAAAAACATCCAGAGCTCATTCAAAAAATTTTACATGAAGCTCATAGTGGTAGTTTGTATGTTCATCTGGGAAGTAATAAGATGTACAATGACTTGAAACAGATTTACTGGTGGCCGAGAATGAAACAAAAGATTTTTTACTTTGTATCGAGATGTTTAGTTTGTCAGCAAGTTAAAGTTGAACATCAGATACCTTCTGGTTTATTACAGCTAGTGATGATATCGGAATGGAAATGGGAGTGAGTTATGATGGACTTCGTATCGGGTTTACTCTGTCTCCGAGAAAAAAAGATGTAATTTGCGTTGTCATGGACCGTCTGACGAAGTCTGCACATGTTAGTCCCTTGAAAGATTAACTGAGATATATGTTGCTGAGATTGTCAAACTGCATGGGATGCCAGTTTCTATAATTTCTAACAGAGATTCACGGTTTACATCCTGATTCTAAAATAGTTACAGAAAGCTCTGGGTATGCGCTTGCATTTTAGCACTTCATTTCTTCCTCAGACCGATGGTCAATTTGAGCGAGTAATTCAGATACTCGAGGATATGCTTCCTTGTTGTGTGTTAGAATTTGAAGGAAACTAGGAGAAACATTTACCGTTAGTCGAGTTCGCATATAATACTTGTTACCATTCGAGCATAAAGATGACACCATATGAAGCTTTGTATGGTCATAAATGTCGAACTCTGTTATATTAGGTTGAGCTCAGTTAGAAAAAGATTCACGGGATTGATTTGATTCGAGAGACTGAAGAAAAAGTAAAAGTGATTCAAGATATTTTAAAAGTATCTTCGGATCGACATAAATCGTATACAGATTTGAAACATAAAGATAATGAATTTCAAGTCGGCGATAGAGTATTCTTGAAAGTGTCACCCTTGAAGAAAGTTCTTCGTTTCGGTCGTAAAGGAAAGCTAAGTTTGCGATTTATCGGGCCATTTGAGATTATTGTAAGAATTGGACCAGTAGCTTATCGATTAGCTTTATCCTTAGAGTTAGAAAATATTTATAACGTGTTTCACATATCTATGTTACTATAGTATCAATCTGACCTTTCACATGTTATCTCATCGGCGAATGTCGAGATTTAGCCTGATATGACATACAGCGAGGAACCAATCAAAATTTTGGCTCGAGAGGTTAAAGAATTGAGAAATAAGAGCATAACTTTAGTAAAGGTTCTTTGTCAGTGTCACAGGGTAGATGAAGCCACCTGAGAATCCAAGGAAGCTGTGAGAAAACAATACCCAAACCTCTTTTCTGGTAAGATTTTTGGGGACGAAAATTTCTTTAGCGGGAGAGTTGTAACAACTTATTTTCAGTGAAATTGGAACAGTGGGTTTGGGTCCACAAACTCGACATGAAAATATTTATTTTATTATTATTTTAATGTCTATATCATGTTAGTAATACCATATAAAAATTTCGTTAAGAAATTTTACTGTTTGCATGCTTAATTTCATAAAAAGGACTAAATCACATAAAGTGCAAAAGTTGAGTTATAGTAGCTAAAGGTATTCAATAGCTATAGAACCTTAAAGTATGAGTTCTTATGTGGTAATTAGACCATTCATGTTGATAGTGGCATGTGATGGCTTGGTATTATTGAAATTTTTAATGTTTTAAAGGGTTATAATAGTAATTTGGTAAATAATGATAAATTAAATAAAACGAAATTAATGTATCATCTTTTTACTCTTTCTTCAACCGAAAATTAAAAGGAAAGGAAGCCATGGAAGCTTGAACATTCGGATAACTTTATTTTGCTTGCGTGTGAGTATTGTTTGTTCCTTTTTTAATGATTTCTATGCTTTCGAGATTGTTGTAGCTTAATCTAGCTAGCTAGGGGACTAATTTGTAAAATTGTTAAAAGATTAGGATTTTGCCATGAATGAATATAGGTTGTTTTTTATGTTTTATGGAAGAAAATGGTTAGTTGTTGTTAGATAAACAACTTCTGCGAAGTGATTTTTGATAAAATTGTCAATTAGGGATTAAATTGAAAAATAGAAAAATATACATGGTGAAATTATGAAATAAATGAAATGTAGAGCTTGCTAAATAGCTATATGGAATTTGGCTATAGTGGGTTAAGGGTGAACTAAATGAATTTTCATTTTTATGAGCTAAGGACTAAATTGAAATGAAATCAAAATTACAAGGGCAAAAATGTAATTTTGCTAAAGTATGAGTTTGGGTTAAATTGAATAAAATAAGTATTGAGTTGAGTTGAATTTAGTCGTTTATATCAAGAAAAATCTCGTATGGCTTTAGACAAGGGCAAAGATAAAGTTTTGGAATAATCGCCATCGTATCTACGTGTAATTGTTGAGGTAAGTTCGTTTTATTATATTGTATTTATGTGCTTTTAATTGAATTCTACATGTATTGTGAACTGCCATATATATATACCGATTGCGTATCCAACGATGTTTCGTCGACTATCGGGCCTCGTTTGAACCTTAGGAATTCGTAGGATACAAATGACATGTCATTAGGGTTTACATGATTTGGGTACTCGTCTTGAATGTCCTATCGATGGCAGAGGTCTTGTGAGCATGCTCGTTTTCACAGCTCATGAGAGCATTCTGATTCATAGCTCGTGTGAGCATACATGTACAAGAATTGACAGATTACAGTTATATGAGTTAGCACACTATGTGTGAGCTATCTCGGATATCCAACAGTATTGTAAATGGTTCAACGAGCATGATCTAAATTGCACTGAATTGAGACATGAACACACGTGATTTGCATTGAATTGGTGATATACGGAATAATGAAAGTTGACATGGATGATATATGCATATGTTACATATTTAGATGTTGTGATCATCCATGAGTAAATTGCTATTTTTTATGCTTATATGGCTAACTTGTTTGGTGTAAATGCTTAGGCTTTGGCCAAGTTGTGGTTGGATTATGCCATGTTAAACTTAATTATTATGTAATGAAGTGGTAAGTTTAATATTTACATTATACGAACTTACAAAGCATTTATGCTTACTCTGTGTTATTTTTTGTGTTTTATAATGAATCGGAAGCTCGTTCGGGTTGGAGACTTGTCGGAGTTACATCACACTATCCATCGATTAAATCGATAGATTTTGGTGTTTCTAAGTTTTGGTTATAATGGCACGTATAGGAGTTTTTGTTTGATGATTTAGCCATTTGTTTTTGGGTTGTGTTTATGGCATTTTTTATGGTGAAATGGTGCTAATTTTGGCATGTATATATTTGGCCTTATAATGGTTGATATCATGGTTTATGATGCTTGAATGATAGAAGATGGAATAGTAGTTAAAAATGTATGTTATAAATGGTCTTTTGACGTGTTTAAATGTCGTGAATTGGCATAATTGTTATAGATGACGTGTATGGCTACTGGTGCTAGATGTAAAATGGCATACTTGGTACTATTTGGTGTGAATTTGATAGGTAAGCAAAATGGTATGATTTGGCATAAACATAGTTATAAATTAGTTGAAATTTTTGCCAAATTGTGCATATGATTATACATGTTTAATGGTTGTGATTGAGGTGCCTTTTGGGCATATTGATTGTATGTATATGTGCGTTATTTGAAAAGCTTATTATGGCATGGTTTGGTGCACTTTGGAGTGCTTGATTATATGTGGAAAATTGGTTGTAGGTGGATGCATGAATGAATGAGAAAAATGGCTTGGAAATGACCTATTTTTTCGTCCACATGGCCAGAGACACGGGCGTGTGTCTCAGTCGTGTGTGACACATGGTCAGGCGACACGGCCGTGTATCCCCTATAGCTTACAAAGGGTTATAAGTTAGGCTGTTATATAGCCTTGCACACGGCCTAGCACATGGGCGTGTGAGGCCATTTCGAAGGGTACACGGCCTAGCACATGGGCGTGTGGCTTGGCCGTGTCACCCAAGTCAATGAGTTACATGGGTACAGACACGGGCTAGGACACAGCCATGTGTCCCTACTTCGAATGTCCATACGACCTGGGACATGGCTGTTTGACCCCTGCAGTTTTAAAATTTTCAACTTTTTTTGAAAAATTCTATATGTTTCCAGTTTAGTCTCGAATTGTTTCTAATGTGTTTTTAGGGCTCAAGGACTCGTATAAGGAAAAATATGGATGTCTTTGATTGGTTTGCTATGATTGATGGTGTGAATTAAATGTTTTATTTTTTTTTATTTTTTTGAATTGAAATATTTGGTAATGCTTCGTAACCCTATTCCGGTGACAAATACGGATTAGGGGTGTTACAGAAGCTCTTTCTCACTGAGCTCAATCCAATACAATGGAGTTCGAAATTTTCGGCCATACAAAGCTTCATATGGTGCCATCTTTATGCTCGAGTAATAACTTTTGTTGTGTGCGATTTCAACTAACGGTAAAAATCCCTCCTAGTTACCTTCGAACTCTAAAACATAGCATCGAAGCATATCCTCGAGTATCTGGATCACTAGCTCGGACTGACCATTGGCGTGAGGATGAAACATGGTGCTAAAATGCAAATGAGTACCTAGAGCCTCATGTAACTTGCTCGAGAATCAAGATGTAAACCAAGGATCCCTATCAGAAATAATAGAAACTGACACACCATGCAATCTGACAATCTCAGTAACATATAACTTTGCTAATCTCTCGATTGAATAATTTGCATACACTGGAACGAAATGCATAGATTTCATCAATCAATCAACAATGACCCAAACAACATCTTCCTTTCTCGGAGATAAAGGCAGTCCCGATACGAAATCCATCGTAACACTCTCCCATTTCCACTCTGGAGTCATCACTGGCTGTAACAAACCAGAAGGTACCTAATGTTCAGCATTAACTTGCTAACAAACTAAACATCTGAATACGAACTCTGAGATCTCACCTTTCATAGCTGGCTACTAGTACATTGTTTCAAATCACTACATTTTATTGCTACCAGGATGTACAGGCAAGCTACTATTATGAGATTCCTGTAAAATCTTCTGAACGAGGTTAGAATTTCTCGAAACACAAATTCTGCCTTTAAAATACAAACTATCATCGGACCCAATCTGAAAGCCTGAATCAGGAGTCGTCTCAATCTGTTTCCATTTAGCTATCAACACATTATCGCATTTTTGAGCTTCACAAAGTTGTTGCACAAACATCAGTCTAGCTGTCGACTCAACTAAAATAGAATTGTCATCAATCAACGTCAACTGCGTGTTCAAAGCTCGTAAAGCAAACAAAGACTTTCTACTCAAAGCATCATCAATAACATTAGCCTTTTCCGGATGATAATCAATGATCAAATCATCGTCTTTCAATAACTCGACATTAAGTACTTCAGACTTTTATGATCCGTGAAGATATGAAATTTTTATCAGTACAAATGGTGTCGCAAAATCGTCAAAGCAAACACAATCACTAAAAGTTCTAAATCATGCGTCGGATAATTCTTTTCGTGTGGTTTCAACTGTCTAGATGCATACACTATCACCTTGCCCTCTTGCATCACAACACAGCATAAACCTTTCAATGATGCATCATTATAAATTACAAATTCTTTACCCAACTCTGGCTAAACTAACACTGATGCCTCGGTTAACAATGCTTTTAATTGATTGAGGCTTTGCTAACATTTCTTAGACCAGTCAAACTTAACATCTTTTTGCAATAGTCTCGTCAACAGTGTAGCAATCATCGAGAATCCCTTGGCGAATCTTCTATAATATTTGACAAAACCCAAAAAACTTCTAACTTCGGACACATTTCTCGGAGACTTCCAATCTACCATAACTGAAATTTTGCTCGGATCAACTCTAATGCCATCGGCTGATACAACATGCCCTAGAAATCTGACTTCCCGAAGCCAGAACTCACATTTGCTAAACTTAGCGAATAATTGTTTTTTGCGCAAAGTTTGCAAAAAAAGTCTCAAATGCTCGCTATGCTTTGTCTCATCCCATGAATAAATCAAAATATCATCAATGAATACCACCACGAATCTGTCTAAATACGGTTTGAAATTTTTTTCATCAATTCCATAAATACTGCAGGTGCATTAGTCAAACCAAACGACATCACAAGAAATTCATAATGTTCGTACCTAGTCTTGTACGCGGTTTTCGGCACATCTGAGTCTTTAACTCGCAACCTTTCAACTGATCAAAAAAATTGTCAATACATGGCATTGGATACTTATTCTTGATCGTAACTTTGTTGAGTTGTCAATAGTCAATACATAATCGCATAGACCCATCCTTACAAATAACACTGGAGCACCCCAAGGAGAAAAACTAGGTCGAGCAAAACCCCTATCTGTCAACCCTTGCAACTGCGCTTTGAACTCTTTCGACTCTATAGGTTCCATTTTGTGAGAAGCTATCGATGTTAGAGAAGTTCTTGACACTAACTAAATAGCAAACTCAACCTCTCTGATCAGAAGTAAGCCGGGTAACTCCTCTGGAAATACATCTGAATATTCACATACCACAGGAATTGATTCTAACTTCAATTCAAAAACTCTAGAATAAAATATGTAAGCAAGATATGTGCCACAATCTTTTCTAACATATTTCTGTGCTGATATAGCCAAAATAACATTAGACATACTATTCAGTCTATCTGATTTAATCTGAAGATTTTTACCATTCTGACACTTAAACACAATAAGCTTTCATCTACAGTTCAGAACAGCATCATGCAGAGTAAACCAATCCATACCCAAAATTACATCAAACTTATCAAAGGGTAATAGCATCAAATAGGCCAGAAAGTTGTAACCCCAAACCATCAAATGACAGTTTTTACAGGCTTTATCAACTAACACATACTGCCCTAGGGGATTCATTACTTTAACCAAAAATTCAGTAGAATCAAAAGGAAGTTTCTTACTTGACACTAGATTGGTGCATACAAGCGAATGTGTTCATCCAGGATCAATCAAAGAAATAGCATTAGTATCAAACGTAGAAATGTATTAGTGATAACATCTGG
The DNA here is from genome assembly GCF_007990345.1 of Gossypium hirsutum. NCBI lineage: Eukaryota > Viridiplantae > Streptophyta > Magnoliopsida > Malvales > Malvaceae > Gossypium > Gossypium hirsutum. The sequence goes on along the minus strand of NC_053448.1, from coordinate 24,399,962 downwards.
CGTTGACGCTTCCTCTTGTGCATGGATCGCGTAAGCTCTAGCCGGTGCTCGTGCCTCAGATCTCACCGCAGAGTCCTTGGTCCCACTATTACTATTTCCCACATTTCTAGTGTTCTATGGCGGTCAACCACTCCCAATTGTATTGCTCGGTCGAATAGTCTGAGCTTTTTCTTTATCAAACCTCTCCGGGCAATTTCTGATAAAATTTTCATATGAACCACATTTACAACATGCCCCATCTTTCATCTTGCACTCACCAAAGTGTCGACATCCACATTGTTGACATCTAGGTTTGTTACTCTTCACACTGCCTATGCTCGCTATAGATGTAGCCTGAGGTTTTGAAACCGCATGTTGCTTTTCTTGATCTCTACCAGAGTAACCAATGAAGCTGATAAACTATTATGATATTCTTTTGATTTCTTTGACGACGATTGATATGATTTCCCCACCGATCTCTTACCCGAATCACAAGCCTCATAATTACTTTTATTTCAGCTTTACTCAATTCTTCAGCTTTGTGTGAGCTTGGTCGACTAGAACAATAAATTCTTTCAATTCTAGAATCCCGACTAACAACTTAATATCTTTGTTTAACCTATCCTCAAACCGTTACACATAGTAATCTCAGTCGGTACATATTCTCGGGCATACTTGCTCAATCGAACAAATTCCCTCTTGTACTTAGATATTGACATTCGGCCCTGTTTAAGCTCCAGAAACTCTTTGTGTTTCTTGTCAAGGAATCTTTGGCTCGCATACTACTTTTGAAATTCAGTTTGAAAGAATTCCCAATCTACTCGCTCTCTCGGCACAACTAAAATCAAGGTGTTCCACCATTAATAGGCCGAGTCTTTCAATAAAGAAATGACACATTTCACACATTCTGCTGGTGTACAAGATAACTCATCAAAAACACTGGTCGTATTTTCTAACCAGAACTTGGCTCTCTTTAGGTCATCTTCAGATGTAGCTCCAAAACTCTTTAGCCCCATATTTACGAATTTTATTGACTGGAGGCTTGCTCAAGCGTACAGGTTTTAAACCTTGAGGAACTGCGGGGACCGATTGGGGAATAGGTGGGGGTGGAGGTCGTTGAGCCATCGGGTTCATTTGTACAAACTCAGTAAACAACTCATTCATCATCTGGAAGAAGGCTTCCTTATCCTCTCCTCTTCGGACCTAAGATATAGGCCTACTACTACTCGACGCTGCTCCATGAACGTAGGCTTGCGTGTTATTTTTAGCCTTTTCAGAATTGACTCAGTTGGATGACATTATCTATATGAAAGCATAGTTCAAAACGAGTCAGAAGTTATCACACTATCACAGATTATATAATGGCATGTATTTTTAGACTCGTACACGCTACTTTCAGTCTAAGAACCGGCTAAAGTATAGCTCTAATACTACTAAATGTAACACCCCTAACCCATATCCATCACTGGAATATGGATTATGGAGCATTACCGTATAAACGTAACCTAAAACATTCATTTCCAAAACACTACAATAATCATATCATAATCCAATGACACACATGCACATAGTCCCTTAATCGAGCCCTTGAGGCCTTAGAAACACTATAGAAATGATTCGGGACTAAATCAGAAACAATTGGAACATTGAGGAAAAAGTTAGAAAATTTAAACTGTAGGGGTCACACGGCCATTTGACTCACACGGTTGAGACACATGCCCGTGTCTCAGGTTATGTAAAATTCAAAATAGGGATACACGGTCGTGTCCTAGCCCGTGCTCGTACCCGTGTAACTCTCTAACTTGGGTCACACGGCCAAGCCACACACCCGTGTTTTATAATTAATTTTATAATTAATTTAATTCAAGCGACAACCAAACACAATACCAACCATGTTTTACTCCGTTCATTTCAACTATAAGGTGTGACCCTGTAGGTTCTTGTAACGTTAGCAGTAATACTAGAACGATTCTAATGTTACTAACAATGAGTGGCACCTAGCAATGCATCATTCCTACCTAAGTCTCAAGAAATCATGATTCGACATAACCTTTTTATAATTAAGCTTTCATGCAATAATCCTTAAGTCCTTTATCTCTGAATTGGACACAAGTCATGGAATAGTCACACTTGCATAGTCCATTCCATGTTCCTTGATATCTTAAGTAGACTATGATATACAAATAGGTATGAAATCTCATATCAGCTTATTTGAGCATGGCCATGCATTTCTAGTCTCACTCAATCAAGTGGCCTAAGATATTACTCCCATTATGTAGGAGGGACTTATCCTATATCGATCAACCATATCCCTCTACATAGATTGTGGTATATCCAACATCAGCCTTTATAGAACAATCAGTTACGGTGTATGTTTGACTGTATCAAAATATACAACTCACGATGTTGGAATTATGATGATCTCAAGTCTGAGGATCATATACATATTAATCACTATGAGTAATGTTGTGACAATTACATAATAATCCAAGAAACATACTCATAACGGGTCAAACCAATATGTTGTTCTCTAACACACATATTCATGCATCGATTTTGACATTCCATATCAATGACAGCTTTTTATCATCAATCAACTACATGTTAGTCTCAATGCATTATTGTTGTCCTAACCAACAATAATACTTGACTAAGGACCTTTTAAGAATAATCATATTACTCTCAGGACATTATTATAAAATAGTTTATTTGTACACACAGAAAACAAACTGACATAATAATGGTAACGCCTTATATTAATAAACATGATAAATCAAGTATGTTATTACAACCATCTCATGATTGATCTTTGGGCATACTCTAACAATCTCCCGCTAGCACTAAGACTAATCACTTATACATCTAATACCAAGCGACTTAGTGTGATGATCATGCTTCTGCTGTGTTAGAAGCTTGGTTAGGGGATCAGCAATGTTATCATCTTTAGGTACTCTGCATATCTCTACATTCTCTCGATCGATAATCTCTCGAATAAGATGGTAGCACCTAAGTATATGTTTGGATCGCTAGTGAGATCTAGGCTCTTTAGCTTCTGTAATGGCTCCATTATTATCACATCAGAGTTCTATAGCATCTGATATGCTAGGTACAACCCCTAGTTCAGTAATGAACTTCTTGATTCAAACCGCTTCCTTTGCTACCTCACTGGCTGCAATATACTCGGCCTCTGTTGTAGAATCAGCTACTGTACTTTACTTTGAACTCTTCCAGCTCACAGTACCACCATTAAGGCAAAACACAAAACCTGATTGTGATCGAGAATCATTTGTGTCGGTTTGGAAGCTGGCATTAGTTTAACCTTTTACACTTAACTCTTCCTCACCTCCATATATTAGGAACGTACCCTTAGTTCTTCTTAAGTACTTAAGGATATTCTTGAATGTGGTCCAGTGACCTCACCGGGATCTACTTGATACCTGCTCGTCATACTTAAGGCATATGAGACATCTAGACGGGTACATAACATGGCATACATGATAGATCCAATAGTGGAAGCATATGGAATTTTACTCATGCGTTCTCTCTCTTGTGGAGTTGAAGGACACATTTCCTTCGAGAGTGAAATACCATGTCTCATAGGTAGGAATCCTCTCTTAGATTCTTCCATACTGAACCTTTTCAGTACTTTATCTATGTATGTACTTTGGCTTAGACCTAGTTGTCGTCTTGATCTATCTCTATAGATCTTCACTCCTAAGATGTAAGTGGATTCGCCCAAGTCCTACATAAAAATCAACTTCCTAACCAAGTCTTAATAGACTGTAAGGTAGGTATGTCATTTCCTATGATAAGTATATCATCCACATACAGTACCAAGAATGTGATAGTGCTCCTACTAACTTTCTCGTAAACACATGGCTTATCTTCATTTTTGATAAAACCAAACTCTTTGGTTGCATCATTAAAACGAAGATTCCAACTTCGTGAAGCTTGCTTTAATCCATAAATGGGCCTTTGTATCTTACATACCTTTCTAGCATCCTTTGGATTGACAAAACCTTCAGGTTGTGTCATGTACACATCCTCTTCAAGTTTCTCATTAAGGAAAGCTATTTTGACGTCTATCTGCCAGATTTCATAGTCATGAAATGTAGCTATAGCGAGCAAGATCCTGATGGATTTAAACATAGCTACAGGAGAAAAGGTTTCATCATAGTCAACACCATGAACTTGGCGAAAACCTTTAGCGACTAATCGCCCCTTGTATGTTTGTACATTACCATCCATGTCGGTTTTCTTTTTGAAAACCCACTTACATCTTATGGGTTTAACCCCTTCGGGTGGGTCAACCAAAGTCCATACTTGGTTTTCATACATGGAATCCATATCAGATCTCACAGCCTGAAGCCATTTCTCAGAGTCTGGGCTTGTCACCGCTTCTTGATAAGTCCTAGGCTCATCTTGATCTATAAGTAGAACGTCACCATGCATTGTAATGAGAAATTCATATCTCTCAAGTGCTTGGTGTTCTCTTAAAGATCTACACGGTGGTTGTGTTTCTACAGCAGTTACTTGTTCCTCAATTCCTTGTGGAACTTGATGTTGTTCTATCTCTGGTTCATTGATATTTTGTGATTCTCGAATTTCTTCAAGTTCAATCTTTTTCCCACTTCCTTTTCTAGAAACAAATTCTCTTTCTAGGACGACACCAGTCCGAGCAACAAGTAATTTGTTCTCAGTGGGATTACAGAAATAATATCCTTTGGTTTATTTCGAATACCCCACAAAAACACACTTTTCAGATTTGGGTTCTACCTTAGTAGACGTCTGACGTTTAACATAAGCTTCGCAACCCCAAATTTTCATAAAAGACATACTGGGACATTTTCCAGTCCACATCTCATATGGCGTCTTTTGAACTGATTTAGATGGAACACGATTTAGTGTGAAAGTAGCTATCTCAAGTGCATGTCCCCAAAAGGAAGTCGGCAAATCAGCATGACTCATCATGGATAGAACCAGTAAAAGGAGATTTAGTCATTTTTCCCAATAAGCAAGATTCACATACTTCAAATTGTTCAAAAACAAATGAATCCAAGAGGCCATCTTTATGAAGCTTGGATATGCGTTCCTCACTTATGTGGCCCAAACGACAATGCCATAGATAAGTTTGATTTGAGTCATTTATTTTCGATCTTTTAGTATTTATGTTGTAAATAGGATTCATTTGATCTAAAATATAGAGGCCATTAATCAATTGTCTCGAACCATAGAAAACATTTTTGAGATAAAAGGAACAATAATTATTCTTAATAATTATCTCAAAACCAATTTTGTCCAAACAAGAAATTGAAATAATGTTTTTAGTCAAACTAGCCACATAATAACAATCCTCTAAACATAAACCAAGTCCACTAGGCAAAGATAAATTATATGTTCCCACAGTTAATGCAATAACTTTTGCTCTATTTCCAACTCATAGGTCCACATCTCCTCTAGCCAAAGTCCTACTCCTTTGTAGTCCCTGTACAGAAGTACAAATGTGAGAACCACAACCAGTATGTAATACCCATGAAGTAGTAGTTGATAAATTAATATCAATAACATAAATACCTGAAGCAGACGTTCCGCTTATTTTGGCCTTCTTAACTTCCTCAAGATAGATAGGGCAGTTATGCTTCCAATGTCTAGTCACATCACAATGAAAACAGTTTCCTTCCTTAGCCACCCCACCTTTAGGTTTCAATGCAACCTTTACTTTTCTAGGCTTGGGCCTACCTTTGCCATTGGGATTTGTCTGAACTTTGGCCTTTCCATTTCCCTTGTTATTACGGACTATCAGTATAGGCTTGGGTCCAACCTTTTTCATGTTGCCTTCAACAGTTTGTAACATACTAAGCAACTGTGGCAGATTCTTATCAATTTCATTCATATTGAAATTGAGGACATACTGGCTGTAGCTATCCGACAACGATTGCAGAATAATATCAGTGGCCAACTCTTGACTCAATGGAAACCCAAGCTTAGACAGGCTTTCAATATAACCAATCATCTTATGGACATGAGGTCCTACTGGGCTTCCTTCAGCCAGCTTACATTGGAATAGGGCCTTAGAGATATCAAACCTTTCTTGCCGTGCTTGCCCCTAATAAAGTTCTTTCAGGTGCTCAATCATTTCATAAGCAACCATGTCCTCATGTTGCTTCTGAAGCTCAAGATTCATAGTGGCAAGCATAAGACATCCAACGTCTACCATGTCATCGAGATGCTTCTTGTAAGCATCTCTATCAGCCCTAATGGCATTAGCGGGTGGTTCGTTAGGAACCAGTTGTTCAATGACATATAATTTTTGTTCTTGTTTGAGGACAATCCTCAAGTTACGGAACCAGTCAAGAAAATCCAAACCATTCAATTTGTCCTTCTCAAGGACCGATCGCAATGAAAGCGTATTAGTGTTTGCAGCCATAATGTATCTACAACAATAAAATATGGCGTGTGTAAATTTATCAAATTTATATCAATCATTAAAAGGACTTTATTAAAAGATGTTCCCACTATTTTATAACAAAATTAATAACCCTCATATATTAGTTTCGGAAAGACTTTCTTGAAAAGTATTTCAAGTGGGTTAAGGATCCATATTTCACCTCCTCTTAAATCAGCTTTGGCATTACTCTCAAGGTTATGGTTATCTAGGTAAGCAACACTTTCTAATTACATCATATGTAACTCCTAAAGTTTGGTGAACAACTCTTGTTCTAATCATCTTATGATTTATCCAAATTACTTGCCTCTAGGTTTCTAATCCTATTAGAATAACCTAGTTAAGTCATTAACCAATTTTAACCAGCGAATATCACTTGTTTATTCTTCGCGTTTAACCAAGATAAATACTAGTACTTCGCTTTAGCAGAACCTACACAGTATTTATCAAGGCCTTAACGAGGGCAAAATTGGAAAGCTATATTGACTTAATATTTTAATAGAGGGATTTTGTTAAGGTTGTTCCATCTCACCAATTATGATTTACCTTAGTCCATTTAGCTATTTAATTGATCTCATCAATTAATGTGGTTCATTATTATCAAATTTTTAACATATTTAAAATTTGACATGCTTTAGACATTCATAGCATCTCATACATGAATAAATAAAGCAATAAATAAATGTAGTAGTTATAGCCCATAAACTATGGTGGTGCAACCCAAGCCAATGGGAGAACCAAAAGTAAACCTAAAGGTGTAAGCCGTTTCACAAGCTATCGATCCACACTAGTTGGCCCATCTTCCTTCTCGCCTAGCCCATAGCATCTCTTGCAAATTACAATATGCAGAAACTCGTTTTACATACGAGGGAGTAAGATGAGAAGAGAAATACAAGAGAATAGCAGTAAGGCACGACACGCAGGCTGTATTTATAAAATTACAACCTTTTATCAAATGGTCATTGGGCTATAACTATGCATTTCAAACACCGTGCATGTTAATAATAGCATACATAATACAACATCTTATTAAGGTGAATTATAACATATCCTTTCAACTTTTATGGCCACCAAGTTTAATTTATTATAAAACATACTTTAAAAAGATGGGGTCTGAGGGTGCGGGGCGGAGCCCCCGCGGTACGAACCGCATACCCCATTCAAATAAAACCTCACAATTTGATAACTTTTATCAACAGAATCGTGTTTTCTGGATTTTAGTCCTTCAGGTTTCATGCTAGAACAACCCTTGTTCCACTAACTAGTTAACTCTTACTTGAAACTGTAAGCACTATCGTCGCACCATTACAGATCTGTTAACACTTAACAGTAATAACATTAAACCGAATAGGCCATAACACCATGATTAACATTTAATCCATTGTCAAAAGGAACAGTTATCAGGTTACTCTTAAACGATTTCAACAGTCAGAAACGTAATAAAAATTGAAGCATGCATCTCATACAATTGCATCACCCAAGTATTTAAACCCGAGTACATATTGCACAAGTGGCTCTGATACCAATGTTAGAACGTCGACACCCTTACGGCGCAGCTGAAAATTAAAACATTCAGCGATCCTTAGCATGGATCCATGTGTGAGGAATGAATCGGGGTGAAATAAACGTTTCGAAATTACCGAATCTTTATTCTAAGTAGACAGCAACGCCTCAGCAACGAGTAATCTGATCTACTATCGAACCAAGCCGCCATCTATCGTGACTCCGGCCTCTACGTAATCCACCCAATTGACAATGAACGGAAAGAATCCCTAAAACTGTTTTGGAAAAACTTTTCTTTGACGGCTGTTAGACCCCAAGCAAAGAAAAAATGGGATTTTTGTATCTATTTTTAAGAATTCTAGAAATTTAATAAATATAACTATGCTTTAAACAGAAAATTATAATGACATTAATTATAATAATGATTTCGGTAAACTATATATTTATTTGAATTTATATACTAACCAAATTCATGTTCCATTATGCATACAACAACCTTGTACATAATGTGTTCAATATTTGATTATCCAATTAAATTAATTCTATAATTAATTTAATTTAAGCGACAACCAAACACAATACCAACTATGATTTATTCCGTTCATTTCAACTGTAGGGTGTGACCCTGTAGGTTCTTGTAACGTTAGCAGTAATATTAGAACGATTCCAATGTTACAAACAATGAGTGGCACCTAACAATGCATCATTGCTACCTAAGTCACAAGAAATCATGATTCGACATAACCTTTTTATAATTAACCTTTCATGCAATAATCCTTAAGTCATGGAATAGTCACACTTGCATGTCCATTCCATGTTCCTTGATATCTTAAGTAGACTATGATATACAAATAAGTATGACATCTCATATCAGCTTATTTGAGCATGGCCATGCATTTCTAGTCTCACTCAATCAAGCGGCCTAAGATATTACTCCCATTATGTAGGAGGAACTTATCATATACCGATCAACCATAAATACATCAACCATAATAACACTTATACATGCCAAAAAAACTAGATGATTAAGCCCAAGTCCACCTATACATGCCATTATAACCTTGACTAAAACATTAAAATCTACTGATATAATCGCTGGATAGTGTGATAGGTCTCTGACGAGCTTCCAAACTGATCGAGCTTCCGAAAATCTATAAAACATAGGAAAGAAAACTACGTAAGCATATTGTCGAAACCAACTTTTATTTTAGAAAAAAACAAAAATTAGTTGTCGACTTTAAAAAAAATAAAAATTGGGAGTCGCCACCAATCTTTTATTGAGGTGTGATTGGATCACCTAAAAAATAGCTTTGGTCTACGAGATTTAGAAAAATGGATCCGGGAGTCGGTTACGTACGAGGAAGAATTAGCACCCTCGTAACGCCCAAAATTGGTACCTAGTTAATTAATTAGTGTCTTAATGTCAAAAATTTAAAAATATGATCCTTAATAAAAACTTAAAAAACGTTACTTATTAAGACTCTTATCATTTCAGAGAAAGAAAATGTCACACCCAATGCGTTAGGGCACGACATTCTAATTCCTCAAAAATGAATTAGTCCAAAATACTCGTGTTATAAAATTTAAAAGAATATTCATTTGCTTAAGATTTATAAAGAAATCGCGGCCCAATACGTTAGGGCACAATTTCTCAAAATCCTGAACTTGGAATATTTCCTTTGTTATTATTTTTTTTTTAAAATCTGTCTCGAGAAATCCATACGTCACATCCAATGCGTTAGGATACAACATATTAAATTCCCGACAACAAGCTTTTCATTTTATTTTTTGATTAATGAGTAATTCTCGATTGTTAGATTTAACGAAGAAAATTGGAACCCAATACGTTAGGGCTCAATTTCCTTGAAAATCCTAAATACGAGTATTATCTCAATTTTGAAATTTTTAAAATCGAGTAAAAAAATGATGTAATGCTACATTAAGTGTAAAATACAATAATAAATACAACAATGGCATAGAAATAAACGAAATTAATGTACATAAAAAACAACGACATGTAAAGTATCAAATGAACAAAATATAAATGAAAACATAAATCAATAAGCAAATGAATGAAATAAACAAAAAAAATATAAAGAGAAAAAAAGGTACAAAATATATACATGAAATTATAAAGAATAAAAGACATACACATAGGTTTACATATATAATTTTGGACTATAGAATTTATAACAAAATATATATAATGCATTTATGAAAATAAAGAAAAATATATATAAATATACATATATATATTATAACATATGTGTTGAAAATATAAGTTTGTATTTAAGCAAATAAAAACATAGACATGTGCGTATATATATATAAAAATATTCATTAGAAAAATATATAAATGCATACATGTACATATATACAAAAGTAAAAAAAATTGAAACTAAATATAAAAGTATATATATGTATATAAAAGTTAGGAAGTAAAATAAAAATAAAAACATATGTATAAAATATATATAAGCATACGTATACTATATATAAAACAATATATATTACATAAAAAACGATGCATGCGCATGAATATAAAAATAATAATAATAATAATAAATAATAATAATAATAATGATACAAGATTAATGACGCCACATAATAGTATTAATTATATTAAAATAATTAATTTAATAATAAAAAACTAAAATAACAAATAGAGGATTAAATAGCATCAATAATCAAAGACCAATGAATTTAAAACAAAGAGTATAAAATAAAAAAATATAAGGCCAAATAAAATGTAAACAAATTTGAAAATAATGAATTTGAAAATGAATAATAAGGGAAAAAGAGATTTGAAATCAACAATATACAAATCAATAAATAAATTATACACAAATCAACAAAATAAGAACACAAGAGAGAGAGAAATTTGAGTAAATACTCTTAAGAATTATTATTACTCCCCACTTTCGTCCTTTACAATGAAGGGAGAGGCATCTATTTATAGTTGAGCCTCCCCAAATCCAATGGTACAGATTAATTACATCAACGGCTAAGATTAAAAGGTATCTACAAATTAAATCTCTAAGATTACAGAATCATATCTTCTAAGATTGCATATCATATCTAAGATTACATATCATATCTAAGATTGTATATCATATCTAAGATGACATATCATATCTAAGATTGCATATCCTTGAGAATTATGTTTCCATATGCATCAAGCTTGTAGATAGACCTTCAACCTTTTCAAGTAATGGGCTATCCCGATCAGGCCAAATGATATAATTTTGGACGTTGTTTTATTATTTTTGGTTTATTATTTTTTATGAGCCCGGGCTAAATTGGGCTATTACACATATAATGCTTAGTAAGTTCGTAAATCATGAACATAGCTTACCAATTAAAATGCATATCCTTAAATTTAAACATGATACAATCCAATCAATATCTTTGCACAAGCCTAAGCATCATCAGCAACAATTCTTAGTTCCTTAACACATAATTTGATAGATTCATCACATGGTAAGATAGTTTACATGAACATAAAGCCATTGAATTCATACTTTCCATAAACATAGTTATACATACTTTGATCAATATCACTTCATACCTTTCCACAATTTCGTAACATAGTCGATTAGAACACTTACTGCTCCTTCCCTTTACATGCTCGTTGAACCACTTAGAATAATATCAGTTACGTGGGAAGCTCACACAAAGTGTGCTAACATATGGTCGAAACCATTCCGTTTCATTTTCCTTTTCCTTTACATCATTGCTCACTCGAGCCAAAAATGGGTTTGCTCACACAAGCTGACGAGTATCTGAAACAAATGTCGGAACTCAGCCTCCAGTAGGACATTCAGGACCAGCACCCGTAACATGGTAACCCTAATGACATGTCATTTGTATCCTATATATTCCTAAAGTTCAAACGGAACTCGATAGCCGTCGTATGTTGTTAGATTTCCATCATTTCATGACATGATAAATAGCACAATAACATATATACCAAAATAATGTTAAAACTTTATTTAAACATACAAACTTGCCTCGATTACAAAAACGTCGAAATAGGATCACTAATCCGAGACTTTATCTTTTCCTCGATCTAGATTCGTACGAGGTTTATCTTGATATAAATAAGAAAATTAAATCTATTTAATACACATACTATTCAATTTAATCTAAAATTCAAACTTTTTCAAAATTATAATTTTGGCCCTATTATTTTAACCTCTTTACAATTTAGTCATTAAGCTCGTAAATTAACATTTATGAAAATTCATCCCCATTTCATGTTAGCTGAAACACCTAGGGATTTATACAACCTCATACAAATCAATATTTCATAAATTTATCTTGGTATTTTACTACTTTTACAAAAAAAGTCCCTAAATGATAATTTCATCAAAACTTACTTTACAAAAGTTGTTTATTACTAACAAAGACTCATAATCTATCATCAAACTTCACAAATCATGCAAGAACAGTCTTAATGAAACCTTAAACCTTCAAATGTTTTGCAAATTAGTCCCTGGGCTAGCTAGATTAAGCTACAATGATCCCGATAACATAAAAATCATAAAAAAGGGGACGAATTTTACTAACATGCATGCAAATTAAGCTTGGCCTAATGGAGCATTCATCCATGGAGGTTTTCTTCCTCAAAAATCAATTTCAGTTAGAAAAGAAAGATTATACTTGTTTAATTCTTTTTAGTTTTAAGTTTATTTACTTATTTACCTTATTAACCTTTAAAATCTTATGAAATTTCAATAAAACCATGCCATGTATGTCCACTAACCCCCCAAATGGTTTAATTACCATCTAAGTCCTCTTACAATAAAGCTCTATAGCCAGTTGATACCTTTAGCTACTAGAACTCTACTTTTTCATCTTTTACGATTTAGTCCTTTTAACGTAATTAAGCATGCAAACGAAAAAAAATTCTTAACAAAAATTTTATATGACCTTGCTATCATACCATAGACATTAAAATAATAATAAAAATAAATTTGTACTTGTTGTATTTGTGGTCCCGAAATCACTGTTTCGATTTCACTAAAAACGAGTTGTTACAACCCATCTCACACATATATATAATCTACTTCCGTTTAGTGGAATTTGATAAGTGTTGAGAAATTTCAAAATATGTCTTTCTTAATGGCCTACATAATCCGGAAGAAACATAAATGAAAGTCTTGTCCAAAAACTATTTGAGCACTCAAATTACTTGGTTTAACCAGGTTTAGTTACCTAGACTAGCTCTACACAATGGTTGAACAAACTAGGCGTATTACATCTTTAACGGTAATCTACACATAGCTTACTTTTCTTTTATCAAATTCTTTCTCTTTTATTGAGAGCACATCGAAAACTAAATCTTGATATACTTCTATGGATGGATACTTAATTCGCTAAGACATTAGTTCGCTAGAAGCTTACAATTTGGCAAACTAACTACCAGAGTGCGCCAGAAAAGACAACTTCAAGTCTACGCACCATAGACTTGATTCCGTCTGATTCAGGGTGTGGCAGTTTATTACTCTTAACGAGTTCATATCCCAGAGTTAGGGTGTTCCTATTGAGACAGACTTGATGAACTCATCAAATTTAAATTTGAGAGGATGAGCTTAATAAATGCTCTTAATGATTTTATAGTCCTGATTCGGGTGATCTATATTGAGATAGACTTGATGAAATCACCTACAGAAGGGTGAATGACTAGCCACCTTCTATGAAAGACATTGGGCAATCTTTCTAGAGCACTTACCAACATTCCGATGTGTATTGGCTAAAACTTGTTTAATCTATCACGGAAGACCAATTAGGTCTAAGATTAGTCGTGTGTCAAGAATTAACCCCTATCTTAACAAGTTCAAGATTTGTTCACTTGTTAAAGAGAAGAATCACTCATTTCACTATGTACTAGTAAAAAATCCATAAGATACTAGTGTTTAAGCGGCTAATTTTGATATTGCTCTTCTCACGTTTTATCTTTTTTCATGTCTACAAAAATTACTTTGCATTGGTGGGGAAATGTTACTAACATAAAGAAATTGAAAAAATATTTTTAAACGGTTACGATTTGACAAATTCAGAATGTAGCTTCTAAACGGTTACGATTTGACAAAATCAAAATCTAGCTATTGAGATTTTTTAGGAAATTGACTATGCAAATTTACCATTTTCCCCTTCAGAAAATAGTATAAATAGGAGGTCATTCTCCTCATTTTTCATAGAACACAACAAGAGAAAAATAGCTTCTTTCATCCTTCTTTTCTTTAATTTCTAGTGTTCTGCGAAATTACACAATAGGGAAATTTTGTCTAGGAGATTGAGTTTTAAACGGATCGTCTGTAACCCTTCCAATCTTTCCTAGAAATTGAACCTAGTGTGGTTTCTCCAGTTTTCTTCTAGTTTGTTTCCCGATCACATTTCTGACCAACTACTTTTGTTTTTTCAGTTTCAATTCCTTTCGAGAAGAGCAATACCAATTGTGTTTCACCTTCTTTATTCGGGTGTACAAATATTGAAGTATTGTGTTAACCTTGGTGGCGACGTCCACTACACGATTACAGCGATCATGAAGAATTTGCTTCTAAGGTGGTTGTTCTTCCACGGCACAGTAATTGCTTTATTTATTTACACTCAGTTTGGTTTTCTATCAATGCTAATGGTTTTGTTTTGCAGTAATATATTTCCAACAATTTAAAAGCAAATTATACTACTATTTAAACATAAGGATCGTTGGAGCAATTGAAGTATCTTATTGAAGAAATCAGAGCAAATTAACTAAAATAAATTCTCAATTAAAAAATTTTCTCTATCCAATTTTAATTTGATTAAAGTCATGATAACTTTACCGTAAAAAAATCTATGAGAAAATATATTCAATTTTCTTATTAAACGAGTTCATCATGACTAATTAAGTTAATTTCATTTTCGAACTTCGATTATTTAATTATAATTAATAAAATAATAATTTGAAAAACCTAAAATTAATTCTCAAGTCATTTTCGTACTTAGCGAGAAAACAAATTCATTTGTGAATGCAACCCATTTCTCTTACTTCATTATTTTCTTTCATTTCTATTCATTTGGTTCTACATGCAATTCATTTATGGTTTCAACGAGTTAGCAGAGGGACCAATTGGACATATATAATTAGGGCTCAAATAATTTATAATTAAGTTCTAACTTTTTGTCAATTAATTATAAACTCATTTAGTCACAAAGTCATTCCACTAAAGTATCGTGACTAAGCTTTTCCTAAGTACATACCATTATGAAAGCTACTTAACAAGTGTTCGTCCAATGACCTTGTCATAAGTATGTTATCCTCATAAGATATCCTTAGTATATTTAGGATAAATTCATTCTCCCAATATTATCCTATTTTGTCTCATGGTAACCATTACATCTTTCACGAAAAGTTAATTACTATCAGATATTAATCAAGTCATTTATCACAAAGACAAATGACCTGTGGCCACATTTACTTTTCATCTGTCATGTAATGTCAATGAGAAGATATCATTTACCTTTTATTTGGGCTATAAATTCCACTATTATGGAATAATTCTACATATTGTAGTTGTATACCCATGCACCAGCTTTTGGTTCCTTATATATTTGAACTCAGACTTTTACTTAAATCAAAGTATACTAGTCACACATACATAGTGCAACATCTATTCAGGATTAAGGTATGCCACGCTAATACAAGTGTTCTTTTCATTTTAAAATTCGAAGACATAATACCTCTAGATAACTTGTGAGCCAATATTTTCTTTCATTTTACTTTGTGTGTCAAAACTACTGGGGCCTATATAGAAGAAATATTAATGTTATCAATGGATATTTTATTAAACCAGTTTGTTTAAAAAAATATAAGTATACAAAGACTAAAACACTAAAATTAGGGCATTAGATCCAGTAGTCTCCCACTTGCCTTGGTGAAGTAAATGAGTTATATTTCGTATTCTCATGCATTCTACATGTTTCTCAAAACTCCTAGCTATCAGAGTCTTGGTAAACAAATCTGCAAGATTTGTCCTCAGATGCGATTTTGACTACATCTGTTATTTCATCAATTACTATCATCTCCCTTATGATATTTTCTACCATTGTGTTTTTGTCCTCATGTGGTTACTTTGGTGTTAAGTTATTTCCTCACTATTACAGTGTCATAGCTTTTTACATACCATGTACCACCCCTAAGTCTGACGGGTCGATTGACAAACTATGGTGTTATCGAAAATACTGAGATCCACATGTAGGAGGAATAATAAGGTTCACCGAACTAGTATTACCAATGAATAGTAACAACGATTAGGCATAATAGTACATATAACAAACTTTGGATTTGTATCACAACCCTAAAAGTAAAATTAAAAGTACACAATATCATTTGCAGAATGTAAATTTGATGTTAGGAAAAGTGCTACATTAGATTCAGTTATACAAAACTCAGTTCAAATATAATAATAAGTTTCAAGTAGGTGATACAAGCAAAAAGATGAGCTCGTCCAGTCTGCAAGCTGCCCTAATATGAACATGTTACAAGATAAACAAAGGAAAGCTCACAAATGAGGCTGTGATCTAGCTGAGTCCCTTCAAAGAGTTTGCAGAATCCTAGAATACCTGAAAATTGAAAAGAGGAAATTGGGCAAGTTTACGTTGAACTTAGTGAGTGCCAGAATTTAAACCCTTTGCATCACGAGTTAATACATCAACACATCAGCACGCAAGTATGCTAAAGGTTAATAAATTAGGAAAGAAATCCTAAAGGATGAACTAAAATAGTCAAACCAATATGGCGTACACCCTCCCCACAACTTGCCTCTTCTAAGGTGTACACAATAATTCAACTCGCACATGCAATAGTCCACACATTGGTGTAACTCGCACATTGGCACAACTCATGTGTATGACCACAACTCGTGTATTATCATTGATTGTACATTATCACAGTTTGCATAATTATTTTTGCTCGCGTGTTGACGCGGCTCGTGCATACATTGTGGATACAATTTCCATACAACTATATTCTAACATTAATGCGCATAATTGTTTCACAAATTTAGTCCGTACATACACTACAATGCTAGTTCGCATATAGAACTTAATATAATCAGCACACACATACTTTGTATAGATAGCTCACACATAGAACTTTTATAATTAGTACACATATGCTTTGTATAGACAGTTCATACATAGAACTTATATAATCCACACACACATACTTCGTATAAACAATTTGCACATAGAACTTATATAATAAGCACGCACATGCTTTGTATAGACAGTTCACACATAGAACTTATATAATTAGCTCACACATACTTTGTATAGATAGTTCATAGACCCTTTCTTATGCTATCTTCTGATCCTTTCATCGCTCCTAAGAGCCCATATATCATTTATACCAACCTACCTCCGCAAATCCTTCTTGTTAATTTGAACACATTTGTGTTCCCCCAGCAAGGCCGAAGTTTTTCACCAATCTAAGTTTGAATTTACATGCCTTATTGGAGGCAAAACACATACCATTTCGTATCATTATACTCCATTCAGTTCTCCCATCACAATCACACTCCCACTGTCACCTCCATTTCCCTCATTTCCTCCATTCCGAATACCAAACTTGTGCATCAAGGAAGGAGTAACCATTTTGATCTTTCACACACACATTTAATACAATCATTATAATTTGCTAACATAAGAATGTTCATCTGAGAATCAACTCACGTTGGTTGGTCACATTTTTATCAGTCAATACTAACAAATTGTTAGAAAATAAGTTTCACATACACTCAAACAACACACAATGAGTAACAAGAGACATAACCAAACCTTACCTAGTTAGGTGACATCATTAAGTTATATCGTCAATATTTAAGCACAATAGTTAAAGGGACTCACCAAAATTCTTCCACGGTACTTCTAGTTATTCAACACGTTCCTTCTATTTTCAACCATGACCTACCCCCGCTTCTTTAGCTAAACAAAATCAATTCCAAAGTTAGAAAATGGAAACAACCACAACTATTAAACAACTCGCAAGAATGCTAAATTAATAGTTACTGCTACAAGCATTAAACACAATTTATAAGGAAATTCCTCCCTTCTCCAAAACTTTTAGTTAATTGCTACATAACAAATCCTACCAAAAATTATTAACAACTATGACCAAGTTAAAGCTTTAGAAGGTTACCACTACAAAAGAACAGACTTACACAAGCCAAAAACCATAATTTCTCTTGCATGAACAATGAAGTTAACCTCTCCTCTTCCAAACGAATTGAACAACAGAAAGCAAAGCAAAGAAAAATGAAATTCTCTTCCTTTTACTCACCGTCCCCTCCTTAATTACACTCTTCCCCAAAAACAATTTAGATTAAATTAATCTAATTAACTAATACCCTTGGCTGACAACCAATCATAATACATGCACGTACAAATTCACTAACCAATTGCTATTATCGAGTGTTAGTATATGCAAAGCACAGTGACTCGTTTAAAAACATGTCACATATTGTGAGGTGTTAGGGTTAACTAATGAGCTCGCACATTGTTGAGCTCTCCAAACAGCAGCAATGAGCTCACAACAATCGAGGTGGGAACTTGTAAGGTAACCAAAAAATTGTGAAGTGGTTCGCTATGAGGTGCTAAGATGATAACCAGTCCAAAATCTCGTGAAATGAACAAGCTCGCTAAAGAACCTACCGATCCTACAAGGTCATTATACAAATTTATAGATTCTAAAATTTAGGGTGTGGCATACCACATATTTGACCTCTATAGTGAAGTTAGTATTGCAACCGTTCTTAAAACTTATTCAGAATACGGACCCACCATCTAGGACAAAGACACAACCCGATGTTGATTTCCTTACATCTTGACACGTTTCGAAGTCAAAATCGGTATAATTGATAGAAGTGAGATCTACTCTAGAATACACAAGTATATAATCTCTCATTTTTCGTAAATACTTGAGCATATGTTTAACTACTTGTTAGTTTCTTGGATCCAGATTCACCTGATATTGACTCACCAACTCTACTACGAAATAAATATCTGGACGTGTGCATACATGAGACTTCATACTGCTGAAGCACAATGAACCTTTCTCATTTACTCTCTTTCTTCCCTTATCTTAGGACAGTCCTCCAAAGAAAGGTGAAAGCCCGATTCAGAGTGTTGAGTTTTCTTCTTTGAATCAGTCATTACATAATATTCTGATCTCTTGTCTATGTATGATGCTTGTGTTAAAGCTATCACTTTGTTCTTTCGATCCTTTAGGATTAGAATGCCTAGAACAAAGTTAACTTTCCCCAAGTTTTTCATTCTAACATATAAGGTTAACCACAGTTTAATCGATGACAATGTCCTTACATCATTTCGAATGGGTAGAATGCTAAACATAAGGTTCATCAACATTTTGCTCAAATCTAAAAGTTTCGGTTGCTTGATTAAAACTTTGATTCCATGAGAGGGATGCTTTACTTAAGTCCATATATGAATCTAAACAGTTTGCAAAATCAATACTCATTTCCTTCATGATATATTATCTAGTGGATTGCATTATCTAGATGTTCTTTTCAAGATAGATGTTCAAAAGCTGTTGCAATGGATAACAATATGTGGATTGACTTGAGCATGGAAATCGAAGGGAATGTTTCTTTATAATCGATACCTTCTTTCTAAGTATACCCCTTTTTTATAAGTCTAGCCTTATATATTTCTACTTTTCCTTTTGCATTTCTTTTCTTCTAATAGATCCACTTACACTTGATAACTCTTGAATATAGAGTTATCTTCAGTACTTTTAGATAATTCATGCAAATTTTGAGTGGTTGATAATAATTTTTGTAGTTTTTATTATAATTTTGTCTTATTGGATAATGTTAAGGTAAATTTTTTATCTTGATTAATTTATATGTTAAATGCATGATATTTGCAATTTTGAAGGTAGTTGGTGCACTAGGAGGAAAGAAGGACTTGAAACTCACTTATGGATACTTAGTGCTACAACATCTCTGCCGTAAAAGACCTACAGGATTGGGTTGATGTGTTGCCATCTTTGGACACCCCAAAGATGTTTATTGGACCTCAGAACTCTTCTTGACCCAACTCTAAAGGGGGTTAACAAGTCTGGACAATCCACTAGGGGAGGAAGGAGCCCAAACCATCCATATAACTTGGTAATCACCTAACTCAACCACCAAATTAGCATGGAGAGAATCAAGGATCTTCCTCTCCCCAAATCAAGGTGACCATCCACCTCTTTTCGCAATTCAAGCAACTCCATCAACTTAGCAAAATATGTCTTTCACTCCTCCTCCACAAATCAAGGACCAGCCACCTACATGGAGATATTCAAGGGATGACCATGCTAAAAATAGTAAAGAATCAATGGGTTTCACTAGTATAAAAGGGGGCACTAGCTACATTTCAGTCATCACTCATTCATTCATCCATCTTCACTCACTCACACCATATTTGAGAGCATGCAATGTAGAATTGATAGAGCAATTCAAAGGGTTTTGAGAGTGGCCAAATTCGGCACTTTAAGAGAATTTGTGCATTGAAGCAAAGGAGAAGAGAGGAAGAGGAGGAGCAACGCGAGCAGTGCCACAAAAAAACCAGAACCGACTTACAGTTTTTTTTCTTTTAATCTTTTATTTGTTCAATTTGATAAAAATGAGTGCCATTTACACTTTTTCTTTCAATTTAATGATAATGACTTATTTTTGTTGCTATATTGATTGCAATCCCTTAGCTTATGTTATTTGTAACAGCCCAAATTTTGGGCCAATCGGAATAATGGTTTTGAGACCACAAATTTGATGAGAAAAAAAATTATTTTCATTATATTTTTATGGTCTACGATTTCACAAAATGATTTTGTGAAAATTTTGTTTGAAAATTTTGACGTTTAGGCACCCAATTTAGTCAAAAGGACTAAATTGTAAAAAGTGCAAAAGTTGAGTTCTACATGTTAGAGGTGTCCAATTTTTATGAAATTTTAAATTGGAGGTCCTTAAATGGTAATTAGACAATTGGTTAACTTTTTGGACAAAAATCGACAAGAGATAAGTGAAATAGGAAGTTTTTAAGTTGGGGGC
This sequence comes from Gossypium hirsutum, assembly GCF_007990345.1. NCBI lineage: Eukaryota > Viridiplantae > Streptophyta > Magnoliopsida > Malvales > Malvaceae > Gossypium > Gossypium hirsutum. The sequence goes on along the minus strand of NC_053448.1, from coordinate 24,378,938 downwards.
ATTTTAGTCATTTAGTAATTAAAAGAATTAAAAAGGCCAAAATAGCCAAAAATTTGCCCATCTTCTCCATGAATGAAATCAACAAGGGGGAAGTCATATTTAGGGTTTTCAAGCTTCCAAGCTCCATAGTAATTGATTCCAAGCCTCATTTTTAATGTTCTTTACGTTTTTAGAGTCCCCGTAACTTGATTTAGCTTATTCTACCAATAATTTAATCTAGGGTTCATATTTGGCAAAAATACCCATAGGTGAAATATGTTTATTTTGATGTTTTATGGTAGAATATGAAGCTTGAAATTATGTTAAATAACTTTTGCTAGCCGATTTTAAGAGAAAACGAGTAAATTGACAAAATCGGAAAAAATACTTAATGTTCATAAGTAAGTGTTAGAGTGAGAATTTGATGTTGCCATAGAAGGGAAAAATGTTCAGTATGTCAGAAAACATAAGAAAAAGGAATAAAGTTTAATTTCTGAGCCTAGGGGCAAAATCGTAATTTTGTAAAACTTTAGGGGCAAAAATATAATTTTATCAAAATGTGATTTTTGGACTGGATTGAATAATGTGAGTGTTAAACAAGTTAAATGTGTTATTATCAGTCAAGAAAGAAAAGGAATTGACTTTGATTAGTGAAAAAGGAAAAAAATGAGAAAAAGTGAGAAATTTCCCGATTGAAAATTCGGAATAAAAAGGGATATGATTGAAGTGACAGAAATGATCACATGTGTGGCATGGACTGTGTGTAGGCCACTATGTGAAAGTGAAAGTGATGGTCACGTGTGTAGTACTATGTGCAGGCTACTATACGTACCGAATACCTTCGATCACATGTGTAGTACTATGTGCAGGCTACTATGTGAACCGGTATCATTAATTGTAACACCCCGAACCCGAGACCGTCACCGGAGTTGAACACGAGGTGTTAACAGACTTTAAAAATAATTTCCCAGACACTGCCAATCTGCGTACTAGTCGCTTTAAAAATCATATCTTGAGTTCAGAAACTCGGAATCCAGTTCTGTAAATTTTCCCTGAAACTAGACTCATATGCCCATCTACATATTTTTTCTAGAATTTTTGATTGGGCCAATTAGTACAGTTTATTAGTCAAAGTCTCCCATGTTACAGGGATCGACTACACTGACCTTTGTGCATTACGACTTGGATATCTCCCTGTACAGGGCTTCAATACTGATGTCGTTTGTTTCTATAGAAACTAGACTCATAGAGGAATCTATACATATATGGCTTGACTCCTAATTGTCTCTGGTTAATTTATAATGAATTTCCAAAGTTGGAACAGGAAATCCAGAAACTGTTCTGGCCCTGTCTCACAAGAACCTGAATATCTCTTAACATACTGTCCGTATGATTGTTTCGTTACTTTCCTATGAAAATAGATTCATCAAGGTTCGTTTACATAATTTATTCACTATTTAAATCCATTCCTACTATTTTTAGTGATTTTCCAAATCTACATCACTGCTGCTGTCAGCATCTGCCTTTAAGGTAGACTTTACCTATTTCATAGTTTCCATGATTCAACTAGCCCTTTTTGCATAAATAGCACAATTTATGATAGTGATTAACCATTCCCATGGCCAATCCTTGTCAAGCATATCCACACCTCTCAATAACCATATCCATACCAAATGATTATAACATTATACTCAAACATATATAAGCCATTTTCGCATGGCTATCCAAAATTATACAAGTCCAAAGGGTCCATGACCCACAACGAACGGGTAGTCCTATACATGCCATTTCGAAGTTCAACCAAAATTGTACCAAAAGGGGGGGGGCTTTGATAGTGTGGGCGACTTCGACTTCAAAATCCCGAGTCTGATAGCTGGAGAACCAAAATCTATAAAACAGAGGATCAAAGAAACGGAGTAAGCCATTTATGCTTAGTAAGTTTTGAGCAAGGAATTCCAGCACAGCAAAAGTATAGCATTCATATAGCTAAACGGATAATTTCATATGCACAAATTTTCGATATCACACTTGCTTCACATTACCAACCCTTATGTACATACACAAAAGATCAACTTAGCCAAAGGCCGGTAGCTCATTTATCAACTGAGCGAATACTTATTTGTAAGGGCTCAACTAATTCAAAGCACATACGAAACATACCTCAATGTTGGGATGTTTCAAGCGTATTAACTGAAATTTTTACAGCAAGATCATTCATTCCCAAATCACGTACCTTCGGAATTTAACCGGATATAGCTACTCGTTCAAATGCCTTCGGGACATAGCCCGGTTATAGTAACTCGCACAAATGCCTTCGGGACTTAACCCGGATTTAGTAACTCGCACAAATGCCTTCGGGCTTAGCCCGGAATTAGTATCTCGCACAAATGCCTTCGCCCGGAATTAGTATCTCGCACAAATGCCTTCGGATCTTAGTCCGGATATGGTCACTTAGCACAAAGCCTTCGGGACTTAGCCCGGACATCATTCAAATAACCATGCACATTTAACAGTAAATCATGGCACATTCGTATTTCATTTTTGTTAACAAAACTCAAACACAAGACACTTATCATTCTTGCAATTTCGGCTCAATAGCCACACACAAAGAGCATGATTTTAATTTGCTTAAAACATGATCTAATCAAATCATAATTTAAGCTCTTTTACTCAAGAACTTACCTCGGGTGTTGTCGAACGATTCCGATAGCTATTCGACCACTTTTTCCTTCCCTTTATCGGATTTAGTTCCCCTTTGCTCTTGAGCTTGATCTAGATACAAGTATGGCCAAACCTCCTCCTAATCCTCTTCCAAACCAAACATGAAGCAAGAACTCCTTCCTCCTTCCTTTGAATTTTCGGCCAAATGAATGTGAAAAAGGATGAACAAAATTTTCTCTTTTCTTTTCTTTAACTCACGGCAATGGGGGGGGAAACAACTACACACTTTTTTTTTGTTTTCATCATATTCCCTTTCATTATTTTATGCCCATGCTCCTTATTTTATTTTTTTCCACCCATGATGCACCAACACAACATGTCTATGACATGTCTTGCCCATCACACTTGGTCTACCATGCTTGTCATGGCCGGCCACTACTAGTTAGGGGGGAATTTGACATGCAAGTCCCCCTTTTTATTTCATGCTCTAATAGGTCCTTATGCTTCGACCTATCACATTTCAAAAATGTCGCACATAAGTCCTATTGACTAAATTCACATGCAATCGACTAAATCGAAGCTTGAAATTTTCACACATTCATAATTACATATTCTAGACAATAAATATCACATTCAAACATTTCAGTGACTCGGTTTAGCAGTCCCGAAACCACTTCCCGACTAGGGTCAATTTTGGGCTGTCACAACTCTCCCCCACTTATGAAATTTTCGTCCCCGAAAATCTTACCGGTAAATAGGTTTGGGTATCGTTCTTTCATCGAGCTCTCGGTTTCCCAAGTAGCTTCCTCGATCCCGTGTTTGAGCCATAACACCTTAACTAACGGAACCCTTTTGTTTCGCAACTCTTTCACTTCACGAGCTAGGATACGAATCGGTTCTTCTTCATAACTCAAGTCAGATTGAATTTCAACTTCTGAGGGATTAATCACATGTGACGGATCGGATCTATAACGTCGAAGCATCGAAACATGAAAGACATCGTGAATCTTTTCAAGTTCAGGGGGCAAAATCAATCTATACGCAACCGGACCAACTCGTTCGGAGATTTCGTACGGCCCAATGAATCTCGGGCTCAACTTGCCCTTACGGCCAAATCTGAGTACCTTTTTCCAAAGCGAAACTTTAAGAAACACTTTATCTCCCACCTAATATTCAATGTCTTTTCGTTTCAAATCCGCATACAATTTTTGATGATCTGTGGCTGCTTTCAGACTTTCACGGATTACCTTTACTTTCTGTTCGGCATCCTTAATCAAATCAACTCCGAAAATTTTATTTTCACCGAGCTCGGTCCAAAACAATGGTGTACGGCATTTACGACCGTACAAAGCCTCGTAATCTTTCAACAACTCAAGCCAACGTCTTTGTCGCAGATTTAAGTCTCTTTGAGTCATCAAATATTTGAGACTTTTGTGATCCGAAAATACATGGTACTTTTCACCAAATAAGTAATGTCGCCATATTTTTAAAGCAAATACGATGGCAGCTAGTTCAAGATCATGGGTCGGATAATTTTTCTCATGTGGCTTTAATTGTCTCGACGCATAGGCCACCACTCGACCTTCTTGCATCAATACGCAACCCAACTCAAGTAGGGATGCGTCACTATAAATGACAAACTCTTTGCCTAACTCGGGTTGCACTAAAATTGGAGCTTCAGTCAAATAAGTTTTTAGTTGATCAAAACTTTTCTGACATTTCTCCGTCCATTCGAACTTAACATCCTTTTGAAGTAGCTTCGTCATTGGTGTGGCTATCATCGAGAAACCTTTGACAAATCGTCGGTAATAACCGGCGAGCCCCAGGAAGCTCCGAACTTCGGTAATATTTCTTGGAGGCTTCCAGTTAAGTATGGCTGAAATTTTGCTCGGGTCAACTCGAATACCCGATGCGGATACCACATGACCCAAGAAGTTAACCTCTCTTAACCAGAACTCACACTTACTGAACTTAGCATATAACTGCTTATCCCGCAAAATTTGCAACACTAGTCTCAGGTGCTCAGCATGTTCGGTCTCATCTCTTGAATAGACCAAGATGTCATCAATGAACACAACTACGAACCGATCCAAATATGGTCTGAAGATCCGATTCATCAAATCCATAAATACTGCAGGGGCATTAGTGAGCCCAAACGGCATCACTAAGAACTCGTAGTGACCATATCTCGTTCTGAAGGTAGTTTTGGGTATGTCCGAATCTCGAATTCGCAACTGATGATAGCCCGATCTCAAATCTATTTTTGAGAACACTGAGGCTCCCTTCAGTTGGTCGAACAAATCATCGATACGCGGTAACGGATATTTGTTCTTTATCGTCACTTTATTCAGTTAACGATAGTCAATGCACAACTTCATGGTTCCGTCCTTCTTTTTCACGAACAATACTGGTGCACCCCAAGGTGAGAAACTTGGTCGAGCAAAACCTCTATCCGTCAATTCTTGCAACTGAGCTTTCAACTCTTTTAACTCGGTTGGTGCCATACGATACGGAGCCATCAAAATCGGCGTAGTCCCAGGTACAAGCTCAATACCAAACTCTATCTCCCGAACAGGTGGTAAACCCGGTAATTCTTTAGGAAAAACATCCGGGTATTCACAAACCACCGGCACAGATTCGGGTTTCTTTTCTAATTCTTTGTCATCAAGTACATACGCAAGGTATGCTTCGCACCCTTTTCTTACATATTTCTGGGCCAACATTGAGGATATTACAGCTGGCAACCCATCCAAGTCCGTAGACTCAACTCGGATTACTTCGTTATTTGCGCACCTCAATTCAATCGTCTTGCTTTTGCAATTCACAACCGCATCATGCACGGTCAACCAATCCAACTCGAGAATAACATCAAATTCATTAAACGGCAAAAGCATCAAGTCCGCCGGAAAACAGGAACCTCGAATTACTAGGGGACATTTCTTACACACTTTGTCGACAAGCACGTAACGACCCAAGGGATTTGACACCCGAATTACGAACTCAGTAGACTCAATAGGTAAAGTCTTACTGGATGCTAAGGTTTCACATATGTAAGAATGAGTAGAACCGGGGTCAATCAAAGCAATTACATTAGTATCAAAGAGAGTAAAAGTACCGGTAATAACATCAGGCGAAGAAACATACTCGCGGGCACGTATAGCATAAGCTCTAGCAGGCGCACGAGCCTCGGATCTGGTCGTAGCATCTCTAGATCCTCTCTGACCACCACCAGTATTGCCCGTATTTCCAGATGGTCTACCTCGAGCAGTGGTAGCACCCGGTTTCCCACTCTGATTTACATTCTGTTCAGACAACCTCGGGCAATCTTTAATGAAGTGGTCAACTGATCCGCACTTGTAACAGGAGCGGTCAGGGAATCTACAACTCCCCGAATGCCATTTACCGCAATATCGACATTTCGTTCTGTCTCGACGTTCATTCCCAACACTGGCGACCGAAGTGCCTCGTGTACCCACAGGGGGTCGATCACGATCTCATCTAAAAAGGCCCGAAGTGCCTCTCGACCAGCCCACATCATCTCGAAATTTCTTCGATGCCTGTTGAAGAGACTTTCCCGAAGATCTTTTACGAAACTCTCCAGTTCCCACATCAACTTTTTGTTTTTCTTTTCTAAGCTCTTCGGCTTTACAAGCTCGCTCGACAAGTACTACGAACTCTCGTATTTCAAGAATGCCAACGAACATTTTTATATCTTCATTCAGCCCATCCTCGAAGCGTCTACACATGATAGCCTCGGACGAAACACATTCCCGAGCGTATCTACTAACTCTAACAAATTTTCGCTCGTAATCAGTAACTGACATAGAACCTTGCTTAAGCTCAAGAAATTCCTTCCGTTTTTGATCAACAAATCTCTGACTGATATACTTTTTCCGAAACTCAGTTTGGAAAAACTCCCAAGTTACTTGCTCTCGGGGCACAACAGAAGTCAGAGTACTCCACCAATAGTAGGCAGAATCGCGTAGCAAGGAGATAGTACACTTTAGGCATTCATCGGGTGTACAAGATAGCTCATCGAGTACCCGGATAGTGTTGTCCAACCAAAATTCAGCTTGCTCGGCATCATCGCTGTCCGTAGCTTTAAATTCAGTAGCCCCATGTTTTCAGATTCTGTCAACTGGGGGCTTATTTGACCTTATTTGGTCAGTTTCCGGAGGTATTGTAGGTGCGGGGGTGGTATTTGTCGGGAATGGAGGTTGTGGAACAGCCGTATTAGTTCGAATGTATTGGTTGAACCAATCATTCATCACGCTATAGAAAGCTTGTCTAGCTTCATCATTCGGGTTACTAGCATTAGGTTGAGAGTCCGCCGGCGCTGTCCCTTGTGCGGGAGCAGGCACTACACTCTCAAGATCATCAGCTACCGCTCGGTCGGGATCAGTATCCATTACTATAAATAAACACATTTGCAAATGTCAGAAATCACCACACTATCAAATAATCACATCAAATGGCATGTATAGCTAGACCCAACGCATTACGGTAGTCCTAGAATTGACTAAACCGTAGCTCTGATACCAATCAAATGTAACACCCCGAACCCGAGACCGTCACCGGAGTCGAACACGAGGTGTTAACAGACTTTAAAAATAATTTCCCAGACACTGCCAATCTGCGTACTAGTTGCTTTAAAAATCATATCTTGAGTTCAGAAACTCAGAATCCAGTTCCGTAAATTTTTCTTGAAACTACACTCATATTCCCATCTACATATTTTTTTCTAGAATTTTTGATTGGGCCAATTAGTACAGTTTATTATTCAAAGTCTCCCATGTTATAGGGATCGACTACACTGACCTTTGCGCATTACGACTTGGATATCTCCCTGTACAGGGCTTCAATACTGATGCCGTTTGTTTCTATAGAAACTAGACTCAGAGAGGAATCTATAAATATATGGATTGACTCCTAATTGTCTCTGGTTAATTTATAATGAATTTCCAAATTCGGAACAGGAAATCCAGAAACCGTTCTGGCCCTGTCTCACAAGAACCTGAATATCTCTTAACATACTGTCCGTATGATTGTTTCGTTACTTTCCTATGAAAATAGATTCATCAAGGTTCGTTTACATAATTTATTCACTATTTAATTTCATTCCTACTATTTTTAGTGATTTTCCAAATCTACATCACTGCTGCTGTCAGCATCTGCCTTTAAGGTAGACTTTACCTATTTCATAGTTTCCATGATTCAACTAGCCCTTTTTGCATAAATAGCACAATTTATGATAGTGATTAACCATTCCCATGGCCAATCCTTGTCAAGCATATCCACACCTCTCAATAACCATATCCATGCCAAATGATTATAACATTATACTCAAACATATATAAGCCATTTTCGCATGGCTATCCAAAATTATACAAGTCCAAAGGGTCCATGACCCACAACGAACGGGTAGTCCTATACATGACATTTCGAAGTTCAACCAAAATTGTACCAAAAGGGGGGGCTTTGATAGTGTGGGCGACTTCGACTTCAAAATCCCGAGTCTGATAGCTGGAGAACCAAAATCTATAAAACAGAGGATCAAAGAAACGGAGTAAGCCATTTATGCTTAGTAAGTTTTGAGCAAGGAATTCCAGCACAGCAAAAGTATAGCATTCATATAGCTAAACGGATAATTTCATATGCACAAATTTTCGATATCACACTTGCTTCACATTACCAACCCTTATGTACATACACAAAAGATCAACTTAGCCAAAGGCCGGTAGCTCATTTATCAACTGAGCGAATACTTATTTGTAAGGGCTCAACTAATTCAAAGCACATACGAAACATACCTCAATGTTGGGATGTTTCAAGCGTATTAACTGAAATTTTTACAGCAAGATCATTCATTCCCAAATCACGTACCTTCGGAATTTAACCGGATATAGCTACTCGTTCAAATGCCTTCGGGACATAGCCCGGTTATAGTAACTCGCACAAATGCCTTCGGGACTTAACCCGGATTTAGTAACTCGCACAAATGCCTTCGGGCTTAGCCCGGAATTAGTATCTCGCACAAATGCCTTCGCCCGGAATTAGTATCTCGCACAAATGCCTTCGGATCTTAGTCCGGATATGGTCACTTAGCACAAAGCCTTCGGGACTTAGCCCGGACATCATTCAAATAACCATGCACATTTAACAGTAAATCATGGCACATTCGTATTTCATTTTTGTTAACAAAACTCAAACACAAGACACTTATCATTCTTGCAATTTCGGCTCAATAGCCACACACAAAGAGCATGATTTTAATTTGCTTAAAACATGATCTAATCAAATCATAATTTAAGCTCTTTTACTCAAGAACTTACCTCGGGTGTTGTCGAACGATTCCGATAGCTATTCGACCACTTTTTCCTTCCCTTTATCGGATTTAGTTCCCCTTTGCTCTTGAGCTTGATCTAGATACAAGTATGGCCAAACCTCCTCCTAATCCTCTTCCAAACCAAACATGAAGCAAGAACTCCTTCCTCCTTCCTTTGAATTTTCGGCCAAATGAATGTGAAAAAGGATGAACAAAATTTTCTCTTTTCTTTTCTTTAACTCACGGCAATGGGGGGGAAACAACTACACACTTTTTTTTTGTTTTCATCATATTCCCTTTCATTATTTTATGCCCATGCTCCTTATTTTATTTTTTTCCACCCATGATGCACCAACACAACATGTCTATGACATGTCTTGCCCATCACACTTGGTCTACCATGCTTGTCATGGCCGGCCACTACTAGTTAGGGGGGAATTTGACATGCAAGTCCCCCCTTTTTATTTCATGCTCTAATAGGTCCTTATGCTTCGACCTATCACATTTCAAAAATGTCGCACATAAGTCCTATTGACTAAATTCACATGCAATCGACTAAATCGAAGCTTGAAATTTTCACACATTCATAATTACATATTCTAGACAATAAATATCACATTCAAACATTTCGGTACTCGGTTTAGCGGTCCCGAAACCACTTCCCGACTAGGGTCAATTTTGGGCTGTCACATTAATTATAAGGTGGTTACTATGTGCTGATCCCGCCGGATATCATTGATTACCAAGGGTAGTTGTTGTGTGATGAATCCACCGTGTATCTGTTATTATTCCGAAGTGTTCATCGGGAAATTGACTAAGTGAAAATACATGAGATCATGTGACGATTAAGTGTGATTGAATGATGAATATATGTGTGGAATTGAATTGAATAATGATTGAAAGTGAAAAAGTAAAATTAGCAACAAAACAGTTTTGGACAGTAACAATAGTGTGACTTTGAAAAATCACCAAATATGGTGGAAATTGAATTAGAGAGTGAATAAGATATGAAATGAAAGCTCAATGAGTGTATTTTTACATAAAAGAAATAGAGCAAGCAAAAGGGTTATATATTTTGATATATCTGAATTTTAGTGAGTCAGGGTTGGATTGATTTCGGAATCTCCTATTCTGACTTTGGAAAATAATTAAAAATTGTACAAAAATAATTATGAGTTATAATTTATATGCTTATAATACTTAATAAGTCTATTTTCAAAGGAAATAAGCAAAAATATCATCTGAATTCTGTATAATGAGATAATTCATTTTTAGTGAAGAGAGGTCAGAGATGTTGAGCAGTGAAACAGGGGTGACTTTAAATAATAAACTGTACTCATTGGCTAAGCCAAAAATTCTTAAAATTTTATGGTAAGAAGATATGTTAGTCAATTTTTTGGTAAAATTAACAAAACTTAATTTGGAGCTTTTTAGCTCTAGATAAAAATAATTTAGTTGCTGTAACTCGATTAGACAGCTTTGAATTTAAATATAAGTGAATAGTGAAATTATGTATAATGCTATTTAAGCATGTTATATACATAAAGGATGTGGGATGGAGAGGAGGAGGAGGACAATAAAGTATATGAATGAATTGTGTATAATTGGTTAAATGTTTGATTATAATCGATAAATGTTGAAATAGGAGTGATGCTTATATTGGTGCATTACTGGTCATGGTAAGCTCATGAGAGAAAATAAAGTTTCATAGCATATGCGTGTGGTATATTTGGCATGAAATGATGTCATGAGTGGCTCATGAATTAACTCATGTTGATAAGTTGATACATAATTATAGTATTCAAATATATACATATTTGTAATATTTTGCTATGTGATTCGGAAAAAGGGGAATAAATAGCATACTGAAAATTCGGCCATGGTGCTAGTTTATGTTAAAGGAGTGTTTTATGGCATATCTTAAGTAATGGAGTGTTATGAATTTTGAGATTAATTTGCTAGTCAAATAAATGACAAATGAATTGATTACGTATTTGTAATTTTGACATATGCTTGGTATATGAAATGTAATAATATATGCTTGAATAAACTTTAAGTATTCGAATGACATGGATTTGATAGTGATAAGATTCAAACATTGAATTCATGAAGTACAGGTGATGTATTATTGTTGTGTGATAGCTTGGTTCGAGAAATTGGTTAGGTAAATGGTAAGTGAAAGCATTTATGGATATAGAAGAAAATTTAGAGTGAATATGAAATTTAGCTCAATTAAATGATTTCATCAATTAAACATTGTGTATACCAGAATGTGTTAGTGAAATACATATTCGTAAATTGACATTCAAAGTTTAGTTAGTGATATATGAAAATAACATGAAAAGATTTATGATTGTGATTAATATTGATTCTGGTTTAAAGTGGATTCTTCAATATTGGATTGATTTAACTGATATATTGAGCATATGAATAGGTATGTATTGGGCCTCGTAAACCCTAATTAGCGACTCGAAGATAATAATTTGAAAGTTTTTAATTTGGATGAAATTTTATAACTTGGTTTAATATGTTTATAAGTGTATTTATTCTGGTAATGCCTCGTACCCTATTCCAGCGTAGAATACGGGTAAGGGATGTTACAATGTGACATCACCAGATTCGGCCCTAATGTTTAGGCCGGGTTTGGGGTGTTACATTATTAACACTTTGTTGCTGTTGTTATGTGCATTGTATTTATTCATTCAAATAATATCATGAACATGCTTACTCATGCATAATTAATGTAAGGAAGCATATGAACTAATTACTTAATCCAAACAAGATGGTAATTAGTAGACACAATATTTGAATGGTGCATGCTTGATCTTTTAATGATTGAATTAGTAATGATAGTAATATTGTTACCTTGCATAACCCCTAAATATGATGTATCTTATGAAACTTAGAAGTTAATTGAACATAGAAGTAGCTAAAGAAACTTAAAGGTTAAAAAGTATGACCTCATAACTTATAAATTTTGAGTTAGTGAATAGCCAAATTGCCATGGTTCTCCCAGAACATAATTGACATTATTTTTAATAATTTTAAGTTAAGGAAAGTAATTATTCTAGCTCATTCATGTCATTGTGATTAAACTTGTGTTATTTATACTGCTCATTATTCTCTGTTAACATTCTCATTTGTCTTGCATATTTAATAATCTTAATTAGGTTAATTAGTTAATTCAATTTATTTTTATTTATTTCAATCACCAACTTGCCAATTGATAGTTTCACAATTTTTGTCATACTTATACAATTTATGTAAAGATGATAACTCTATACTTACTACTTTATTACTTGTTGACGACTGTGTACACTTGCACATTATTTTATAATTTTAAGACAAGTTTTTGGCGTCATTTTCGGGGACTTTTTTAGTCATTATTTGTGAAGTTAATTATTTTGCAATTTGGTTTATTTATTTGTTATTATTAACTTAGTTATTTTAGGTGTTTATGAGCATAGACCGAATTATCAATCTACTTCTAGTTAATCATAAAATTGAACATACCTTTAGAAGAAGAAGAAAGGAACATGTGAACCAAAGACAAACTAAAGAAATGAACCAAGATCAAATAGACAAAGCTACTAATGCTCAAAATTTGGTCATTGTTGCTAATGAAAGAGATCATGGCATCCGTCGATATGATGAGCCACTCTTTCATGAAATCAATCCGAGAATTGTGAAACCTGAAATTGAGGCACCGCAGTTTGAGTTGAAGCTAGTGATGTTCCAAATGCTTCAAACAGTGGGCCAATTTCATGGGATTCCCGTTGAAGATCCATAACTTCCTCCCCGTTTATTCATAGAAGTAAATGATTGATTTAAACTGGCTAGAGTGACCTAAGATGCATTAAGGTTGAAGTTGTTTCCATACTCATTAAGAGATAGAGCATGAACATGACTGAATTCCTTACCGCTTGACTCCATATCCACGTGGCAAGAATTGGTTGAACGATTCTTGATGAAGTACTTCCCACCCAATAAGAATGCTAAGCATTGAATTGAGATTACTACATTCTAATAATTTGATGATGAATCCTTATATGAGGCTTGGGAGCGATTTCAGGAATTATTACGAAATTGCCCTTATAATGGGATTTCACATAGCATTCAATTGGAGACTTTTTACAATGGCATCGATGCACATACAATAATGGTGGTAGATGCTTTTACAAATGGTAGTATTCTTTCTAAGTCATACAATGGAAACTTACGAAATTCTTGAAAGAATTTCCAGCAAAAATTGTTAGTGGCAGACTAATCGAGCAGCCGTAGGAAGAAGAGTGGCAGAGTATATGAATTTGATGCAACCAAAGTATCATCTACGTCTTTCATGCTTAAGAATTTTACAACTAATATTTTCAATGCTAACATGTCAAGTCAACAGCCAAGCCAATTTTAACTATTGGAGCAGTTGACTCCATGGGTAGAGACGTATATATATTCATTGGCATAATGATACATTAGATTGGACCCAAGATGAATTAATTCTAAATTTGTTTGTCGATTAATTCACTTGTGACATTCATCATGTGATTTACCTAAATCTTGAGTTAGCCACTGACCATGCTTGTGTAACTCATGTACTTTGATATAAGTGAAGGCTTATGCTTTAAAGATGATTGAGTCGATAGCCAAGCATGTTGGGCACATGACTTGTGTATGACATGTCTTTACTAGCAACAATGGAATTTATATCTCAATTAAAGAGTTAATGATATCCTCTCATTTGCATTCTGTTGATTGATAACTATGAAACGTGGCCACGGGTTGCTTGTTCTTGAATGAGCAATTTCACAATCATTTGTTGACAGTGATCATATTAAACATTAAGAAAACACAATCATGACAATGAGATAAAAAAAGGATTGTATTGAGTGAACCATTTTAACTCAAAGGAATTAAGGATATCATATGAGGGTAAAACACACATGACGAGTTCATTCAACAAATCAATTGGATAAATTGCCTCGTAAAAAGTATGCAATAAGGAGCTTCAATCATGGTACTTCTTGTGGACTGACTCCATAATTAAGTAATTGTGAATTATCATAACAATGCTTCTGGACATAATTACAATTACTAGAGCCTAATTGTATCTGTCTGATTAGTCCCTCCACTAGCTCAGCAAAAGCTTGATCGAACTGCATTTGAATTAGAAGTAAATTTTACAACTTTGGAAATAATTTAATTGAGTCGATTTGATTAATTTGAGTGGACGTAAGAATTGTTCAACTAAAGAATTTGATTAAAGAATTTTCTTGAAAATTAATATGGAAAATCTAATTGATTTTTGGAAAAAATTAATTTTGATCTAGCATAATTAAATTAATAAAATTAAGTAAAATTAATATGATGTTTTTGAATATTAATTTTCAAGTCAGACAATTGGCTTAATGGGTAATTGAACTTGAAAATTGAACCTACAGTCGTAAATTATGCTCGAGGGCCCAAAACTGAGACCAAGACTTAAAAATTGGTTCAACCGGGCCTGATATATGAAATTGGCCTAACAGTCTAGCCGGTGGCTAGACTGAACCGGCCATGTTGTCATTGGCCTGGACTGTACCGATAGAAACCGAACCAGCTCAAGGTGCCAGCGGCTACAACGGTGGCATTCCGGTGGCTAGAAAATGGTCAATGGCAGTGGTTCTTTCGTGGTTGAGCAGTGGAAGAATTACACTCCTACTGGGACTCTACCAGATAAATTGATTTCAGATTAATTATTCCTAAAATAATAACATTTTAATAGATTTAATATTAAATTTAATTTAGTAATTATCGTAATAGTATTTTATTAATTTAATATCAAAGTGAGTATCTTAATATTAAATTAAATTTAATGTTTATCTTGTAGATAAATATTCTATCAATTTAATAAGATTTTTAAATTTTAATATTAAGTGATTAGGTTTAATCATAGTTGAACTATCTAAACTCTCCTTATATAAAGAGAGCCTTGAGTCATTATTTTTCACACACTTGAATTCAAGAGAAAGTTGTAGAGAGAAAATTCTCTAAAGAAATTATTTCATAAAATTTCTAGATATATTTTTCTTATTTACAACTTGACCCAAAAGTTTAGAGAAATTGTGAAATTTTTTTATTCAAAGTGAGCCCACACTCGAAAGACGTGAGCTTGAGGGTAGCAGAGAAGACTACTCGGTCGAAGCATTCATTCTAGATGAATTGAAAAGGTACAATTTTGATTAAGTGTATTACTTTAGATATTACAACCAAGTTCTTATTTTGATTTTTTTTTTAAAAACACTCTAGTTTTTCCCTAAATTTATTTTTCGCTGCATTTTTCAAACTTGATTTTCAACAGTATTGGTACATGTTGATAAATTTATATTTCCAGATGACTATTATCTTAGATTTTGAAGCAAATAAAGAAGTACCAATCATCCTGGGAAGACCTTTCTTAGCAATTGGTAAAACGTTAATTGATGTGCAGAAAGGCAAACTCACCATGCGAGTTCAGGATTATCAAGCAACTGTTAATGCATTCAAAGCTATGAGAGTTCTTGATGAAATTAAAGAAAGTTATGCAGTGTACGAGATGGAGTCATTGGTATCTGTAGAATGGGAACTCAATTCTGTAAATGATCCATTGGAACGAGTCTTAGTGTTCGATCCATCAAGTGACAATAGAATGGTGGAATATTTGGCTTTGTTGGAAGTGAATTTGAAGGGATTCATTCCACAATTCCAATTTGAATGATTGGAGTTAGCAACTTGTGAATACACACAACCTAAGACATCAATTGAGGAGCCACCCAAATTGGAGTTAAAGTTACTTCCATCCCATTTTAAATATGTTTATTTAGGTAACTCTTCTACTTTGTCTGTCATAATTTCAGCTGAGTTAACTGAGAGTTAAGAAACAAAGTTTATTGATGTTCTGAAAAGGTTTAAGGCAATCAAGTGAATTATATATGATATTCGAGGTATTTCAATGCTGGTTGTACCCTTACCTCGACTATTAAAGAAGAATGAATTTTTTTGTGGACAGATGAGTGTCAAAAGAGTTTTTATAAGTTAAAAATTGTCCTAATAGAAGCCCCAGTTTTATCCCAACCCATCTTGGGGGTCGAGTTTGTGATCTTTACTAATGCATCCTTTAATGGACTTGGTTTCATCTTCATGCAATATGGGAAAGTCATATCTTATGCGTCCCGTCAATTTAAATTGCATGAAAGAAATTATCTAACTCATAATCTTGAATTGGTCACGATTGTGCTCACCTTGAAAATTTGGAAACATTATTTGTATAGAGAGAAGTGTCACATATTTTAGACCATAAGAGCCTAAAGTATTTGTTCCCTCAAAAAGAATGAATTTGGGCCAGTGACGTTGGATAGAATTGTCAAAAGATTATGATTTGGCAATTGATTACCACCCAGGGAAAGCAAATGTTTTAGCTGATGCACTAAGTAGAAATATCGGCCTTGGCTTTGTTTCGTGCTCGAGTTTGCATGGAGCATGATGGATCCCTCCTAGAGGAATAAAAGGTGTAACCTATTTTTCTTCCATAAATTTTTGAATCGCAACTGAGAGATGTTAAATGTAGATAACTGAGAAAGCGAATAGAGTCTAATAGCATGGAAAATTTTAGCCTCAAGGAGGTAAGCGATCTACGTTTTATGGGGAAACTATATGTTCCAGAAGGTGATAGCCTTAGATGAGATTTTAAAAGAAGCACATCAGGGACCTTTCTATTTACACCCAGGAAGTGTTAAGATGTATCGTGATCTAGAAACTCTATATTGGTGGCCCAGGATGTAAAAAGAAATATCTGAGTTCGTGATGCGATGCTTAGCCTGCCAACGAGTCAAAGTGGAGCACCAAGTTCCTACTAAGACGTTGTATCCCTTGGAAATTTCAAAGTGGAAGTGGGATAAAATTTCAATGTATTTCGTCTCAGGTCTACCACTCACTCCCTCGAAAAAGGATTCATTTTGGGTAATTGTGGTTAGGATAACAAAATCAACTCATTTTGTCGTTGTTAGCATGAATTACTCATTGGAGAAGTTAGTTGAGCTTTACATTGCCGAGACAGTACGGTTACATGGTATTCCTTTAGCTTATGTCCAAATTTTGGAAACACTTACAAGAATCCCTTAGGAGTAAACTCCATTTCAACATAACTTTTCACCCACAGGCCTATGGTCAATTTGAAAGGGTGATACAAGTTTTGAAGAATATGCTCAGAAGTTGTGTGACCGATTTTGAGATGAATTGGGATAAGTATTTACCTTTAGCCGAGTTTGCGTAAAACAACAGTTACCACTCCAATCTTAGTATGTCTCCTTTCGAAGCTTTGTATGGGTGAAAGTGTAAATCCACAGTCTATTGGGTAGAACTTAGCGAAAGTACACTTGTTGGCTCTAACCTGGTATGCAACGCAGAAGAAAAGGTTCGAATCATTTGCAAATCTTTTTATTTTGGTTGTATTTTCTCTTTTCTTAGTTCGGACCCTTGTTAAGTTCTCTTATGTATAAGAGGTTTGAAATTATCACCTCATCGAACATCAGATCTTCATCTATAAATAAATACATATTCGTATTTATTGTTTTGGTTTGTAATTACTAGTGTATCAATTTTAGTAAATCCAAAATCATCTTCTCCCCTAAGTGCCAAGATAGCACCAAAGCTAGGATTGTAAACTATTTGGGTATTCGAGAAACTCAAGATATTGGAAAGTATTTTGGTTTCCCGATTATTGCTGGTCACTCCTCTCGAAGAGATTTCAACTTCACCATGGATAAGATTCGAAGTAAACTGAAAACTTGGAAGGTCACCCTACTCTCTCCTGCAGGTAGATTGGTCCTCATTCAATCTACAATGGCTCCCTTTCTGAGTTACTTTATGCAACTCAAGTCTCTACCTGTAAGTGTCCCCAATCATCTAGATACACTTAACAGAAAATTCTTACGAGGTGGAAAAAAAAGGTTAAGGAAACTTTACTTGGCTTCTCGGACCTAAAATAAATTTCTCATATTCTTCATGATTGTACTATCTCTCATAACCTCTAGGAATCCCTGATTGTCAGGGTTCAGTGTAGACCACGTCCTCATTCTTCATGGATGGACTGGCTCATAGGCAATTTATCGTCAAAATAACTGACGTCTTCTCTTAGCCTCCCTTGGTATGTTGTGTTTGCATCTTCCCTTTGGGAACTATGCTTATCTAGAAATGTTTTTGTGCTTTGAAACCAACACCCCATTGTTAGGTTTATTAGTAGAGTCTTATCTTCAATTGGGGAATTTGTTGGGTCCTCATTTATGGTAATGCGTATTCCCCTACCTACATTTTCCACAGTCTCTTAGAAACCAATTGGAAGGAACTTATTTAAACTCAATACTGATGATTCAACTCTTGGAAACCCGAGGAAGGCGGGAGCGAGTGCCGTCATTCGAGACCACTAAGGTAATTGGGTGATCGACTACTACTCAATACTGTTGGTGTCACTATTATTCATCTTACGGCTAATAATAATTCTACTAAAGTGATACTCTCACCTTTGGTTAATAAGTGCAGGACGCTCCGGTAGTCTTTGACTACTAGACCGATACTACATGTGTTTCGAGAATGAAACAAATGTGTCAACACTCTAGCTCATTTAGGGAGTAGCTTCCATCTTACTTCCTCTTCGGATGGTGTTTCAAATTCAATGTTGTTTAATGTTTGTAGTAATCCTCCAAAATGTTTGGAAAATTTATAATTGGCGATAAGCACGGGTGTGTCATTTATTAAGCTGGACTCTTTTTACTTTTTATGAATCTAGTTCAGTTTTGAAAAAAAAAATGCAATAATTTTGAGCGGAGAAACATTATTTTTATATTACAATAATATTTAAGATATTTATATTTGTTAAGAGACACAGTTACACAAATGTAAAACTAAAATTGTTTTATAGCCTTTACAAATGTAAAACTAAAATTGTTTTATAGCCTTTCACATATTTTTATATGATTAATATTTTAATGATCTAACTGTTAAATTTATCAATATAATTGTACTTATCATGCACATAAATTTTCAAACCAATCCAATATCTCTATTAAATGATTAATTTTTTATATAAAACAAATAGTTAAAAAATTTTAATTTAGATCAGATTTGAAATGTTTGATGTATAATGTTTAAAATGTTAAAATATTACAAAAAATATATTAAAAGATATAAAATAATTTTAATTTTGTGCTGATGTAAATGGATTCGTCCCCTTTCTTTTTACCTAACTAAATTAATAATTTAGGTATAATTTACCAAAACCTCACACCAATTTATGAGAAAAAACCAAACTTCATTTTGGGGGTTAAAACTTTAAAGTTGTCCCTAGTCATCTTTAGCCTCTTTTCTTAGATCGTCTATAGTCGTTTTTGGTTGATTGTCTATTGACTTTTTACCGGTGCACCATTTGTGGCCTTTTTCATTAGGTTGGTTGTTGCCGTTTCTCTCGGCCTTCTATGGCTTGATATCTCTCCATTATTTTTAGCTTTGTTTAATTAAAAAGAAAACTCATTTTTTTCTATTTTGTTTCACATTTCATTGTCTCGTTTAGACTAATTGTTGAAAATTACACATTTTTAGAATTTATATTATATTGTAAAAAAGTACAGATAAAATAATGAACAAAAAAATGTAAAAAAGAATAACAAACTGTTTTATTCCACTGTTATAGATGTACACCAGCCCAATCTCTACAACCGTCGATCTCAGAAATGATACTACGTATCAACCATTGAAATAATGAACCCATTCAGACCCAAATTAATAGAATTATAATAAACGACAATGCATAACAAATAAATTAAAACAAAAACAAGTGAAAAAAAATCCCTAAGTCAAATGAACAAGATCATCGAGAATCGTGATCCAAAAGCCCGTGAATAGCCCAGGAAAGCAAGAACTCGCTTTCTTAAGCCAGGAGGGCGGCGAAGAAAGTAGCAGCGAGAGCGGTTGCACCAAAGAAGACACCGTTGGTGGAGGCAGCGGAGGGAGGAGGACCTTGGTCAGCTGTCGGCTCGGAGGCTGGAGTAGATGCGCCTTCTGGGGTGAGAGCAGGAGAGGAGGAGATTGAAGGAGAAGGTGAAGAAGTTGTTGGTGAAGGCGATGGGGAAGTGGTGGGTGATGGGGTAGGAACAGTTGAAGGAGCTGGGGATGGCGTTTGTGACGGTGTTGGGGAAGGTGTTGGAGTCGCCGCCGGCGGTGGTGAGGAGGTTGGAGGAGCTGAAGGTGAAGCTGTTGGGGGAGAAGTTGGAGCTTGAGCCATGCAAGAGGTGGCCAAAAGACCCAAGATCATTAAAACCTTGAACATTGTAGAACTCATCTTCCCAAAAGAAAAAAAAAAAGAAAAAGAAACTCAACAGCTTTGAAATGAGAAAGAAATTGTCGAGATTGAGAGATTTTGGGAGTGAGGGAACTAAAAGAGAGGAAGGGACTATATATATAAAAAAGGGAAGCAGAAAGTGGAAAGATGACAGACAGATAGGAGAGAAAAAGAAGGAATTAATCAAATCAAATCACTAATGTAAAAATATTCTTTTGGATTTGATTATATCAAGTTATGCAAAATGCAACACATTTATATGGAATTTACATTCATACATGGAAGCACATCATGAGCTAGCAGCTAAGCAATGTGTTGTTGGGTTCCCATTGTTTCCTCTGCTTTTCTTTGAAGTTTCTTTAACAACAGTGTACAAAAACTATTACCAACCATAAGGGCTATGATTTGGACATCGATTTTGTCTTTGTAGCACATTTGAGTCAATTTTTTTTGTTTTTAGCGCAACGATTAGGGTAATAAAAATCTTAATTAATAAATTAAAACATATTTATATTAATTTTCAATCAGTGTTTGTATGTAATAATTAGTGGAATCCATGTCAAAGTTAACAATTGATTTACAATAATATCACTTAAATAGCAATACAAAATACAATATGAAGTTTTACCCTATTATCGTATATGGATTGGTTGCTCAAGGTCGGTAAAATGTCACATTCTTACCAATGTTTGGGGGGTTTGACAAATACTTTGAGAAAACCAATTTTGGTCGTTTCTTTCCTTCACGGTCTGTCCTCCGCGTTAAACTTTCAACAACTTCCCTAAAATAATGGTCGAATTATTACTTTTATACCCTCCTTTGAATATTTTTTCGGTCTGCTTATGAATGCGAAAAAGTCAAGATCCAAAGAACTTCATTTGTACACGTGGCACTACCTGGGTGGGTCTTTATTATATTTTAATATTACCTCTAAAAGTTAAAACACTTTTTTAATACACCGTATACGCTTTCAAACTTTTTAATTTGAACATTCTTGAAACGATTCATTTTTCTTGGGCTCGAATTCATCTATACTTACTGGATTACGAATTACGTAATAAATATGCTGATTAGTAATATAGATAAAAATTAAATAAAGTTTTAGTTAAAAGGATAAAATCAAAATTTTAAAATTTACTTTGAAGTATCACTAGTTAATTAAGCTTTAACACAGTTAGATAATGAATAAAATATAATTATTTTACAAAATAAATTATATTATATTTAGGATGTCATTGCTTTTTTAGTATATTTTATATAAAAATTTTATATACACATAATAAGATTTGAAGTTGAGGCATTATGTTTTCAACATCTTTACTTTAACTTTTAATTACAACATTATATGTTTTTATATAATTTTTTATAAATATACTTATTATATAATTTTATTTTTTATTTGAGTTAATGCCACCCATCAATTAAAATCTAATTCAATTAAAAATATCGAAACTTATTCTTTTATAACAAACATTACTATTATAGTAACCTAAAATAACATTAATAATATGATGGTGTTTCCATCATTTAATAAAATTTGAATTTAAAATATCATGATATTTTTTATTTTAATTTTATTATCTCAACTAAAATTTGATTTGTTTCTATATTAATTTTTATAAATATATTTATCATTTTAAAATTTTCAAATCTGAATGGGATATAATTTAATCTATTTTATCCACCTCACCATGTCTAATCCTATGTTTTCAGTACAAATGTCAAAATCACCGTGGCACCTAGTTTCTATGCATTTAGATAATTCTATTGTTAGTTGTCGGATTTTATAGTCGGAAATAAATAATTTTTATAATTTAGTAGAGAAAATCATTCTATTATATAAGTATGAAACAATAAAAAATTGGAATGAAATTAGCTAGGAAGCAGCAGTTTTGGTGGAGATAATTGGTGAGAGAGAAAGATTAAAAAAATTATATAAAATAATTATAACCGTTGCAAATGGAAAACAACTAACATGTTCTAATTTGTGTGCGAAAATGTGCTTTGTCTTGATGTCGTGCTTTAAGACAGTGTAGGAATTTGATAAAAATGAGGGATTGGTGTTTGAAAAGACTGTTATTTCCGTTGCTTGGACGACAAGTGTGTTTGGCTGGCTGTCTGAGACACGTGGTGAGCTTAGAAATGGAGTTTAGAACCAACCTCCTTTATATGTTTCTTGAATCGGTTCCACGAAATCATGGTAACAGGCTTCCCATTAGGTTAAATATTTTTTACTAAATTATAAAGTAAAATTTGACTATTAAAATATATTCTAAACCTTTATATTTATTATATGTTTAGAATTTAGTTCCTTAAATTTTTTAAATTTAAAAAATCACATCAAATTGTTAATATCATTAAATTATTCTGTTAAAATTACTGGAGTGACATTTTGAAATTAAAAAAAAACCTCCCACAATAACCATGTAACAATAAAAAAATTGCAATGGATGTGAATTTAATAGATCATTTTAATTGTGTTAACAACTCTTAAAGATTATACAGAAGTATACCTTGCATTTCGATGAAACAATGTGTGGCGCCGCAACGTAAAGAAGCTCTTCGCCTCAATGAGTAGATAATGTCATGATGAGAATAAAGCCCTCGTCTTGACGACGTGACCATTCCTTGTCATGACGACCAAACGCCACGTCATGACGTGGCGACGTGCTCCTCAAGTTTCTCTGTTTCTTCTCTTAGTTAAACTCTGTTTTTTAGTTTCCCATCTAAACTCTAATTAACCTAGTGATATTCCAATCATAAATGCTACGAATTTTAGCCTATAAATAGGCCTTAGTTACTCAAGGTTTTACGTAATAGAAATATTTAGATTGAGAGAATTTTGTTCTTTATTTTGAAGGGATTTTCTTTCGGGGTTTCGAGTTTTTATTTTAATTCTCTCCTTTTTTTGTACTATTCTATTATTATAGTGAAATCTTATTTTACTTGTAATTTTTTATCCTCTTTTGAGGAATTTTTCCACGTTAAATTTGTGTGTTGATCTTTTCAATCTCCTAGTTATTTTTCTTATTTGTTGCATACACGAGTTAATTTCTTACAAATTGGTATCATAGCTAGTTCAATTTTCGCATTTAACCCGTTCAAGATGGCAACATCAAGATTTCGTATTGATAATTTCGACGGTATCATAAATTTCAGTGCGTGGTAAGTTCGTATGTCAGTAATACTGATTCAGAGTGATCTTGAGAGGATCGTTACATAGAAGAAGCCCGCGGACATAGACTGGTCAGAATGAGATAGGTTAGATAAAAAAGCTCTATCCATAATTCAATTATATCTAACAAATATTGTGTTACAGGAGCGTTTGAAGGAGAAAACAACATATACATTATGGAAGAAACTGGAAGCATTGTATATGACAAAATCCTTAGCCAACAAGTTAGTGTTAAAACGTTTCTACACATTCAGAATGGCTGAAGGTGAGTCTATTAGAGCTTATATTAGTGAGTTTGTTACCCTTTTAATTGACTTGAAGAATCTCGAAGCAGAGATTAGCGACGAGGATTAGGCTATGTTATTGTTATGTCTTTTGCCCTTTTCTTATAAAATTTTTAGGGAAACTCTGATTTATGGGAGAGATCATCCCTCATTTGAGGGTGTAAAGGGGACTCTGCTGAGCAAGGATAAACTCGACAACGAGTTAGATCCAAACAAAAGGTCAAATGGGTAAGCCTCAGTTCTAGTTGCAAAGGGCAGACAACAATTCAGAAAGCCAAATCAAAGCAGGTCTAGGGCGAGATCTAAATCTAGAAACTAAGACAAAGAATGTGGCTACTGCAAGAAGAAGGGCCACATCATGTTGGAATGCTACAAAACTCAAAATAAGTTTACAAGGGATGACGAAAACAATGAGAACGATAAGCAAAAAACTGAAGTTGCTGATACTAGTGCAGTCGAAGATAGAGGTGATGATTTCTTGTTAGTGTCGACAAGCGAAAGCTCCAAGCTTACTTCCGAATGGATCCTAGATTCAAGGTTCTCCTATCACATGTGTCCCAATATGGACTGGTTCTCCACATACAGTTTAGTTGAAGTAGAGTAGTCCTGATGGGGAATAATTCTCCATGTAAGATAATTGACATAGGAACAATTTTAATCAGAATGCACAACCAATAATTTAAGCACTATCAAATGCCAGGTATGTGTAAACTTTAAATTTAGCACTATTTTATTTCCAAATTATGCTAATTCTGAATAAATATATAACACTTTTTGTGGTTTTATACTCAATTTCATGATATTTCGTTATTTTCATGGGAATGTGTTAATTTAGTGAATTTTATGTTAAATGCATGTTATTTTACTATTTTTTGGGATTAATTGGGCTAAGGGAAAGGATGACAGAATTTTGGTTGTATTTGGGTCTTAGACAGGTGCGGGTTGAAAGGTTGATAGTGCAGTCACATGGTCTTCAAAATGGTGTTGATTCACAATGAATTCCAAGGAGGCCTAGAATTGCCTAAATTGGAGACCCAAAATCAATTCCACTTACCAATTTTTACTAGAAAATAAATTAGCAATTATCCACTACTAAACTTAATAGTCCCTAACCACCCATTCAATTCCCAAATCTAATAGATTTGGCCCCAAGATTTAATGAATAAAAATTAGAACATTTTTCTCCTTGAGATAAGCCTTAATTGTCCACCTTACTACAAAAATAGCAATTAAAAACCATCACCTTTTGACCACCTATTGGTTGGCCATACATGGAGGGAACAAAGCCAACTACCTTGCTAAAAATAGCAAGGAAGACTCAGCTTTCCTCACACCAAGGGATGACATCACAAGGGAAAGGGATCAAGGCAACTTCCTTACTAAGTTTAATAAGGAAGCGATCACTCCTTCACCATACAAGGGATGATACAATCAAGAAGATAATGAGGGGATTCATTTACTATTTTTGGCATGGGAGGTTGAGGCATCTTCAACGATAAATAGGGACTTTATTCTCATTCACAAAACACACCACATGAGTTCACACATTAAGTTTTTAGAGAAAAATATTATTAAGTGTTCTTGCTTTACTTATGGCTTGCTAAACATTAGATTCCACAAAATAAGACAATCACTTTTCAAAATGAGAGCAGCTAAGAGGTTAACTTGAAGATTTCTAGATGATTTTAGCATAAAGACGAGGAGGAAAGCCATCATGGGAAGCCGCAAGGAGTAGTCACAGATAGCCCAATGCATTCAGCTGTTTACTCTTCTCATTGTGAAATGGTCATTGATGGCCCCCTCAGCTACTCCTTCTTACCTTTTTCTTTACTGTTAATTATTATTTTCTATGTCGGGATTCAAGATTGCATATCATCTTTATGTTTTCAGTTTAATATGACATGACTTAATTTTTTTTACTCAAAATAGATATGAATCTTGATTTGAATTAATTGATATTTGTTTTCTGAGTATTCTGTGCAAATGATTATTTCATTTATTTAGGTTTAATTTATGATTATGCTTGTCGACGTATGGCCAACAATTGTAGCATACTGAATTAACCATTTAATCTAGGAAGAGGTAATGGTTAGTTGACGAAAGACCTAAATGGTGCATATTATGTCGATTTTAGAAGATAATTGTTTTATGCATAAACTGTGCAAATGCTCGGAAGGGTGATTTCTAGGTTAGTTTTTGATATAGGGATATGCTAATCAACTTACAAACATAATAGGACTTCAGGAGAAGCCTATACCTTAATCAAAATGGGTTTAATAATTTTTCATATTGCAACGAACCTTTTGTGTATTCTTTTTATGACTACCAATAAATTTTTGTTAAAGTGAAACATTCTATTTTTGTATATTTATGTTATGTTATATTATTTCTTGTGTTTATTTCCTGTGGTGATTATTTCTAAAAGATATGTTGTTTTATTTTGTGGGTATTTGACAACTTATTACATTCTTTTTTTTTTAAGTTACGACTGTCATCAACAACTATTCTCTTTTCATTGTTTTCTTCCAAATTGATTAAAATTGACTTTGCAAATACTTTGTACAACAATCCCTGTGGAGACGATACTCTTTTACTTACTACTTATTACTTTTACGACCATGTACACTTGCACGTAATCACGCGACAATAGTATGTACTCGACTTAAAGAAAAATCTCATCTTATTGGGAATTTTAGATTTTATTGGTAGATTGCACTAAAAAGGTGTCTCCTTTCAAATTACCACAAAGGTATTCCTTATCAGAGATTTTCCACAATGGCATTCCTTTAACAGAAACAACCATAAAGGCTCACTTTTATGAAAATTGGTGTTTTTAAAGATAGGGATTCACCTAAACTCACTGTCGTGAGGTATGCCTCACACCGCTTGGTACTCACCTAACCGTCCTTTAAATATTTTCCATATGATGCCATAGCCCAGTCATGGTCTTACACTATATGGTCATTAGAGTGCTTTCGACTATATGGCACTCACCTAATCGTCCGTTAAATCTTTTCCATATGATGTCATAGCCCAGCCATGGTTTTTAGAGTGCCATAGTCTTCAGAGTGCCTAGTACTCACCCATATTATTGGAGAGATAAGGAAGGTGAGAGAACGAGAAATAAGGCGGTGAGATTAAACGATCACATTTGGGGGAATTGGGAACAATGTCATTTGTTATACCATTCATAGTGCTTGAACATTTTTGATCTTATCTTTTTTTGAATCCATACCGACCTAAGCCTTAGAACATTACAAGCCACTAAGCCCTATGTGACTTTAACATCTCCGTTTACAAATCAAAACTTATGGAATCCTATTAAAAATGAATAAGTCAATTTCTTTCGTACATAGATACATCATATCTTTATTTCTTATTTTGGTGGACTAATGTATAAAAAATTGATTTTCATAAACTACCGGTACTTTTGTTGGCTCTGTAACTTTTTAAACTAAGACGATTTAATCTCAAACCTATGAGTTTACAATGTATCAATTAAAAGTTGTACAATAAAAGAACTTGGTACATAATGCATGCCCATTCATCAAATGTCAATTAAATTCATTGTTCAAGAGTCATTATCTTTTTGCATGTTTTGTGTGTTTGCTCGAGGACAAGCAAAGAATTAAGTGTAGGGGAGTTGATCTGTCACAGATTGATGTGTCAAATTGGGCCCTGTTTGTCACTTAACGAGCTATTTTTTAGCAATTTATATATTTTTACTTAGTTTTCGTTTTTAGATTTAATAAATGAAATGTTGTTTTTTTAACACTTTTAAGACCAAAAATGACCAATTGTGCCATGGGGAACCTAACAAGTTGATTAAGTGCTGTAAGGAGTAGACAGTGGCCTGGACGTGAAGAAAACATCACCTAGAAGGAGGGTATCGTGATATCGAAGCATGGAAGTTGTGATACCTCTGACAGTGCTAAAATGAAGAGAATAGAGGCCACCTATAGTGGTATCGCGATATTGAGACCCCTAAGGCTCCAAATTTCAATTCAGACATAGGTATCACGATATCCCAAGATGTTGCAACATTCAGTCTCGAATGTTGCAACATCTTGCCTAATGCAACAACAAAAAATAATTGAAGGGGTAGTTTTGTCCAACAGCCGCGCCAATAAAAATTAAGCGCCCAGGGGCATTTTGGTCCAAAAGTTAGGGTTGAAATAATCTATTTAAAGCCACTTTTGTCTGAATCGAAAGGAGGAGCTTTTCACCTTTTTATCATATTTTTCTTTAGTTTTAGGTTAGGGTTTCTTTTCTTTTCTTTTTCTTTTCATTTTTAGTTTAGGTTTTCTCTTTTCTTTTTAAAGTAGATTTCATAGTTATTAGTTAACTATGTTTTTGTTGTAGTTTAGTTTTATTTACATGTTAAGACTTTAAAATTTCTTGTAATTACTCATTAACCATTGCTTAATGTTATTTCAATTTTCTTTAGCTTTAGTTGTTAAAGACTTTACCTTTAATTTTTCTTGCTTCTTGCCTTACTTTTAGTTGTTCATCTTTACTTTGCTTTTAGTTTACTCCATTAAAAATCCAATCTTTTATCTTTATTTTATTACGTTTGATGCTTATGGATATCTTAGTTGTTTCTTTCACGTTTTTTAGCTTTAACATGGTAATGGGTGACTAAACCCTTATAGGTTAGTTGATAGAGATGTAGGTAAACTATAATCTTTGGACCAAAGACTAAATAATAACAAATTGGACTAAATCGAATAAACTAAGAACTTAGGTAGTGACACCCCTAAGGGAATGTCAAGATAAAGTGAGACCGAAAGGTAATCTTGTTGCACACCCATTCATTAGACCCGGATTAACCACTGAGGTTGGAAGATAAATCAAACTTAATTTGTCTAAGTCGGTAAAATTGAAATTGGAAGATAAAATGGAGCTACTTAGTAATTTATGCGATTTAAATTCCTTGTCCAAGATTCGGTGAATCACATCGAAGTTAACCAACCCCTGTTTGTTATTTTCTGGATAATCACTTATTTTTACATTTCTTGCAATTTAGTCTTTAGGGGAGTTAATTTAGAAATTGGTATTAGAAATCTCTGTTTATGCTTTGTTGTACTATAACAATTAGTGAGTAGCTAGCTAAATTCCTTTCTTGCAAGTATTTTTTAATAAAAATCATTAAATTGCCAACTTTGGGTTAGATGCTTGGAATACTTCGGTGTTCCATTGTAACACTACAAAAATTACAACTGACCTGTATGCTTGTAATAAAACTGGGCTTTAAAAATAGTTTCATAAATTTAGTGTTTTAATGCGCACGCATACATTCGATCAATGTTCTTTTCCAAAGATAGCCACAGAGGTTTTCCTTTTTAGAGTCTCACCACGTAGGTGTCCTTTTAACAGAGTTTGCCACAAGACATCATTTAACTGAGATAGCCACAAAGGCATCCTTTTAATATTTATAGCCACAAAGGCATCCTTTTAACAGAGATAACCATAAACGCGTCCTTTCAGATATAGTCACAAAGGTTTCCTTTAATAGATATAGGCACAAAGGTTTTCTTTAATAGAGATCGCCACAAAGGCTTCCTTTTAGAGATAACCACAAAGGCACTTCCTTATAACAGAGATCGCCACAAAGGCTTCCTTTCAGAGATAGCCATAAAGACACTTCTTTAGATTGTGCAACAAAAGTGTCTCCTTTCAGATTACCATAAAAGTATTCCTTATCAGAGATTTTCCACAAAGACATTCCTTTAACAAAAACAACCACAAAGGCTCACTTTTATAGAAATTGGTGTTTAGATGATAGGGATTCACCTAAACTCACCATCTTGAGGTTTGCTCCTCACCGCTTGGTACTCAACCAAACGTCTTTTAAATCTTTTCCATATGATGTCATAACCCAGCCATGGCCTTACAGTATATGGTATTCGGAGTGCCATAGACTTTTCATTTCAGAGATTCATCTTTTTAGTACTGAGGGATCCCTTTAGATGACTCCGAAGATAGACACAGGCAGTTATTGCACACTCATACTTATCAAACTCATTCACATCTGACTTACTCATGACAGACTCTTTCATAATAGACTTGTTCATATCCTTAAAGCACACATAGACACACTTTACTCATTAACCATTGTCCATAGAGATCATATCCATATTTCATATGAGTCATTCATGCAAGTTCATCACACATTCATTTCTCACAGAATCATCACATCATGCATTTTTAACTAATTTTAACAGAAGGTTCTAACATGCATACTACATTTGCAAGAGTCGGCTTAATGGTTCACCTCATAACCTAGAAGGCTATCAATCTTCAAACCTAATCCTTAATTGTGACAACAACAACTTGAGTTCCAGGTCTTTTATTCAACCAAATACTATGGCTTCTTCGCCTCATCAAACAGAGACATTTTGTTAGAACTCATTTCGATTACCTTTTACTTCTACTTTAACTCAGCATATCACTAAGCCTTATTTCCTGAAGTATGCTTACAGTTCTGTGTTTCCTTAGCAAACAGAGTCATGAAATGTACCTTGTTGAGAGGGATCTTATGTAATACCCCGAAAATTACTACAGTAAGAAAGTAAGATAATATCCTTGATATAGTAAAATAAGGAAATAAAGTGATAAAAAGGGTAATATTGAGTTATGTCAACATTGGGAAGTATATTATGACATATTAATTCAAGAAAGGATTAAATTATAAAAGTGAGAAAAGTTTTGTTGCCCAAGAGTAAATACTCAAAATTTGAAGGGTTAAAGTGTAAATACAAAAAAGTTGAGGGACCAATAGTGTAAATATTTTAAGTGTGGAATAATCTAGAAACTAAGGAAAAGGGATGAATTAGGACCAAATTCATAATTTTTGGTTTAGTAAATAAGTATATTTTAGGAATTTACTAAACAGTTCATAGGAATTTAGCGGATCTTAATTTGGAGTTTCGTAGCTCAATATATAAATAATTTGTGACTATGACTCAAGTGGACAACTTTGAATAAATATATAAATAAATGGTGGAATTATAGATAATGTTACATATAAGAATATTATACATCAAGGATGTGGAATGGAGAGGAGGAGGAGGAAAATAAATGATTATTCAACTAGTATGAGTTCTCATTAAAAATGACCAATTTGCATGTTTTAGGTTCAAGGACTAAATTGAATAAAGTAATATTTTAAGTGTAAATTGGTAAAAATGTCAAAAAGTGACCAAATTGCATGAAATGAATTTTTATTATTATTTAAATTAATAAATTGAATGAAATTTTAATTTATATCAAGATTGGGTGGAAATTCGAGGAAAATAGAAAATTACCAAAATATCCCTGAATTTTGCTATTTCTACAATTTAGCCTGGTAAGTTCATGTAACTTGAATTATATTCTTAGATTATTTACATATATATATTGGATTGAGAAATTGATTTAAATTGTGAACATGAGAAATTGTGAATTGAATGAAATGGAAATGAAGCTTTGAATTACATGAGTAAATATCGGGTCTCGTAGGCCCTATTTGTTATGAATATAATATTTCGAGGATATGTTGTAAAGAATTAGAAAAGCACGTTAATAATTTAAAAGTTTTAATTCGGATGAAATTTTTAACTCGATTTAATACGTATGCAAATGTATGTCTTCTAGTAATGCCTCGTACCCTATTCCAGAGTCGAATACGGGTAAGGGGTGTTACAATGTGACATCACCAGATTCGGTCATAACGTTTAGACCGGGTTTTGGGTGTTACATTTTACTAGTAGAAACCAAAATTTTAGACTTGTCTTTTTGGGAGGAATCCCCCCATCTGCTTAGCCCAGCTTTCCTTAAGAAGGAAGATAACCCTCATTAACTTAACCTGAGTGTCCTTTAAACGTAACTAAAGCTTTCATGGGGACTTGATAAATGTCACGTTAATACTAAGTGGCTTATCGAAATTTGCCACGTCTAAGGAACTTACCTGATACTCCTTTAGCCTTTGACTCTTTTCGTTCACATTTGGTTAGTTCCCAACTAGCTTTCCTTACAAATCAACAGGTACGGGACCACATTGGTCAATAAAGGTATTATGCCTTCTGGCGTGGCCTCATACATCATAACCATCACTTTCATTTCACTTAGCATCCTAATCTGACTAGGAATCCTTGTCTACTTATTTCCATATCAAAGTCCACCCACTCTATACGCCAAAAATGTATTTGAGTGACTACTACTACTTAGTCAAATATTCATCCATATGATTCCTTAACTGTTCCTATTATAGAGGGTTGTATAAATAGAACATTCTTGGTTCGTTTATTCTATACATGAAAATGGGCTTTTTTGAGTGAACACTACTTAGCTTATCGTATTTCTTTACAACTAGGCACCTTATTCATATACGTATACCCTTACCACTATTCCTTGATTCGTCATGCTTAATTTTCCTCAAGGCTAGTCATAAGCTTTATTCCTTCAAGATTCGCCTGACCAGAGCGTCATTTGCGTACTCGAAAAGTAACTTATACTTAATCCACTCTTGAAGTTGGACACTTAAAACTAACTTTCTTAAGCCTTATTCCTATACACAATATCTAAAACTTTCGGGACTTCACCCAAAGGCGTACTCATAAACTTCAGTTTCTTAGGTAAATCCACACTTTACTTATTTAGAACTTATTCCAAAATTCTTACTTCTAAAACAACACCCAAATACTAAGGCTTCATTGGGCAAGATGTTACAATTACCTCATGCACCTCCAGCATAAGCTACAACTCAGTTTAAAGGAGATCCCGTAAGGGAGATACGTAAATTTGGTGTTAAAGAGTTTCTTGGGGATAAGGGTGATGACCCCGCTGCAGCAAAACAAGGGCTATCTCGCATAGGTAGATTGATTGCAGAGTTGAAATATATGTCGAAAGATAGCCTCTTATACGTTGTTTCTTTGCTAGAAAGAAAGGCGTATCAATGGTGGAAAATGTTGGTAAGCGTAACCCTTGAAAAGCATATAGATTGGGAGTTCTTCTTAATGAAATTTAGAGAGAAGTATGTTAATTAAATGTATGTCAAACAAACAAACAAAGAGTTTCTGTATCTCAAACAGGGATGAATGTTAGTAATGGAATACGAATGGGAATTTGTCTAACTTAGTTGTTATGTGTAGGACATGTTCCAAACTAAAAAAGCTTCGTGCGAGAAATTTGAATAAGGTTTAACGAATGAAATTTGTGCCTTAGTGCCAACATTAGAAGTTTGGAGTTTAGCAAGCATAATAGCTAAGGCTCAGAAGATGGAAATGATTGTTCAAGAAAGAAATAAAGGACGTGATATAGAAAGAATGAAACATGGAATCTCTAGTCCACCACCCTTAACAAATTTCAAGAAACCGAAAGATAGAAGCTTATCTGCAACAAGGAGAGATTTTTAGCCCTAGAGTTTTTGATAAGGGACCCTGCAAAAAGCTTATCTCTAGTCCAATATGATAAGGGACCCTATATACGAACACTATGAGAGGAATCACCGGGGGTAAATGCTGGAAATAACAAGGAGCTTATTATGCATGTAGATCATTGGATCATCAAATTAAAGTCTGCCCTTCAAAGGCTGATCTGGACCAACAGAGAGCTCAAAGTACTTAGTAAGAGGTGAGATCCGAAATAGTTGCAAAATCGAGATCAATTTAGGAGCTTCAAAGAAGAACTACACCAAGTCCAATCGAAAGGTGTCTTCCAGAGCCTGTGTAATGAAGGCTAAGGAAGATGCAGACTTACTCGAGGCTATCACGGGTAAATTTTATTTTCTGGGAAATAACATTCATGCATTAATAGACCCTGAGTGAACCCATTCATACATCTGTACAAAGGTCGTGGAAGGTAAAACTCTAGAAGCTCTCTATTCTAAGACAAATGTGTTGGTGACCAACCCCTTGGTTAGAGTACAGTAGTTAACAGAGTAATTAAAGATTTCCAGCTAATTTTTGGCGAACATATCTTTTTGATGGACTTATTACTTATAAGTTTTCACGAATGCGAGGCTATTCTAGGACTGGATTGGTTAACCAGACATAACATCGTGGTAGATTGTCGAGCCAGATGCGTACGACTATTACCTCCAAAAGGTAAAGAAGTGTTACTAGTTGGCATGTAGACCAGTATGATGGGTAGTATAATTTTGATAGTATCTACCAGGAAGCTAATAGTTCAGGCACAGACGCCTACCTGACGTATATTATGGATTTAACTCAGCCGAGAAAGGAAATCAACCAAGTACTAATAACAATGGAGTTTTTTTGATGTGTTTCCAAAAGTACTCTCAGGCATGCCACCAGACTGAGAGGTAGAGAGTTTTTGATTGAAGAGAACCTGGTACTACACCCCTATCTTGTGCCCCATACATAATGGCACCATTGGAGTTAAAGGAGCTGAAGAGAAAACTTACAAGATCTTTTGGAAAAATGATTTATTCGACCAAGTGTTTCACCTTAGGGCCCGCCAATCCTGTTCATGAAAAAGAAAGATGGGACTCTTCACTTATGCATCGATTATTGCCTACTGAGCAAGGTGATTGTGAAGAAAAAGTACATGTTACCTCGAATAGAAGACTTGTTCGACCAGCTAAGTGGAGCTATCATTTTCTCCAAAATTGACTTACGATCTGGCTACTATCAAGTAAAGATTAAGGGTGATGATGTTTCAATAACTGCATTTTGTTCATGCTATAGATATTACAAGTTCCTAGTGATGATGCTTGGGTTAGCAAATGCATCCCACGCGAATAGACTTTTTCAGCACTAATTGGACCGTTTTGTAGTAATCATTATTGATGATATTTTAGTTCACTCTAAAAGCATAGCAGATCATGAAGAACACTTGGAGACTGTTGTGAGGACTTTGTGAAAAAACAAGTTATATGTCAAATTCAGTAAGTGCAAATTTTGGCTGGGGAGGTTCATTTCCTGGGTCTCGTTATTTCTGTAGAAGGCATCGAGGTAGACCCTAATAAGATCAAAGTGGTGCTTGATTGGAATCCATTGAGAAATGTCACTTAGGTACATAGTTCCCTAGGATAGGCGAGTTACTACATACGATTTGTAAATGGGTTCGTCATGTTGGCAACACCTCTCACACTATTGCTAAGAAATAAAGAAAAATTTGAGTGGATAGAGGCGTGTCAAGAGAGCTTTGACAAGCTGAAAGGAGTTCTAACAGAGGGCCTTATCGTGGTTCAGTCAGAGTCTGGCGTGGAGTACACTGTCTTTTGTGATGCATCTCTAAATGTGTTGGGATGTGTGCGCATGCAAAGGGGGAACGTTGTGGTGTTTGCATCTTGATAGCTTAAGCCGCATGATGCTAGCATTAAAGATCTAAGGACACTATCTCTATGGGGAAAAGTGTCGCGTGTTCTTGGACCATAAAAGGTTAAAGTACCTGATGACACAGAAAGACTTAAATTTAGGCCAATGACATTGGATGGAGCTACTGAAAAACTACGACCTGGTAGTCGAGTACTGTAACACCCCAAACAAGACCAAGTAGGTTCACCCTGAATCTGGCAAGCAACATTGGCCACCAAAGTGAATCTTTGTTAACTTCCAACCTAACCTCCAACACACTAGTTAGTTACAACAAATAATATGTTGAATTAAAACACAACAACAAAATACAATAAAACATATAAAGTAAAATATGCAAATTATTCTTAAGGTCCGTAAAACAACTAAGGTTTGCATATGACACAACATAGGTTCACCTAATAGAATAATATATGATTTCTCACACAGGTTCGCATATCAGGGTAACACATAATGTTCACATAAAATCACAATGGATGAGCTTGCATAATAATACGGGTTCTCAAAGTAATTACAGTTCACATACTTCTTAGACTCGTACTTACAATAATGATTTCACATTCATTATAGGCTTTGCAAATAGAGAAGTCATTCATACAAGGGTTGTTCATGTAATGGTTTGCATACATATTTAGGGTTTGCTAAATTGTAAAATAATCTCACTAAGGGTTTTTATGCATAATGGGGAACACAACATACAAGGGTTGCAGAAATTAATACTTTGCAGTAAAACTAGCGTGCATATAATACTATTACATACTTGGCAAAACTTAAATAACATAACCTGGTTCACAGTCAAGGAGAATTAAATAAACATTAAATTTTGTTCAGGCTGAGAAGAGATTACTAACAAAGGTTTAACTTAAGGTTCGTAGACAAAGCTTACAAAATTCACACATGCAAGCGAACCTAGCTTTTTGGACAATCAACCCTAACATAATAGAGGCTTACCTTGGTTGCTACAAACTTTATTCAGAATAGAGACTTGTCAATAGAATATCATTGAGATGATTCTCACGGAATAAGGGTTCTATTTATAAGCCTAAGTGTCCTAGAAATCTTAGGATACTTTACCTGACTTAGGAATTTTAGTCAGTTTAGGAGTAGGTTACTTGCACAAAAAGTATTCCTAGATACATAGTATCTTTGTTTCCTAATTTGAGTCTAACTTTGACTTTCACTGGTAAACCCCCAGTTTGCAAATTACTTGGCGAACACCCAGCTCACCAAACAGATTGGTGAACCTAACTTTCAATGAATCTGGCAAACCTGTAACATCTAGATTTGACAGGTCTAAGTTGGCGTGTAGGTATGAAGTAAACTATTGGCGAAGTGTTGTCCATCTAAATATCTATTTTGGTGAATAGAATGGGCGTATAGTAATCATCAGGATTGTAAGTAATGGCTTTATTTTAGAAATTTTGCTATATGAAGAGAAGGATTTTATTTCAGAGCATCTACGATATGAGCTATCGCTAAAGGTATAGTACGCCCAGTTAGTCTAAAGTACTGTGCTACTTAAGTCGTAAGAAAATTCGGATAGGAACCGACTGAATAGACTGATATGATATTTATTACTACCATTTTCGTTTATGTTCTTTTTAAAAACTGTAAACCATTAAGAAGAACAAACTCTAAATTCAAGTGACACTTGTTGAATCTCTGTAACTAAGTTAGGGTTGTATATATATGTGTCTGCATAAGAGTTTTAGGGGGAGGTTCTTTTCCCTAATTATTTTATTCACTAGCTCCTCTATTGTGATTCAATAGTATTTCTTCCTATGTAAATTGGAAGCTAAGGATCTGAATCTAATCAGTGATTATTCCATCTCTAGGTAAGTATTACAATTTTGCATATTAAGTTTAGAAAGAGTAAGTTTGTGAACAGTGTATGAACAGTAAGATGTAAAAAACAAAGAAGAGCTTTGCATGGGGGTTGTCAGTGTTTGAGATGATGGTAGAAAGTATACGAATAAGTTTTAATGGTGTTTCCATGTTCTGTAAGCAGTTGTTACTATAGGATCGTGTTAAATGTCCAAGTATAGAGCTTCGAAATACAGTTGAGGTGAGTCTCTATTTTGACTCTTGCGCAAACTTTTCAGGTAAAAGTATATATAAAAATGATGATGATATCTATAATAGTTGGTAAATATATGATCATAGTAAAGATGAAATGAGTGTTATGATGATATGTGAAAAGTTTTGTTGAGAATAATACAAATTGGTGAGAATGCTGGTATAGTTGTGATATGAGAGGAATTTCAATTAGGAATACAATCACATCTAGGTAAGTAAATAATGAGAAATGTCCCATCGTGTAGCCTCTGGAAGGGCAGTTACAATGCTAATCAGACTGGCATATCACGAATTGAAAATGAGTGTAAGACCATAAGGTAGAGACTCGTGAAAAACGTAGTATAATCCATTTATGGTGTAACATCCAATAATTTGAGGTTGGAAAGGTAGAACATGATACATGAATGTCGAAAAGACCATGTGGTTAAGACCCATGACATGATATAATATCTCTGTATGTATGTTCATGGTGTAGCCTTCGATATTATGTAAATCAAAATGGAAAATCATCATACATTAGTCTCTATATAAGACCATGAAGAAGAAACCATGGCACCATATCTGAAGTCCAACGAGATAGTAAAAACTAGACTCTATATGATGCCTGTGTAGTGCAAGCTGTATCATGCCTTTAGTGCATGTTCTATTTGGCCCTTGTGGCGTCATCTGTTATGTATGTATGCAAGATGTGTCTCTCTATTTCTATGGTGAGTTATGGATAAATCTTTTTGTTTTGAAATAAATATGACTGAGATGAAGTACTGTTATGCCCACGGTTAAAGATTGAGTAAGATATGTGAATTAATCGAATAAGTTGTTGAAAAGAATTGTCTTTTTGCATGATGGTAAAGGTATCTACCATGATGATCTGAAAAGGTTGGGTATATATATAATTGTACCTAGGCGGGATTTATGGATTTTTCATTATGAGATCGTTTGGGTAAAGAAATAATTGAATTAGAGTTCTTAGAATCTATCATATCGAGGTTATGTCTGGGTTAAGTATTTTTCTTGAAATCCTATGAAAGCTGGAATATCGAGGTTATGTCTGGGTTAAGTACTTTTCTAATTAATATATGTAGTGTGTATATATATAAGTGTGGATTTGTGTGATAGTGAACTAATGAATGGTTTGAATAAAAGTTTGTGGTAATCAATTTTGGGTGAGTAATCACCAAATGTGTTGTAATTGCCTATAAACCATGTCTTGCAATAATTGATTAGAGCAGAGTGTAAATATTAAAATCTAGTACATATGAAACAAATTTTGAAGGTATATTCTGTAGAGTAGTGCTTACACAACAAGGTATATTCTGAAGGTAAATATTAAAATCTAGTACATGTGTTAAAAAATCTTTAGTAGTCAGATAAGTTAGAATTGGTATTTCGAAGAGTATGATATCTGGCGTACATGTGCGGACAAAACTGTACTGGTATTCGCCATAATAAATGGTTTAGAAGAATGGCTGGGTAGAGTGGCTCATACCAGAGTGCAAAGTATTCATCAAGGTATTTTTGTAGTAAAGCTCACTTAGTACTCTAGTGCTTACAAGGTTTGTTGTTGCTTCTCAGGTATTTGGGAAGAGTTTACTCCATAGGGACGTTGTCTGGTGTGCGACTAAGTTTCGGCGAAGCGGGCTATTATGTATATAGTGGAATTATGGGTTAGTCTAGGAATACACCTTTCAAGTCTGATTTTAAGTAAACTTCTATCTTGTAAAGATCTATGTCAAATTTAGTGTAACAGGTTATTGTATAATACTTCCTTTGTTTCCATATGTTAAATTTTTCAGTGAAATTGCTATATAAATAATTAGAGAAATGGAATTTTGTAAACTATTTTTTTTAAAAAAATGTTAAGTGATATATAAGGTAACACTCAAGATTCAGACCTGACTAATCAGGTCAAATTAAGGGTATTATAAGTTGGTATCAGAGCTCGGTTTAGTTGGTTCGCAAATAGTTGTTGCGAAAAGAAGGCCTGTATGCATAATGTGCCAAATCTGGCTAAGTTCCTCAAGTATATGAAACTTTTGTTTATGTGGAAAATACATGTTATGTTAACGAGTAAGTGTTAATACGAAAGATAGTGGAGGAAACAAGACATTGACTCATTGATGAAAATTGGAAAGAACCACATTATGTCAGCAAATGATAGTACAAGAAAGAATAAAAAGAAAATATTTAATTCCTTTCCTTAGCCTAATGATTAGTGGGTTAAGTAAGAGTCTCCTTAGTTTATTCTAAGTTCTCGGAAACCTACTTTAAATCGATTGAGTCTTCTACAACTACTTCTTCACTTGCTTCAGGCATATTGCTGGCAGTGAAACCAACAACTTGTTTCCATTTTGATTGAAATTCTTCCCAATCCTTGCTTTCGAGATTGTAAACATTGAATCTTAAGGAATCAGTAGAGATTTCCTTAAGAAAATTAAAGTCTACCTTACTTATATCCATCAGGTCTATAGCTACTTGAGTATGAAGAACCAGAATAAATCTTAACTCAAGCAGGGCCTTATTCAAGTTCCTTGTTGTATCTTCTTGTTATTTCTTAAAGGCTTCCTCACTGGATTGGCGAAGACTATCCAATTCAGCTTTATGACATAGCTGTTGAGTTTTGAGTTGCTCCCATAGAAAGGATTTGGTCTTCTCTAGTGATTCAACCATTCTTTCTAATTTGAGTGCACTGGGTCTCCGTGTCTTTACATTTAACCTTCCAGGCCATAATGCAAGAATTGAGTTGATAAAGCTTGCTCCTCTGAACTCGATCATTGTAGTGTAGCTTATTTATCATTTGATTTTTAGTTTTAATTATCTCCTCTAAGTTTGAAACCTTGGCCTTATGGTAATTATTGATTTCTTAGAGGATTCCACTTCACAGATCGTACTCTACAGGTGGAGCTTTTGTAGACTTAGCCATTAGTGTTAAAGGAAAAGAGTTTGGATTGGATGAAAGGTAAGATTGGAGAGACTCTTTCAATTGAGGTGGTATCATATCGTACTGACTTTGGAAATAGAACTCAAATAAACAGAGGATAGCCCTAATGTGTAACAGCTCGATTCTAGGCCTAGTCGGAACAGTGGTTTCGGGACCACAAATCTGACGAGGGGAAATATTATTATTATTTTATTTTTATGATCTACAATTTCACGAAAAATTTTTGTAAAAATTTCGTTTGAAAATTTCGACGTTTCAATTTAGTCAAAAGGACTAAATTGTAAAAAGTGCAAAAGTTGAGTTCTACATGTTAGAAGTGTCTAATTGTTATGAAATTATAAATTGGTGGTCCTTATATGGTAATTAGACCATTAGTTAATTGATGGACAAAAATAGACATAAGAAATGGGTGAAATAGATTTTTTTTAAATGGGGGCATTTTAGTCATTTAGTAATAAAAATAATTAAAAAGGGAAAAAGATGGAAAAATGTGCTCATCTTCTTTATGGTGAACGAAATCAAGAAGGGAAAGCCATAGTTAGGGTTTTTAAGCTTCCAAGCTTAATAGTAAGTGCATCCTAGCCCCGTTTATAATGTTCTTCGCATTTATGAAATCCTCGTAACTCGGTTTAGCTTATTCTACCATTAATTCATGTTAGGGTTCATATTTGAAAAAATACCCATAGGTGAAATGTGTTTATTTTACTGTTTTATGGTAGAATATGAAGCTAGAAATTATGTTAAACAACTTTTGCTAAGCGATTTTAAGCGAAAACGAGTAAATAGACATAATCGGTAAAAATAATTAATGTTCAAAAGTATGTGTTAGAGTGGGAATTTGATGTTGTCATAGAAGGGAAAAATGTTTAGCATGTCATAAAACTTAAGAATAAGAGATGAAGTTTAATTTTCGAGCTTAGGGAAAAAAGTGTAAATATGCAAAAGTTTGGGGGCAAAATTGTAATTTTTCAAAAAGTTGGGTGGAGGACTATTTTATTAAATGTGAACATTAAATGAGTTAAATTTTCTATTATAGATCAAGAAAGACGAGAAGGCTACCTCAAACAGGGAAAAGAGAAGATAGTGAAGTAAATTGCAAAATTACGATATTTTGCACCGAGGTAAGTAAACATGTGAATTAATCATTATTTTGATATTATTCATTATATTTTGAGACTTAATTGAACATAAAATAAATACTTGGTATAGATACTAAAATTGTGGTTAAGTTGGAAAAGGTGGTAAAGTGTTGAAAAGCACGGTTTTCGGTTGAACACTCGGAATAGGCCGGAGTACATTGAATATAAAGGGGGTTGATAAGTGCTGATTCCCCGATTCATTGGTGGTTGCTAAGTGCTGATCCCACCGTATCTTAAATGTGAAAGGGGTTGCTAAGTGCTGATTCCTCGATTCATTGGTGGTTTCTAAGTGTTGATTCCACCGTATCACTGAATGTGAAAGGGGTTGCTAAGTGCTGATTCCCCGAATCACTGGTGGTTGCTAAGTGCTGAATCCACCGATAACGGATAACATTCTAAGTGTTCAACGGGAAAATTTGAAAGGTGAATATATATATATGGTGGACAAGATTATGTGAGAAATGTTTGGGTTTGAAACTTTATCAACCCATATGTAAGATGGGAGGAAATATCAAAAGTACAAAAGAGCAAATTTAAATACAAAACAATTTTGAACAACAACAGTGGGGCAACTTTGAAAAATCACTATAAAAGGTGGAAAATGAATTAGAAGTTGAGTAATATATGAAATTAAATCTGAATGAGTCTATTTTCATATGGAAGAAAAAGGGGAAGCAAAAGTGTTGTATATTTGGGTATATTTTAATTTTATTGAGATAGGGGTAAATTGATTTCGAAATCCCCTGTTCCAACTTTAAAAAATCACTAAAAATTGTAAAAAAAATAATTGCAGATTTAAATTTACATGCTTGAATTCCTTAATGAGTATATTTTTAAGAGAAATAAACTATAATATTGTTTGATTTCTGTACAGGGAGTTAAGTAAATTGTAGTAAGGAGAAGTCAGAAATGTCGAGCACTGAAATAAGGGAATATTTAGAGAATAAACTGTACTAATTTTCCAAACCAAAAATTCTGAAAATTTTATGGTGGAAAGATATATAAATCTAATTTCGGGTAAAATTTACAGAGCTTAATTTGGAGCCCTGTAACTCCAGATAAAAATAAATTAGTGAACATGATGCAGAAAAACAGCTTGTTGGAAATTGAACAAACAATGAAATTTATGTGTGATTAAAATTATGTTACTATGTATTAATGTGAGGAATTTATTTATTTGTCATATGTTTTCTTACTAAGTTATATGCTTACTCGTTTTTATTTTTCCTTGATTATAGTGACATCAATCAGCTCGGAACTTGGACAACGTCAGAAAATCATCTACACTATCATCAACTTTTTGGGTATTTTGCAATTAATACTTTGGAAACATGGCATGTATAGATGACTTTATGTAATGTGGTATAAATATGTATATATTCAGTATTTTTTAGTTTAATATGTTGGTGTTATTAATGGATAAATTATGTCTGAACATATAACTGTAATTGGTTGGAAATATTGAAGTTGTTTGAAATTGTCTTTGAAAATTTGCAGGGGTTTTATGTAAAAGTAAGCAGAAATACTGTCGAAATTTTTATAAAAAAATTATAAGTGTTTGAGTTCTAGTAATACCTCATACTCTGTTCCTGCAAGGAACACTGGTAAGGGGTGTTACATGATGTATATAAGTCACGCCATGGAAAGAATTCATTCATTTCTACAGAGGGGCTTATTGTGGTTGAGAGCTAGTGAGAAGCACAGGCTGATCTAATGGTAATATTTTTGTTGGGACCTCTGCCTGTGGAGGATAAGGATTTTGAATTTGGGAGTCTGTGTGTTGGGCAGACTCCATGGGAACTATAGGAAGTGTTGGGACTGTAGGAGAGTAAATTATTGGTGTTCGGAGTCCCTTTCTAAGTTTGTGCAACTGGTGTTGTGGACGTTCACTCTGATTAGAATGTTGAGTGCCTTCACTCACTCTGGGTTTCTTATGATATTTCTTTATTGTTGGTTTCTTCAAAGGGGCAAATGTGGCTCTCTCTTTTGTGAAGCTTCATTAAAAAGAGCATTGATATCTATATTGGATGCTTGATTGGGCTTGGTATGAGATTTCAAAAATGATCCTGTACAATTAATGTGAGTATTAACCTCATTTGAAGAAAAAAGAAGAAGAATGAGGAATACAAGGAGTGATATTGCAGTTGCGAGAATGAATCCCACAAACTTCATAGAAATAAAAAGGAGGTTCTCTTACACGTCTGGTCAAGACTTGTGCTAGATTATTGGTGTCGTTAAATGGCCAAGCCAGTGAAGCTAAAAGCACATTATAGTTATCTAACCAATTGATTGGGTCAGTGTCCCAACAACCATTTAGGCTTTGATTCAACAAACAATATTGGAAAACATTCCTAACTGTAACTAACTCCAACAATTCAAGGGTACACCCACTCATCAGACATTTAAATTGTTTCTTAGCAACTTTAGAATCAATAGGTTGACAGTGGGCACAAATGGATTCTCGGGGAAGAGACCAACGTGTAGGAAAACCAAAACCACTGTCAAGTTTGCAGATAACTTTTATGAACTTGTCCTTCTTAGAGTGGAGGATTGAGATAATGTTTTGAATAATTGCCTCACAACCTTAGTGTACGCTGAAATTAGTATTTCTAGCACCAACTCCTTGTCTTATGACTTTTAATTGATAAAACCTCAGGAAAACTCCCAGGAGTGGTGGTTCGTTATGCATGCAGTAATCAATAAAATAGGCTACCAGAGTCCACTAGTAGAAGACTGATAGTTGTTCTAGTGTGATGCCATATTCAGTTCATACCGATCAAAAGAATGAGTGTAGTGGTAAGTGGAAGCCAACCAAAATCAGTGGAAGGATAAAACCTTAGGTAT
The DNA here is from genome assembly GCF_007990345.1 of Gossypium hirsutum. NCBI lineage: Eukaryota > Viridiplantae > Streptophyta > Magnoliopsida > Malvales > Malvaceae > Gossypium > Gossypium hirsutum. The sequence goes on along the minus strand of NC_053448.1, from coordinate 24,334,855 downwards.
TGTCACTTATACGACACCTTGGTGGTCATATGAAATCATGAGCAAAATTTGGGTGTCTAATGCCTCGAGAGCCTAAATACTTATGAATTTCTTCTTGGATAATATTACATTCATATGAGGGAGTTGATACGCATGGGGGAGTGTCATGAAGACCTTGAGGACCAAAAGATAAGGGATCTCTAGAAGTGATATTTCGGTTACTTTGGCTTCAATTTCTACCTCAAATATTTAATATAGACATCACTAATGTAAGTGGGGGAAAAGAAAAATAGTGAAGAGAAGAAAATAATACCTTTAAAAAATATGGGATTGAAGACAATAAAGACAAAATGATTGAGAAGAAAAGAGGTTAGGGTTTTTGAATGATTCAGAAAAAGTGTTGAAGAAATGTTTGAGTCTCTATTTTATAGGTTCTTACGCTGTTATTTTCATTTTTTATATGGATTATCAGAAGCTCAATCGGTTGGAAGCTCGTCGGAGACCTATCACACTATCCAGCAACCATTCCGATAGTTTTTTAGTATTTTTGCTAAGGTTAATAATGACATATATAGGATCTTTTGTAATGGTATTTTGAGAATGTGTTAAGGGTGATTTGGTTTGTGTATGCTTTGAAGTTTATGTTTGGTTTGGTGAACCTTAACACCTCACCAAGTTATGTCAATTTGGTCACTTTTAAGTACTTGTATTGGAGGTCATTTTGGTATGTTTGTGATGGCCTGTAAATGGTCATTGTGGTATCTTGTGGTAGATAATTGAACTAGGTTTTATGCTTGAAATATGACAATGTTGACTTGTTTTGATAAATGATGTTTTAGTATAATTGTGGTGCCTTTGAATGGCATATTGGTTAGATGAATTAGGGTGTTTGAAATGTCATGTTTATGTGTGTTTGAATGATTTTTAAATCCCTTGAATGTGTGCCCAAATGGTATGAATGGTTAGGTACGAATTGGACTTGAAATGGTTTGATTTTAGATCAATTTCTAGGATCACACGGCTTGGGACACGGGATGTCACATGGCCATGTGTCATTTGAAAATTCTTAGTGTTTGAGGTCAGTGCGTTACACGGCCTAGTACACAGCTTGACAGACGGCCGTGTGTTACAACTTAGAGAGTTACACGGCCGTGTGACCTTACTCAATGAATTACACAGGTGAGGACACGGCCGCGTGTCCTTTTTGTCGAATGTTAGACAGCCTGTGGCCCTTGTTTTCCAATTTTTCTTACTTTTTCTTGAAACTTCTGTTTTGTTTCAATTTAGTCCCAAATATCTTCTAAGCTATTTTTAGGGCCTTGAAGGCTCGATTCAGGGATGAAATGCATATGATTGATTGGTTTATAATAAGTTTAATTTATTTACTATTTTGATGATAAATGTTTTTTTATTAATCGGTGATGCTTCGTAACCCTAATCCGATAACGGAGACAGGTTAGGGGTGTTATAGGGCTTTACTACAAAAATACTTTGATGAATACTTTGCATTCTGGTATGAGCCACTCTGCCAAACCATTTATTACGGCGAATACCACTACACTTTTGTCCACACATATATGCCAGATATCATACTATTTAGAATGCCATTTCTAACTTATCTTGCTATTAAAGGTTTTTTAACACATTACTTGATTTCCCTTGTTGCTTAAGAACTACTCTACAGAATATACCTTCAAAATCTGTTTCATATGTAATAGATTTTAATATTTACACTCTGCTCTAATCAATTATTGCTAGACATGGTTCACTGGCGATTACAACACATTTGGCGATTACTCACCCAGAACTGATTACCACAAACTTTTATTCAAATCATTCCTTAGTTCACTATCACATAAATCCGCACTTATATATATACTTACTACATATATCAATCAGAAGAATTATATACCAATTTGTTTCAAAACCATAAATATTCAAAAATATCATATTCCAACTTTCATAGGATTTCAAGAAAAAGTATTTAACCAAAACATAACCTCGATATGATAGATTCTAAGAACATGCCCTAAAGGCATCACACATATTACGCCACAGAGGCATCATATAGAGTCTTGTTTTTACTGTCCCAATAGACTTCACATATGGTGCCATGGTTTCTTTTTCATGAACTTATATACAGGTTCATGTATCATGATCTTCCATTTCGATTTACATATTATCGAAGGCTACTCTATGAACATACATACGAACATATTATCTCATGTCATGGGTCTCAGCTACATGGTCTTTCTCACATTCATTTATAGTGCTTTCCCTTTCCAATCTCAAATTACTGGAGGCTACACCATAAATGGTTCCAGATTATTCTAAGCTTCCACAGGTCTTTACCTCATGGTTTTACACTCATTTTCAATTTGTGATATGCCAAACTGATTAGCATTGTAACTGCCCTTCCAGAGGCTGCACAGTGGGACATTTCTCATTATTTACTTACCCAGATGTGATCGTATTCCTAACTGACGTTCCCCTCATATCACAATTATACCTGTATTCTTACCAATCAGTATTGTACTCAACAAAACTTTTCACATATCATCATAACACTCACTTCATCTTTACTATGATCATACATTTACCGACTATTATAAATATCATCATATATATATACTTGTACGTAAAAGGTTCGCGCAAGAGAGTCAGAGTAGAGACTCACCTCAACTATATTTTGAAGCTCTATACTTTGACACCTAACACGATTCCACAACAACAAATGATTACAGAACATAGAAACACCATTAAAACTTATTTGTATACTTTCTACAATCATCTCAAACACTAACAACCCCATGCGAAGCTCTTTTTTTTCTTCCATCTTACTGTGTAAATATTAAAATTTATTTCATATGAAATAGATTTTGAAGGTATATTCTGTAGAGTAGTGCTTAAGCAACAAGGAAAATCAAATAATGTGTTAAAAATCTTTAGTAGCAAGATCAGTTAGAAATGGTATTTTGAAGAGTATGATATCTGCCATATATGTATGGAAAAAAGTGTAGTGGTATCCACCGAAATAAATGGTTTGGCAGAGTGGCTCATACTAGAACGCAAAGCATTCATGAAGGTATTTTTGTAGTAAAGCTCTGTAACACCCCTAACCCGTCTCCGTTGCCGGATTAATGTTACGAAGCATTATTGATCAATTAGAAAACATTTATCATCAAAACATTAAATAAATTAAACTTATTATAAACCAATCAATCATATGCTTTTTATCCCTGAATCGAGCCTTCGAGGCCCTAAAAATAGTTTAAAAGCAATTTGCGACTAAATTAAAACAAAACAAAAATTTGAAGAAAAAGTAAGAAAAATTGGAAAACAAGGGTCACAGGGTTATCTAACATTTGAGCAAAAGGACACGCGGCCGTGTCCTCACCTGTGTAACTCATCGAGTAAGGTCACACGGCCGTGTCGCAGGCCGTGTAACTCTCTGAGTTGCTACACACAGTCGTGTGCTAGACTATGTAACTTACTAACTTGAAACACTAAGAATTTTCAAATGACTCACGGCCATGTGACATCCCGTGTCCCAAGCCGTGTGATCCTAGAAATTGACCGAAAATCAAACCATTTCAAGTCCAATTCATACCTAACCATTCATACCATCTGGGCACACATTCAAGGGATTTAAAAATCATTCAAACGCACATAAACATGCCATTTCAAACACCCTAATTCATCTAACCAATACACCATTCAAAGGCACCACAATTATACTAAAACATCATTTATCAAAACAAGTCAACTTTGTCATACTTCAAGCATAAAAACCTAGTTCAATTATCTACCACATGATACCACAATGACCATTTACAGGCCATCACAAACATACCAAAATGACCTCAAATACAAGTACTTAAAAGTGACCAAAATGACAGAACTTGGTGAGGTGTTAAGGTTCGCCAAACCAAACATAAACTTCAAAGCATACACAAACCAAATCACCATTAACACATTTACAGACTACCATTACAAAAGATCCTATATATGCCATTATTAACCTTGGCAAAAATACTCAAAAACTACCGAAATGGTTGCTGGATAGTGTGATAGGTCTCCGACGAGCTTCCAACCGATCGAGCTTCTGATAATTTATAAAACAAAGGAAAATAACTACGTAAGCAACTAGTAGTTAGTAAGCTCGTATAAGCTTTAAAAAAACTTACCATTTCATTAGCACAATATCAACCAAAACTATTAACTTAGCATAAGCCTATACAAACATCATCAACTTACAAGTTAGTATGCTTGTCCATGAGGCAAATGAATTTAACCATAAGATAAGTAGATTTCCATATATAAATACATCATTTAATTCATCAACCTTTTCATAAGATCATGAACCATTCCATTTGCATACTTACCATTTCATTTCCTTTTCTTACCTGTTGAACTATCTAGAATTACATCAGATACTCGGGAATGCTCAGACATAGTGTGCCTTTTCATATAACCGTAACATTTCCTTTACATCAATGCTCACACAAGCTTTGAAATGGGTCTGCTCACACGAGTTATAGGTTGGAATGTTAGCTACACGATGCTACTCACACGAACTGTAGTGAATCTGCAACAAATGCAGGACCGGCACCCGAAACATGAAATCCATAGTTCATATTTATGCAAAGTGAATAAAATTCCCCTAATACTTTAACATTTCACAAGTTAGTCCTTAAGCTCATAACTTAAATATAAATCATTTTAGCTTAAGTCCAACTTAACCAATGTTACAAGACATCTTGAAACAACCCATTTTAACCAACATTTCACAATAAAACCCATAGATTTACACTTTTAATAATTTAATCCCTAATCGCAATTTCACCAAAAATCACTTAACAAAACATGTTTATTTCAAAACCAAGATGAATAATCTTTCAAATAATTTCAAAACCTATTCTAAAACATCAATGGCAAGTCCCTCAACCTTTAACAATTTTGGAAATTAACCTTCGGGCTAGATTGATTAAGCTAAAACGAACTTGAAAACATAAAAATGAATAAAGATGAGGCACAAAATCATACCATGCAATGAAGAATTCAAAACTGAAGCTCTTCACCCCCTTCAATGGTGTATTCGGCCAAAAAAAAGAAGAAATGGGGAAGATGATATCTTTTTCTTAGTTTATTTTAAGTGTATTTACTAATTTACCATTTTACCCTTAATAATAATAAATTTCAATAAAACCTTGTCCATGTACACCCATTAACTCATTAAATGGTATAATTACTATCTTAGCCCATTAGTTTAAAATTTCATATCCATTTGACCCTTTTAACTAATAGAAATAAATTTTTACACTTTTTAGAACTTAGTCATTGTTACCTATTTAACCATTTAAACATCAAAATTTCTTAACAAAATTTCTAATACGACCTTAATACAATCCTGTACACATTAAATAATATTAAAAATAATAACTCACTTGTTGGAACTGTGGTCCCGAAACCACTGTTTTTGACACCACTAAAAAAGGGTTGTTACAACTCTCCCTCTAAAGAAATTTTCTTCCTCGAAAATCTTACCAAAAAATATGTTCGGGTATTGCACTTTCATAGCTTCTTCCGATTCCCATATGGCTTCCTCAACTCCGTGACGTTGCCAAAGAACCTTAACTAAAGCTATATGTTTATTTCTTAACTCTTTAACTTCCCGAGCTAAGATTCTGATAAGTTCTTCACTGTACAACATATTTGGCTTAATCTCAACATCTACAGGGGAAATCACATGTGAAGGGTTTGATCGTTACCATCGTAACATCGATACATGAAACACGTTATTTATTTTTTCTAACTCAGACAGTAATGGCAAACGATAAGCGACTAGCCTATTCTTCTCTATGATCTCATATAGCCCGATGAATCGCGGACTAAGCTTCCCTTTGCGACCAAAACGAAAAACTTTTCTCCAGGGTGATACTTTTAAAAACACTCTATCGCCAACTTGAAATTCAATATCTTTTCTTTTCAAATCTGCATAAGATTTCTAACGATCTAAAGCAACTTTTAAACTGTCACTTATTGCTTTGACCTTATCTTCGGTTTCTTGAATCAAATCAACATTGAATAGCTTTTTCTCACTCAATTCAGTCTAGTATAATGGATTTTGACAGTTTTTACCATACAAAGGTTCCTACAGTGCTATTTTAATGCTCGCTTGATAACTATTACTTTAGGCAAATTCAATCGACGGAAGAAATTTCTCCCAGTTACCTTCAAACTCTAACATACAGTATCGGAGCATATCTTCAATTACGTATATCACTCACTTAGATTGACCATCGGTCTGTGGATGAAATGTTGTACTGAAATGTAGTTGAGTGCCTAGAGTTTTGTGTAATTTACTCTGAAATCAAGAAGTAAACCATGGATCCCTATCAGAGATAATAAACACCGGCACACCGTGTAGTCTACCAATCTCATAAATGTACAATTTTGCCAATTTTTCAAATGCGTAATCTGTATGTACTGGAATAAAATGTACAGATTTAGTCAAACGATCCATAATAACCCAGATGGCATCTTTCTTCTGCGGAGACAAAGGTAATCTTGATATAAAATTCATCATAACTCATTCCCATTTCCAGTCTAGAATCATCACAGGCTGCAATAGTCCAGAAGGTACCTGATGCTCAGCTTTAACTTGCTGACAAATCAAACATTTCGATACAAACTTTGAAATCTCTCGTTTCATACCTGGCCACCAATACATTTGTTTCAAATCACGATACATTTTGCTACTACTAGGGTGTATCGATAAATTACTACTGTAAGCTTCCTATAAAATCTTCTGAATAACAGCACGATTCCTAGAAACACATGTTCTGTTTCAGAAATACAAACCATCGCCAAAACTAACATGAAATTCTAAATCAAGTTTTGACTCAATCTGTTCCCGTTTAGTAATCAACTCTGCGTCACTTTTCTAAGCTTCACAAATCTGTTGAAGAAATGCCGGTTTATTTTTTAATTCTGCTACAATAGAACCATCATCAATTAATGTTAATTGAGTGTTCAAAGCTTGCAAAGCAAATAAGGACTTTCTATTTAGAGCATCAGCAATGACATTAGCTTTTCCCGGATGATAGTCGATGATCAAATCATAATCTTTTAGCCGTTCTAGCCACCTATGTTGTCTCAAATTCAGTTCTTTCTATGTCATCAAATACTTTAGGATTTTATGATATGTGAAGATATGACATTTTTCTCCATACAGATGATGTTGTTAGATCTTTAAAGCAAATATAATAGCTGCAAGTTCTAAATCATGAGTCGAGTAATTTTTCTCGTGCAGTTTCAACTGACGGGAAGCATAAGCTACCACTTTGCCTTCCTGCATCAAAACATAGCCCAAACCATTTAATGAAGTATTTCTATAAATCACAAATTCTTTACCGGATTTTGGTTGAACCAACACAGGGGCTTCGGTTAACAACGCTTTCAACTGATCAAAGCTTTGCTAACACTTTTTAGACCATTCAAACTTGACATCTTTTTGAAGCAATTTCATCAACGGTGTAGCAATCGTCAAAAATCTTTTAACAAATCTTCGATAATATTCGACTAATCCCAAAAAACTTCTAATTTCTAAAACATTTCTTGGAGGCTTTCAGTCCACTATAGCTGATATTTTACTCAAGCTCATTGCAATTCCATCTGCCGATACCTCGTGTCCCAAAAATCCAACTTCTCAAAGTCAAAACTCAGACTTACTAAACTTAGGAAATAACTATTTCTCACGAAAATTCTGGAAAATTATTTTCAAATGCTGTGCATGCTCAATTTCATCTTGGGAATAGATCAAAATGTCATCAATGAACACAACTAAAAATCTGTCTAATACGGTCGAAATATTCTATTCATCAAATCCATAAACACAACAGGTGCATTGGTTAAACCAAATGGCATAACTAAGAATTCATAATGTCCATATCTTGTTCTGAAAGTAGTCTTTGGCACATCCAAATCTTTAACACGTACTTGATAATATCTAGAACATATATCAATCTTTGAAAACACTGTTGCACCTTTCAACTGATCAAACAAATAATCAATACGTGGTAAAGGATATTTTTTTACTGTGACCTTGTTTAGCTGTCTATAATCGATACACAACTGCGCTAACCTATCCTTTTTCTTGATAAACAATATAGGAGCACCCTAGGGAGAAAAACTAGGCTAAACAAAGCCTCTGTCTATCAACTCTTACAATTGTGCTTTCAACTCTTTCAATTCTATAGGTGTCATTCTATATGTAGCTATTGATATTAGAGAAGTTCCCAATACTAACTCAATAGAAAATTCAACCACTCTGACCGGTGGTAACCCTAGTAACTTTTCTAAAAATACATCCAAGAATTCACAAACAGTTGGAACTGACTCTACTTTTAATTTTGAGGCTCTGGGATCAAATATATAAGCTAGATACACCTCGCAAGCCTTTCTGACATGTTTCTGTGCCGACATAGCTGAAATCACATTAGATGTATCATCAATTCAATCTTATTCAACTCAGATTATTTCACCATTCTGACATTTCAACATAATTTGGTTTCATCTACAATTCACAATAGCATCATGCAAAGTTAACCAGTCCATACCCAGAATCACATCAAATTCATCAAATGGTAATAACATCAAATCCGCCGAAAAATTACAATCCCGAATCATGAAAGGATAGTTTTTTACAGACTTAATCAATTAACACATACTGACCTAAAGCATTTGTTACTTTGATCACAAATTCTGACTCATAAGGTATTTTCTTATCTGACACTAAAGTTGTACATACATATGAGTGCATTGACCCAAGGTCAATCAAAGCATTAACATTAGAATCAAAGATAGAAAATGTATCGGTAATCACATTAGGTACAAAAGCTTCCTCAAAATTTTAAATGATATAATTACTATCTTAGTCCATTAGTTTAAAGTTTCATAGCAATTTGACCCTTTTAACTCAATGAAATCAAATTTTACACTTTTTACAATTTAGTCCTTTTTACCTAATTAACCATTTAACTATCAAAATTTCTTAATGAAAATTTTAATGCGACCTTAATAAAATCCTATAGACATGAAATAATATTAAAAATAATAACTCACTCGTCAAAATTATGGTCCCAAAACTATTGTTTTTGACACCATTAAAAACAGGTTATTATAAGCTCACATAGTACTTTAGTGCTTACAAGGTTTTTTGTTGTGTCTTAGGTATTTTAGAAGAATTTATGCCAGAGGGATGTTGTCAGGTGTGCGCCTAAGTTTCGACGGAGCTGGCTATTACGCATACAGTAGAATTATGACGTAGTCTAGGAATATGCCTTTCAAGACTAATTTTAAATAAACTTCTACCTTGTAAAGATCTATATGAAATTTAATGTAACAGATTACTGTATAATACAACCTTTTTTTTCATATGTTAAAATTTTTAGTGAATTTTTTATATAAAATAATTAGAGGAATGGAATTTTGTAAACTATATTTTTTAAAAAGGGTTAAGTGATATGTGAGGTAACACCCGAGATTCAAACCTGGCTAATCAGATTAGGTTAAGGGCATTACAGTAACCCCTTATTTAATCTTTTTTGCATACACTGCTTCACTGGATTTCTAACGAACTCCTTATTGAAACTCTCTTGATGATCTTCTTAGTGTTCCATCTGATGAGCATCAATTTTCCAAAACACTGACAAACTCCTTGCTGACATCACTTTAGTGAACCCCAATTCATCGAAACACCGACAAACCCTCAGTCACATGGCCAAAACTTTCAGACTTGGTCTCGGAGTGTTACTGGTACCATCATGGAAAGGCTAATGTGGGAGAGGATGCTTTAAGTAAGAAAACTATGGTCGCATCAGCATCTCTTCGAGTGAGTGTTCGCATAGCAGATGACGGATCGATCCTCGTAGAATTGACTGTTTGACTTATTTTTCTCACTTAGATTTTGGAAGAATATTTAAAGGATGAGAAGTGTGATGAGTACAAGAGACAGATGGAATCTGGAAATACTACGAACTTCACATTGGGAAAAGATGGCCAACTTTGATTTATGGGTAGAATATATGTACTAGTAGGAAGCGATTTAAGGAAACTATTGTTAGAGGAGGCTCACCAAGGACCCTTTTAGCTTCATCTAGTAAGCATTAAGATTTATCATGATTTAAGCAGTTTGTATTGGTATCTTGGAATGAAGAAGGAGTTATCAGAGTATGTCTCTAGTTGTTTGACATGCGAACAAGTGAAGGTAAAACATCAAGTATCTTAAGGGAAGTTGTATCCCTTAGAAATTTCTGAGTGGAAGTGGAACAAGATTACTAAAGGTTTTGTCTCGGGTTTTCCCCTTAGTCCTACTAAAAAGAACGTAGTCTGGAAAATTATGGATTGACTTCCTAAGTTAGCCCATTTCCTGCCTGTACGTACAAACTATTCATTGGAATAATTGGTGGAACTCTACATATCTAAAATTTTTCTCCTCTATGGTATACTAACGCCAATAGTGTCAGATTGAGATCCAAGTTTCACGTCGAGGTTTTGGAAACAACTACAAAAATCTTTGCAAACCAAGTTACTGTTCCATACTGCATTCTAACCTCAGACTGAAGGGAAATTAGAAAGAATAATTCAAGTTTTGGAAGACTTGCTTAGAAGTTGTGTAATAGATTTTGGAATAAAATAGAAAGGGTATCTTCCTTTGGTAGAGTTTGCATATAACAGCAGTTATCATGCCAGTCTAGGAAGGTCACCTTTCAAAGCACTGTATAGAAGAAGGTGCAACTCACCCACTTGTTGGCTGGAACTCAATGAGAGAAAGATAATTGGTCTTAACTTGGTAAGAGAAATGAAAGAGAGGGTTTCGATCATTTAAACTCATTTAAAGGCTGCTCAAGATCGACAGAAGGCCTACGCTGATAAAAAAGGAAGAATATTTCCTTTGAAGTAGGAGATAATGTATTTTTGAAGTTTTCTCCCTGGAAAAAGGTTATAAGATTTAGACAAAGAGAGAAGTTAAGCTCGCATTTCATAGGACCGTACGAGATACTGGAGCAAGTTAGACAATAGTGTATAGATTGGCACTACCACCGGAACTATTAAAGATTCATAATGTGTTCCATGTATCCATGCTGAGGAGATATTGGTCAAATCTAAACTTGTGGTACAAGTGGAAACTTTAGAAGTGTAGCCCAACTTATTTTATTAAGAAGAGTGTTACACCCAAAAATTGGCGGATCAAAGAGAAAAGAGAATAGATGTGAAGAGTCCATGTTTTGGCACACTATGGTAACATATTCCATCATTTTAGTAACTTCTGGAAAACTAAAGTTTGGCACATAAAGTATTCGCCTATAGAAGTAACTAAGGATTTCATCTTAGGGTATTCTTCAATTGAAGAAATAGTATGCCAACTGAAGAATACTCCTTAGAATTTTGAATGAGCATGACGTGCAAATCAAATGTGTGAAAAAGTTGTGAAAGATTAGATCATCTTCAAAAGCACGCCTTACGAGAGTTACTGCCAAAGGTATGGTATGCCCAATTTTCTTGAACATTTTGCGAGGTGGGTTTTGTAACATGATTTGTTGGGAGTCAACCGAATGGATTAATTGGCTAAAAACATCTACATAGGATTCTCTTTTATATTTTTCTTGATTTTTGTAGGGCATTTAAGAGATAATTTTTGTACGTATTTGACACTTGTCAAGATACACTAAGAGGAACTGAGTATATATAGTAGGAAGGGTACATTTTAGGTGGTCTTTCTTTCCTTCTTCTATATGTTCTGGTTCTTCTTCTTAGACCTAAATATTTACTTCTTCTTCGTTGAACTAGAAGCTAAGGTTTTTTATGGATAATCATTTGATGTTTCAACCTTCTGGTAAGTCTGATAGTTCTGTATGTTATGATTTTGAAAGAGTAAGGATGTTAACTGGCATAAAAATAGTAGGGTGTGAATAGGAGGCCCTGCATATAGATGTTAGTAAACTATTTGAAAATAGGATTTTAATGGAAGTTTCATAATCTTGTATACAATTCCTACTACTGGGTCGAGTTGGATCATTGGAACAGAAACTCTTAGTTGAAGTGAAGGTGAGTTCTCAAGTGAGTCCCCAGTCTCGACTCCTACAAGTCATTCTAGAAAGTTTTTTCTTATGGTTGATGTTCTAGTAATTTTGCATAAGTCATTGAGTGATTGTTGAATGTATATGTGTGATCCTTATATAGAATCTACATGAGTTTAAGTGTGTGATGTGTTGTATGCATGAGTGCTTGTAGTTCTGTGAAGCAACTATGTGTTCGTACTTGGAGTGTATGTTGTGCTGCATGATTGTGTCGATGTATGGTAAGCATGTAAAGAAGTATGATTTTGTTATGGGTATGAGTAAAGTCTACCTAAATATGTACTTATGTATTATGCATGATTGAAAATGATGGAGAAATGGGGGTTTGATGGAGTGTTGGGAATTATGTGATATGAAATTGGACCCCACGATGGTATTTGACGAAGCACGTTGGGACAAGAAACAAAAATTTTGGTATGACGAATCTGACGGAAGACCATGGCCATGGCATATTCTGGAAAGGGTGGATGGGCTGCATTTATCTACTAGGGTTTCTGCGTGTCAAATAAAGCCTTTTTAGGCAAGTTATTTGTGAAGCCTTTGTGGCATATTCTGTGATGTATTTGTGGTATATTTTGTAATGCCTTTGTGGCGTATTCTATAATGCCTTTGTGGCGTACTCTAAGTGCCTTTGTGGTAAGTCATGTATCGTCTAAAGGTCTAGTATCTGTTATCTCGCTTTCATGGCAAGGTCTGAATATATGTGTGAAAAAAATTTCTAAAAGAGTTTTCTCTACATATACCCAATATATGAATCCGCTATGGTTCCGCTAGAATAGAGAATTTGATGTGCTCAAAGTTATGGGTAGTATAAGTGTTCGCTATACTAGAGTATTTCCATGCTAAGTATAGAGGTTACCTAGTTTTTACAATATCTACCAAACGTGGGAATCTCTCGGTATGTAATATAGTGTTCTGAGATTCTATTGAATGTCTTAAAATATGGCATCCATTAGAATTGGTTAATCTTTGGGTTGTTTTAAAGATATGATCTGAGCAATATTTTGATAGCTGTAGAATTAGTGTATGAGTTTGCCAAAAATAGGATCTATTTGTAAACCATTTTGATATGAATATCCAATGTTTGTCTATATAATAATCCGCCAAGAAAAATAGTTGTGTATAGTATTCTAACAAAGCATTGAACGTATGTTTGTGTGAGAACCCATCGAAAGTAACTTCTACATGAATATCACTTTAAGTATCTAGCTTCTACCTTTGTAGAGAGTGAGAAATAAAACCCATGTTGAGGGGTGAATTTTGCAATCTTTCTAATGGGTGAAATGTGTATGTGGGATCAAGTGTAGAGTTTGGCGTATAGGTATGCACCTGGAGTTAGGAAATTGTCTGCCAAAGACTAAAATGTAATACAAAATCTTTGAGTTGAGGAATTCTGCAACAAATGTTCAAAGGTAACCTTGGTTAAAATTCACTAAGTTCATTTGAACAAATTCGCCCCAAGGCCAGATACATACAAAATATCATATTAAATAGATTAATAGATATCAGAATTAACATATCATGCATGGTCGTATAACAGATATTACACATGTCTATACATCATAGAACATATCATACTTATCATATTTCATAATACTCATATTAATGTTATTTACTTCAATTTCAATCTAATAGAGTGGCAAAATTCATGCTTTAAGTCTTATACCACACATATCGACCCTACAAAAGGCCTACAGTCGATCGAGACTACATGTATGACCCTAGGGAAAAATTCTGAAATTTGTTATCACATGCCCGTGTGTCGCACACAGCCTACCACATGACTGTGTGGCATTGAGAAGCTCAATTTTTGGCTTTCTCCGGTTGTTGTTTTCTCGTATTTTCGTTACGCACCTGGTTCGATTCTAGTCCGAACGCTCCCACGAGATAACTAGACTACAATGCAACCAAAAACAATTCAACTAAAAGATTGCACTCGTAATCATTTCAAATGCTTACCAACGTCCACGGTTGCCCATAAACTTTACTATGCAACTAGAGAGCCTCGAATTTCTTGAATATCACCTAGCACAATGATACACAGACTGAACTTATGCATCAAAACAAATACTAAGACATCAAAAAAGATTCCTTCCAAAGCCACAACGAACCCTTACCTACGAAATCACACGAAGAAATCGAAGATTCAAAACACAAAGAAGAACAATAATTTGTGCCCAAAATCGATGAAAGCAGAAAAAGAAAATACAGAGAAGCGAAGAGAGAAGAATGTTAAAAGGGGAAGAGAATTTTGGGGAAAACAAAATAACAAAACAAAATAAAATAAAATAAAATAAAATAATATCCCAACTCCCACTCCCCACTAACTAACAAATCCCCTAAAACTGACCCGCTAACACTCATCCACTACCACAGCGTATTAGTTCCATCCAACTTCTACTACACAACTGGCACACACTCGTAAAAGCAAAAATTAACATCCTTCGCTCACACGGGGGTTCCAACACAAGACCCTAAGGCAAGCTAACACCATACCACTTGAACCAACAGACTCATTCTTATATGAGTTGATCAAAAATATAACATAAGCCCAACCACTGGGGATAAATGTAGGAACAAAAAAAGCAAAATTTCCAAAAGTGGAACTTGAACCCAAGACCTTAAATACACACACACATCACTTAACCACTGAAGCAGATACTCAATTACGACATAATTCATAGAAAAAAGGTTAAATAAATCAGGGCATTACATTTATCGTCATTTCAGAAATTTAACATAATTTTTTACCATTTTTACAAATCAATCCTTAAATGTCTATTTTATCAAAAATCACTTTACAAAAATTGTTTATTTCCCAACAAAGATTCATAATCTATCAATTAACATCAAAAAGCATTTAAGAACATTCATGGAATAACCCTTAACCTTTAATAGCTTTTCAAATTAACTCCCGGGCTAGCTAGATTAAGCTAAAACGACCTTAAAAACATAAAAATCGTTAAAAATGGGATGAAAAACAATTACCATGCACTAATTTTTTCTTAGCCGAACCAAACTACCAACTCAAATAATAAAATTTATGAATTTACTCGTCATTTATGGCCTCACAAACACTGTTTTTGACACAACAGATAAACGGGCTGTTACAAATTTAGTTCTACCATTAACTCCTGTTGTTAAAAAATAAGAAAAGCCATTGTGTGGGTCCGTGAAGATTAATGTTGATGCTATTGTCCTTAATAAGAAAACAGGCTTTGGTGTGATTATCTGTGACTAATAATGCCATTTTTGAAACTGATTGTGCCAGTCTCGTGAACAGATTGAAGAAATGCAAAGATGATATTACAATTATTGGCCATCGCATTGAGGAGATTTATAAAACTCTGGAGATGTTTACTACTATAGATGTTAAATGGGCCAATCGAAGTTGCAACAATGTTGCAGACTTTATTTGCAAATATGTTATTTTAAATAATTTAAACATGTTATTTGGTATAGATTATCCTAGGGACATCCATGATATTGTAATTCGTGATTCTTTTAATTAAGTTTTGACCATTGGGTCTTTTTGTAAAAAAAAAAGAGTATTAGCCTCGCTTGATGAAGAAGAAGAATGAGAATACTAGGAGTGATAATCCAGGTTGGAGAACGAATACCGCAAACTTCATAGAAATAAAAAAAAAAGGTTCTCCTACTCGCCCGGTCAAGATTTGTGCTAGAATACTAATGCCATTAAATGGCCAGACCCAACTAATAGGGCAGTATTCCAGCGACCATTTGGGCATTAATTTTGCAAATAGTACTGGAAAGCATTCCTAACTAAAACTAAATCCACTAGTTCAAGTGTCTGACCCCTCCTTAGATGTTTAATCTGTTTCTTAGCAACTTTGGAATCGATAGGTTAACTGTAGGCACAAATGGGAAAACCAAAACCATTTTCAACATTGCAAATTATTCTTACGAAACTTTCCTTTATCCAATGCAGATTAGAAATACTATTTTGAATTATTGGATCATAGCCTTGCCGAACACTAAATTGGGCATGTCCAACACCAACCTTTGCCTTGTAACCTTCAATTTGTAGAAATTATGGAGAACTCCAAAGAGTGGTGGTTCATTGCACATGCAACAATCGATGAAATAATCTATCAAAGTCCACCAAGACAAACCTGATAGTTTTCTTGGTACGATGCCATACTCTATTAAAACTGAGCAAAAGAATGGATGTAGAGGTAAGTGAAAGTCAGCTTCTAGTAAAACCAATGGAAGGATGAAACCTTATGTGTTGTCACTTAAATGACACATGGGTGGTCGTCTGAAATCATAGGCAAAATTAGGGTGTCGAATGTCTCAAGCTCCCAAATATTTATGTATTTCTTCTTGAGTGGTATTACATTTGTATAAAGGATTTGATACGCTTAGAGGAGTATCATTGGGACTTTGAGGTCTGAAAGAGAAGGGATTTCTGGGAGTAGTATTTCCATTACCCTGGCTTCAGCCTCTACCCCGAGTGTTTGTTCTAGACATCTTTACATGTAAAGAGGAAAAAGAAAGAAAGTGAAGAAAAGAAAAGATTGCCTTTAATAAATCTGGGATTGAAGACGATGAAGATAGAAAGTTTGAGCAGAAAAGAAATAAGAAATTCGAAAGATTTAACAAAAGTGTTGATGAAAATGTTTGAGTTTCTGTTTTATAGAAGTAAACTTGTGCAAGAAGTTTATTTTGTAGAAACCATTCAAGTTCTGCAATATAAACAGGACATCTATCAAAAAGGTAAAATGTTTGACGTTTAAATTTACATGGGTATTCACCAAATCTTAAATTCGCCCAACTCATGGTAAGTGTCTGGCGTGAGTTATCAGCTATACTTGGAATTTTTTTGAAATTTGGAAATTTTGAGGACGAAATTTTGTTAAGGGGATGAGAGTTGTAACACCCAAGATCTGGTGGGTTTAAAGTTTCGGTGTATAGCAGTAAATAGTCTTTTTGGCATAATGTTATACACCCAAAAGATTATTTTGGCGTATACCTGTAGGAAGATAATAACTGACACAAGAGTATGTAAAATTTTTATTTTCTGATATTCTACCATTTATTAAAGAGAAGTTCATGTTAAGAGACAAAGGGTAAGTATAGAAGGAGCATTCACCAAAAGTATAGTACGCCTGGTTTGTATGGAATACTATGCTAGCTAAATTTTGTGTAACGTAGTTAGAAATAAACTAACAAGTCAAGTTGCATAATCGTGATTGCAAGACATTTATTAATATTTCTCCCAAAAACTGTAGGCTATTAAGAAGGCAAGTTCTGAAACGTATGACACTTGTTAAAGTTCACTAAGTTGAATCATATTTATATGTGAGAGATGAGTTCTGAAAGGGTTATTCTTTCTTCTTCCTCTTCCTTAAGTGGTATTTACTAATACATTCCTTAAGCCTTAATGTATCTTACATCGATGCTCTAGAAGCTATGATTCTTTTATGATCAGTGGTTATTTCGCATCAAGGTGAGTATTTTAGCTCTACATGTTAAGTTTTTAATGAGTAAATCCATTTGTGGTGATTGAACAGTAAGACTGTAAGTATAGGATTTCTACATGAGATTACCAATGATTGATATTATAAGTAATTTGTATGTACAAGAGTAGTAATAGTGAACTTATGTTTCTAAGCAATGGTTGCTGCTGGTTCGACATGGATATCTGCATCTAGATTTTTGAACTGCAGTAAGTTAGAATCAGGCGAGTCTCTACTCTGACTCTTGCATGTATAATTTTCATATTAAAGTCTATCTATATGAAAGTGATCAAACTAGAAACTGGAAATCATTGATAATATAGTATGAATATGTCACTTATACAATTATAAGAATAAGGATATGATTAGATTAATAGATAAGTTAGTCTACTTCAAAATAAGTTCTTTGGGATGTATAAAGAGTGTTATGAAATTATGAAATCTTGGGTTTGGGATGTGTCTGGTTCGTAGAGTTTGTAAAGTGAGTCGAGTCACCATGGTGGTACATAAGGAAGCTTGTCGGGACTATAAACACGAACTCTAATATGGAACTTTGAAGGAAAAAGTCTATGGCCATGACATACTCTGAAAAGATCTGTTGAATGACATTTTATTTAATGGGGGTTCTCTGTGTGTCTTAGGGCGATAATGGGCAAACCTCACTCAATGTGAGTTTAGGCAAATCCATATCGCAAACACGATAGTCTTGGGAATGCATATATGGCATCTTGTCAGCCTTTGTGTCATTTTTTGAATGGACTACCTTTGTGGCATACAGTGAATGTTCTGCCTTTATGGCGTAAACTGAATGGATCACCTGGGTGGCATACTTGATATGATCACTTGTATGGCGTGTCTTGTTAGGCCTATATGACGTGAACTGTCAGGAAAATCTGGTAAGATTTGAATTTGAGCTTTTGTCTCTATTGTCAGTATGAGTAAATTCTTTTAGTTCTATAATAAGTAAGGCTAAGATGAGGTATTGATAAGTTCTGGGTTAAGAGTGATATGAATAAGTCTTAAGGGTTTCTGTGAAAAAAATAACTGTATACCTGTATGTTAAGAAGGGTATCCATCATTATGATCTGTAAATATGGAAAGAGAGCGATATTGTATCTTCTTTGAAAAATTTTTGAATTTGAGTTAAGGATATCCTTAATTATGGGATTCTGATACAACACAATAGGGGTTTCATCTGAATCATCTATGCAGTGATTTATCAGGATGAATATGTGTGCTACTGAATTGGGGCATGTCTGAGTGTGAATTGATGGTATTAAATTATGTGTAAGTATTCACCAAACCTATATATATCTTCCAACGCTAATGGTCAATAAACAATTGTTTGAAATAAATGTAAGGGTGATGACATGGGTTGTTGGAAGTGGACTGTAACACCCCGAACCCGAGACCGTCACCGGAGTCGAACACGAGGTGTTAACAAACTTTAAAAATTTTCCAGACACTGCCAATCGGCGTAATAGTTGCTTTAAAAATCATATCTTGAGTTCAGAAACTCAGAATCCAGTTCCGTAAATTTTCCCTGAAACTAGACTCATATGCCCATCCCATGTTACAGGGATCGACTACCCTGACCTTTGCGCATTACGACTTGGATATCTCCCTGTACAGGGCTTCAATACTGATGCCGTTTGTTTCTATAGAAACTAGACTCAGAGAGGAATCTATAAATATATGGCTTGACTCCTAATTGTCTCTGGTTAATTTATAATGAATTTCCAAAGTCGGAATAGGAAATCCAGAAACCGTTCTGGCCCTGTCTCACAAGAACCTGAATATCTCTTAATATACTGTCCGTATGATTGTTTCGTTACTTTCCTATGAAAATAGATTCATCAAGGTTCGTTTACATAATTTACTCACTATTTAATTCCATTCCTACTATTTTTAGTGAATTTCCAAATCTACATCACTGCTGCTGTCAGCATCTGCCTTTAAGGTAGACTTTACCTATTTCATAGTTTCCATGATTCAACTAGCCCTTTTTGCATAAGTAGCACAATTTATGATAGTGATTAACCATTCCCATGGCCAATCCTTGTCAAGCCTATCCACACCTCTCAATAACCATATCCATACCAAATGATTATAACATTACACTCAAACATATATAAGCCATTTTCGCATGGCTATCCAAAATTATACAAGTCCAAAGGGTCCATGACCCACAACAAACGGGTAGTCCTATACATGCCATTTCGAAGTTCAACAAAAATTGTACCAAAAGGGGGGGCTTTGATAGTGTGGGCGACTTCGACTTCAAAATCCCGAGTCCGATAGCTGGAGAACCAAAATCTATAAAATAGAGGATCAAAGAAACGGAGTAAGCAATTTATGCTTAGTAAGTTTTGAGCAAGGAATTCCAGCACAGCAAAAGTATAGCATTCATATAGCTAAACGAATAATTTCATATGCACAAATTTTCGATATCATACTTGCTTCACATTACCAACCCTTATGTACATACACAAAAGATCAACTTAGCCAAAGGCCGGTAGCTCGTTTATCAACTAGCGAATACTTATTTGTAAGGGCTCAACTAAATTCAAGCACATACGAAACATACCTCAATGTTGGGATGTTTCCAGAGTATTTACTGAAATTTTTACAGCAAGATCATTCATTCCCAAATCACGTACCTTCGGAATTTAATCGGATCTAGCTACTCGTTCAAATGCCTTCGGGACATAGCCCGGTTATAGTAACTCGCACAATTGCCTTCGGGATTTAACCCGGATTTAGTAACTCGCACAAATGCCTTCGGGCTTAGCCCGGAATTAGTATCTCGCACAAATGCCTTCGGATCTTAGTCCGGATATGGTCACTTAGCACAAAGCCTTCGGGACTTAGCCCGGACATCATTCAAATAACCATGCACCTTTAACAATAAATCATGGCACATTCGTATTTCGTTTTCGTTAGCAAAACTCAAACACAAGACATTTATCATTCTTGCAATTTCGGCTCAATAGCCACACAAAGAGCATGATTTTAATTTGCTTAAAACATGATCTAATCAAATCATAATTTAAGCTCTTTTACTCAAGAACTTACCTCGGGTGTTGTCGAACGATTCCGATAGCTATTCGACCACTTTTTCCTTCCCTTTATCGGATTTAGTTCCCCTTTGCTCTTGAGCTTAATTAAACAAATAAATTGATTTAATCATTTGAGCATCGGAAAGAGGAACACAAGGCACTTAGCCCATTTTTATACATTAGACATTAAAGTCACATATGTACGGAATCATGAATCAAACTCAACATTTTAGCTAATTTTTCCCCCTTGGCCAAATTTTCTAAGCCAAGACAAAAGCATCAATATGCTTGCCTCTAACCGAATACATGCAACACCAATCCCCTTCCTATGGCCGAATATGCATGTCTATGTTGGGGCCGATTTCAACACTTAATACATTCTACAAGTATGGTCACTTGTATTGATTGAACACCCTTTTATTTCAAGTTCAAAACTTGTCTAATACACACATATATACACTAGTAAAGCATCCTCTCCCTTTCCATCAATTTAACACATGCATTACTCATTAATATACAAAAATTATATTCGGCCTTAGCACACAACTTGCTAGCCGATTCTTCTCCATCTAGCAACCAATGCACATATGTGCTCACTCAAAAATGCTAAAAAGAAGATTCAAGAATCATCAATCCACCATCACATGCATCATTAACAAGCTTCATATTTAGCATGCAATGGCATTAACACAAAATCTACCTAGGCCGAATATCATCCCCATGACATAGCAAAGATTTGAACCATGGGCTAATTAGAACTCAAGCTAGCAACTAAAAACATGCATGAATCTCATGGCACAACCTCAAACATACCTTGATCTAGATACAAGTATGGCCAAACCTCCTCCTAATCCTCTTCCAAACCAAACATGAAGCAAGAACTCCTTCCTCCTTCCTTTGAATTTTCGGCCAAATGAAGATGAAAAAGGATGAACAAAATTTTCTCGTTTCTTTTCTTTAACTCACGGCAATGGGGGGGGGAACAACTACACACTTTTTTTTTTGTTTTCATCATATTTCCTTTCATTATTTTATGCCCATGCTCCTTATTTTATTTTTTTCCACCCATGATGCACCAACACAACATGTCTATGACATGTCTTGCCCATCACACTTGGTCTACCATGCTTGTCATGGCCGGCCACTACTAGTTAGGGGGGAATTTGACATGCAAGTCCCTCCTTTTTATTTCATGCTCTAATAGGTCCTTATGCTTCGACCTATCACATTTCAAAAATGTCGCACATAAGTCCTATTGACTAAATTCACATGCAATCGACTAAATCGAAGCTTGAAATTTTCACACATTCATAATTACATATTCTAGACAATAAATATCAAATTCAAACATTTCGGTGACTCGGTTTAGCGGTCCCGAAACCACTTCCCGACTAGGGTCAATTTTGGGCTGCCACAACTCTCCCCCACTTAAGAAATTTTCGTCCCTGAAAATCTTACCGGTAAATAGGTTTGGGTATCGTTCTTTCATCGAGCTCTCGGTTTCCCAAGTATCTTCCTCGATCCCGTGTTTGAGCCATAACACCTTAACTAACGGAACCCTTTTGTTTCGCAACTCTTTCACTTCACGAGCTAGGATACGAATCGGTTCTTCTTCATAACTCAAGTCAGATTGAATTTCAACTTCTGAGGGATTAATCACATGTGACGGATCGGATCTATAACGTCGAAGCATCGAAACATGAAAGACATCGTGAATCTTTTCAAGTTCAGGGGGCAAAATCAATCTATATGCAACCGGACCAACTCGTTCGGAGATTTCGTACGGCCCAATGAATCTCGGGCTCAACTTGCCCTTACGGCCAAATCTGAGTACCTTTTTCCAAGGCGAAACTCTAAGAAACACTTTATCTCCAACCTGATATTCAATGTCTTTTCGTTTCAAATCCGCATACGATTTTTTGACGATCTGTGGCTGCTTTCAGACTTTCACGGATTACCTTTACTTTCTGTTCGGCATCCTTAATCAAATCAACTCCGAAAATTTTACTTTCACCGAGCTCGGTCCAAAACAATGGTGTACGGCATTTACGACCGTACAAAGCCTCGTAAGGTGCCATCTTAATACTTGATTGAAAACTATTGTTGTAAGCGAATTCAATCAAAGGTAAATACCGTTCCCATGAACTACTGAACTCGAGGATGCAACATCTCAACATATCCTCAAGTATTTGAATTATCCGCTCAGATTGACCATCGGTTTGGGGGTGAAAAGCAGTGCTAAAATGCATCTTGGTACCCAAAGCTTCTTGCAATTTCCTCCAAAATCGCGAGGTGAATCTCGGATCTCTATCCGACACGATAGAAATAGGTACCCCGTGTAATCTCACAATCTGAGAAACATACAATTCAGCTAGTTTATCCAATGAAAAATCCGTACGCACGGGGATAAAGTGAGCCGACTTAGTCAGTCTATCAACAACAACCCAAATCGCATCCTTCTTACTTGCTGACAATGGCAGTCCGGACACAAAGTCCATTGGGACTCGATCCCATTTCCACTCGGGTATCATGATCGGCTGAAGTAATCCTGAAGGCACTTGATGTTCTGCTTTCACTTGTTGACATATTAAACATCTCGAAACAAAGTCGGAGATGTCTCGTTTCATACCATGCCACCAAAACCAACGTTTCAAATCGTTGTACATTTTCGTACTCCCCGGGTGAATTGACATTTGGCTACAATGGGCTTCGTTCAGAATCATTGAAATGAGTTCCGAATTCCTTGGAACACACAAACGACTTCTGAACCTAAAACAATCATCATCATCAATTTGAAACTCCGATTCCTTGTTCGGAGCACACTCAGCCCGTTTTGCAACCAATTCATCATCAACTTTCTGGGCTTCACGAATTTGATGAATCAATAATGGTTGGGCTTTTAATTCAGCTACTAACACATTTTCGGGTAGAACAGCCAAGTGCACATTCATCGCTCATAAAGCAAACAATGATTTCCGGCTTAAGGCGTCCGCAACCACGTTAGCCTTTCCCGGGTGGTAATCACTGACAAGCTCGTAATCTTTCAACAACTCAAGCCAACGTCTTTGTCGCAGATTTAAGTCTCTTTGAGTCATCAAATATTTGAGACTTTTGTGATCCGAAAATACATGGCACTTTTCACCAAATAAGTAATGTCGCCATATTTTTAAAGCAAATACGATGGCAGCTAGTTCAAGATCATGGGTCGGATAATTTTTCTCATGTGGCTTTAATTGTCTCGACGCATAGGTCACCACTCGACCTTCTTGCATCAATACGCAACCCAACCCAAGTAGGGATGCGTCACTATAAATGACAAACTCTTTGCCTGATTCGGGTTGCACTAAAATTGGAGCTTCAGTCAAATAAGTTTTTAGTTGATCAAAACTTTTCTGACATTTCTCCGTCCATTCGAACTTAACATCCTTTTGAAGTAGCTTCGTCATTGGTGTGGCTATCATCGAGAAACCTTTGACAAATCGTCGGTAATAACCGGCGAGCCCCAGGAAGCTCCGAACTTCGGTAATATTTCTTGGAGGCTTCCAGTTAAGTATGGCTGAAATTTTGCTCAGGTCAACTCGAATACCCGATGCGGATACCACATGACCCAAGAAGCTAACCTCTCTTAACCAGAACTCACACTTACTGAACTTAGCATATAACTGCTTATCCCGCAAAATTTGCAACACTAGTCTCAGGTGCTCAGCATGTTCGGTCTCATCTCTTGAATAGACCAAGATGTCATCAATGAACACAACTACGAACCGATCCAAATATGGTCTGAAGATCCGATTCATCAAATCCATAAATACCGCAGGGGCATTAGTGAGCCCAAACGGCATCACTAAGAACTCGTAGTGACCATATCTCGTTCTGAAGGTAGTTTTGGGTATGTCCGAATCTCGAATTCACAACTGATAATAGCCCGATCTCAAATCTATTTTTGAGAACACTGAGGCTCCCTTCAGTTGGTCGAACAAATCATCGATACGCGGTAACGGATATTTGTTCTTTATCGTCACTTTATTCAGTTGACGATAGTCAATGCACAACCTCATGGTTCCGTCCTTCTTTTTCACGAACAATACTGGTGCACCCCAAGGTGAGAAACTTGGTCGAGCAAAACCTCTATCCGTCAATTCTTGCAACTGAGCTTTCAACTCTTTTAACTCGGTTGGTGCCATACGATACGGAGCCATCGAAATCGGCGTAGTCCCAGGTACAAGCTCAATACCAAACTCTATCTCCCGAACAGGTGGTAAACCCAGTAATTCTTCAGGAAAAACATCCGGGTATTCACAAACCACCGGCACAGATTCAGGTTTCTTTTCTAATTCTTTGTCATCAAGTACATACGCAAGGTATACTTCGCACCCTTTTCTTACATATTTCTGGGCCAACATTGAGGATATTACAGCTGGCAACCCATCCAAGTCCGTAGACTCAACTCGGATTACTTCGTTATTTGCGCACCTCAATTCAATCGTCTTCCTTTTGCAATTCACAACCGCATCATGCACGGTCAACCAATCCAACTCGAGAATAACGCCAAATTCATTAAACGGCAAAAGCATCAAGTCCGCTGGAAAACAGGAACCTCGAATTACTAGGGGACATTTCTTACACACTTTGTCGACAAGCACGTAACGACCCAAGGGATTTGACACCCGAATTACGAACTCAGTAGACTCAATAGGTAAAGTCTTACTGGATGCTAAGGTTTCACATATGTAAGAATGAGTAGAACCGGGGTCAATCAAAGCAATTACATTAGTATCAAAGAGAGTAAAAGTACCGGTAATAACATCAGGCGAAGAAGCATCCTCGCGGGCACGTATAGCATAAGCTCTAGCAGGCGCACGAGCCTCGGATCTGGTCGTAGCATCTCTAGATCCTCTCTGACCACCACTAGCATTGCCCGTATTTCCAGATGGTCTACCTCGAGCAGTGGTAGCACCCGGTTTCCCACTCTGATTTACATTCTGTTCAGACAACCTCGGGCAATCTTTAATGAAGTGGTCAACTGATCCGCACTTGTAACAGGAGCAGTCAGGGAATCTACAACTCCCCGAATGCCATTTACCGCAATATCGACATTTCGCCCTGTCTCGACGTTCATTCCCAACACTGGTGACCGAAGTGCCTCGTGTACCTACAAGGGGTCGATCACGATCTCGTCTAAAAAGGCCCGAAGTGCCTCTCGACCAGCCCACCTCATCTCGAAATTTCTTCGATGCCTGTTGAAGAGACTTTCCCGAAGATCTTTTACGAAACTCTCCAGTTCCCACATCAACTTTTTGTTTTTCTTTTCTAAGCTCTTCGGCTTTACAAGCTCGCTCGAGAGGTACTACGAACTCTCGTATTTCAAGAATGCCAACGAACATTTTTATATCTTCATTCAGCCCATCCTCGAAGCGTTTACACATGATAGCCTCGGACGAAACACATTCCCGAGCGTATTTGCTAAGTCTAACAAATTTTCGCTCGTAATCAGTAACTGACATAGAACCTTGCTTAAGCTCAAGAAATTCCTTCCGTTTTTGATCAACAAATCTCTGACTGATAAACTTTTTCCGAAACTCAGTTTGGAAAAACTCCCAAGTTACTTGCTCTCGGGGCACAACAGAAGTCAGAGTACTCCACCAATAGTAGGCAGAATCACGTAGCAAGGAGATAGTACACTTTAGGCATTCATCGGGTGTACAAGATAGCTCATCGAGTACCCGGATAGTGTTGTCCAACCAAAATTCAGCTTGTTCGGCATCGTCGCTATCCGTAGCTTTAAATTCAGTAGCCCCATGTTTTCGGATTCTGTCAACTGGGGGCTTATTTGACCTTATTTGATCAGTTACTGGAGGTATTATAGGTGCGGGGGTTGTATTAGTCGGGAAGGGAGGTTGTGGAACAGCCGTATTAGTTCGAATGTATTGGTTGAACCAATCATTCATCACGCTATAGAAAGCTTGTCTAGCTTCATCATTCGGGTTACTAGCATTAGGTTGAGAGTCCACCGGCGCTGTCCCTTGTGCGGGAGCAGGCGCTACACTCTCAAGATCATCAGCTACCGCTCGGTCGGGATCGGGATCCATTACTATAAATAAACACATTTGCAAATGTCAGAAATCACCACACTATCAAATAATCACATAAAATGGCATGTATAGCTAGACCCAATGCATTACGGTAGTCCTAGAATCGACTAAACCGTAGCTCTGATACCAATCAAATGTAACACCCCGAACCCGAGACCGTCACCGGAGTCGAACACGAGGTGTTAACAAACTTTAAAAATTTTCCAGACACTGCCAATCTGCGTAATAGTTGCTTTAAAAATCATATCTTGAGTTCAGAAACTCGGAATCCAGTTCCGTAAATTTTCCCTGAAACTAGACTCATATGCCCATCCACATATTGTTTTCTAGAATTTTTGGTTGGGCCAATTAGTACAGTTTATTAGTCGAAGTATCCCATGTTACAGGGATCGACTACCCTGACCTTTGCGCATTACGACTTGGATATCTCCCTGTACAGGGCTTCAATACTGATGCCGTTTGTTTCTATAGAAACTAGACTCAGAGAGGAATCTATAAATATATGGCTTGACTCCTAATTGTCTCTGGTTAATTTATAATGAATTTCCAAAGTCGGAACAGGAAATCCAGAAACCGTTCTGGCCCTGTCTCACAAGAACCTGAATATCTCTTAATATACTGTCCGTATGATTGTTTCGTTACTTTCCTATGAAAATAGATTCATCAAGGTTCGTTTAAATAATTTATTCACTATTTAATTCCATTCCTACTATTTTTAGTGAATTTCCAAATCTACATCACTGCTGCTGTCAGCATCTGCCTTTAAGGTAGACTTTACCTATTTCATAGTTTCCATGATTCAACTAGCCCTTTTTGCATAAGTAGCACAATTTATGATAGTGATTAACCATTCCCATGGCCAATCCTTGTCAAGCCTATCCACACCTCTCAATAACCATATCCGTACCAAATGATTATAACATTACACTCAAACATATATAAGCCATTTTCGCATGGCTATCCAAAATTATACAAGTCCAAAGGGTCCATGACCCACAACAAACGGGTAGTCCTATACATGCCATTTCGAAGTTCAACCAAAATTGTACCAAAAGGGGGGGCTTTGATAGTGTGGGCGACTTCGACTTCAAAATCCCGAGTCCGATAGCTGGAGAACCAAAATCTATAAAATAGAGGATCAAAGAAACGGAGTAAGCAATTTATGCTTAGTAAGTTTTGAGCAAGGAATTCCAGCACAGCAAAAGTATAGCATTCATATAGCTAAACAAATAATTTCATATGCACAAATTTTCGATATTATACTTGCTTCACATTACCAACCCTTATGTACATACACAAAAGATCAACTTAGCCAAAGGCCGGTAGCTCGTTTATCAACTGAGCGAATACTTATTTGTAAGGGCTCAACTAAATTCAAGCACATACGAAACATACCTCAATGTTGGGATGTTTCTAGAGTATTTACTGAAATTTTTACAGCAAGATCATTCATTCCCAAATCACGTACCTTCGGAATTTAACCGGATATAGCTACTCGTTCAAATGCCTTCGGGACATAGCCCGGTTATAGTAACTCGCACAATTGCCTTCGGGACTTAACCCGAATTTAGTAACTCGGACAAATGCCTTCGGGCTTAGCTCGGAATTAGTATCTCGCACAAATGCCTTCGGATCTTAGTCCGGATATGGTCACTTAGCACAAAGCCTTCGGGACTTAGCCCGGACATCATTCAAATAACCATGCACCTTTAACAATAAATCATGGCACATTCGTATTTCGTTTTCGTTAGCAAAACTCAAACACAAGACATTTATCATTCTTGCAATTTCTGCTCAATAGCCACACAAAGAGCATGATTTTAATTTGCTTAAAACATGATCTAATCAAATCATAATTTAAGCTCTTTTACTCAAGAACTTACCTCGGGTGTTGTCGAACGATTCCGATAGCTATTCGACCACTTTTTCCTTCCCTTTATCGGATTTAGTTCCCCTTTGCTCTTGAGCTTAATTAAACAAATAAATTGATTTAATCATTTGAGCATCGGAAAGAGGAACACAAGGCACTTAGCCCATTTTTATACATTAGACATTAAAGTCACATATGTACGGAATCATGAATCAAACTCAACATTTTAGCAAATTTTTCCCCCTTGGCCGAATTTTCTAAGCCAAGACAAAAGCATCAATATGCTTGCCTCTAACCGAATACATGCAACACCAATCTCCTTCCTATGGCCGAATATGCATGTCTATGTTGGGGCCGATTTCAACACTTAATACATTCTACAAGTATGTTCACTTGTATTGACTAAACACCCTTTTATTTCAAGTTCAAAACTTGGCTAATACACACATATATACACTAGTAAAGCATCCTCTCCCTTTCCATCAATTTAACACATGCATTACTCATTAATATACAAAAATTATATTCGGCCTTAGCACACAACTTGCTAGCCGATTCTTCTCCATCTAGCAACCAATGCACATATGTGCTCACTCAAAAATGCTAAAAAGAAGATTCAAGAATCATCAATCCACCATCACATGCATCATTAACAAGCTTCATATTTAGCATGCAATGGCATTAACACAAAATCTACCTAGGCCGAATATCATCCCCATGACATAGCAAAGATTTGAACCATGGGCTAATTAGAACTCAAGCTAGCAACTAAAAACATGCATGAATCTCATGGCACAACCTCAAACATACCTTGATCTAGATACAAGTATGGCCAAACCTCCTCCTAATCCTCTTCCAAACCAAACATGAAGCAAGAACTCCTTCCTCCTTCTTTTGAATTTTCGGCCAAATGAAGATGAAAAAGGATGAATAAAATTTTCTCTTTTCTTTTCTTTAACTCACGGCAATGGGGGGGGGAACAACTACACACTTTTTTTTTTGTTTTCATGATATTCCCTTTCATTATTTTATGCCCTTGCTCCTTATTTTATTTTTTTCCACCCATGATGCACCAACACAACATGTCTATGACATGTCTTGCCCATCACACTTGGTCTACCATGCTTGTCATGGCCGGCCACTACTAGTTAGGGGGGGAATTTGACATGCAAGTCCCCCCTTTTTATTTCATGCTCTAATAGGTCCTTATGCTTCGACCTATCACATTTCAAAAATGTCGCACATAAGTCCTATTGACTAAATTCACATGCAATCGACTAAATCGAAGCTTGAAATTTTCACATATTCATAATTACATATTCTAGACAATAAATATCACATTCAAACATTTCGGTGACTCGGTTTAGCGGTCCCGAAACCACTTCCCGACTAGGGTCAATTTTGGGCTGTCACATGGACTTTGAGGATATGTTCTACAAAGAAATAATTATGGGACAAGAGATTTATGGAATGATTGGAAGGACCAATCAGTTATCTAAATAAGGAAGACTTAATATGATAAGAGCAGGAGAACTAGCGTATAAAAGAATTGTAACCCCCTAAACCAGGCCTAGACGTTATGGCCGAATCTCAAAGATCACGTTGGCCATGATGATGGCGCAGAAAGTGTTTAGCTATTTTCTTTCAAAAATCATTCTCTATTATTTTAAATCAGCGTGTTGATTTTCTTGAGAAAATATAAAGTAATCTCTTTGAACTTCTTTGGAAAGATATTTCTAGAAATCAAATGACTTTGAAAAGTCCAAGTTTGATTATTTGAAGTAAACATCTTAATTTGGAAATGTTGCATCAGAAAATTGTCAAAAATTATATTTGTTGATTTAAAATCATTATTTGATACATTTATTTGATTATTTGAATAAAATAAATTAAAGTTTAGTAAAAACGTGTTCTTGAATTTGAAATAAAATCATTAGGTTGAATCATAATTTTGTTGAAAAATCCAATTTTTCCTATCGATTTGATAAACTATTTGTAATAATTATTTTAAAACCAAATCATGCAAAATAAATCCAAAATCCAAATTACTGTCCCATGTCATAGTCCACAAAAAATAATTAAATAGTCCCAAAAATACCAAATAATGAAGTATAAAAGTTTACTTTCAAAATGTCTAAGTACTCCCCTGTAAGCCCAACCCATGTCTTAATCTCGTGGGTTATTTGAAAAGTCAGGAATTAGAGGGGTGAACTTTTAAAGCCCAATGTGAATTCAACATAAAAGAAAACAATGTTCAAGTCATACATTTCTTAATTATAACAACATTTATATTTCAACATAATTTCACATATAGCAAGGTGCATGAGAATGTCGATGCAGAGCTTTTTCAGAAATCAGTACAAGTTTTTCAAGAACATTCCTACCCATCTCTGCTACACACCAATAAAGAGTTCTTGAGAACACGTCCCTCTAATGACATACCACGTTGTGGCCAAGCTACTCAATATTGCAGACAAGTTGCACGTGGTGGACAAACCACTCAATAACGTTGTGGCCAAGCCATTTAATATCGTAGAAGAGTTGCACGTTGTGGACAAGCCACTCAATATCACAGTCAAGCTACATGTTGTGGACAAGCCACTCAATAACATTGTGGTCAAGCCACTTAATATTGTAGTAAAACTGCCAAAGTCTTCCTCCTTCTATAATCATTCCAACCTTACGCATGTGATATGGCATATGAACAGTATTTTCAGTGGGCATGCTTAACATGTGAATCAAATTTATAATCAACACAATCATCATACTTAAAATGTGAATTGAATTTAATCAGTTAAATGAGCATGTTTAACATGCAAATCATATTTCAATTATCATAACAGTGGCATGATTTATATATATCATTCATAATAAACATTGCCATAAAATCACATATTATGAGAATTAGTATGTACACATAATTTGACGGATTTAGCATCACATTTTGAATACATAACGTATTCTTAATATTTCACATAATGGAGATATTTAACAAGGTTTCAAATTTTAAATAACTATATGTATATTATTTAACACTAGGCTACTTACTTGCTTGTTTATGAATTGACAAAATTATTAATAAAATATGGGGTGTGACAAGAATGATAAAATTGTGGTGGTATTCGTTGGAATAAATGATGCAGAAAGATGGTTTTTGCATAGTAGTTCGAACAAGATAGCAAAGTACCATCAGGGTATTGCTATGGTAAAACTCACTAAGTACTCATGTACTTACAAGACTTGTTATTTCTTTTTAGGTACTTGGGATGCGACTTTACTTGAAGGGACAATGCCAAATGTACCATAGGGACCCTAACAGTTGATTGAGTGCTGTAGGGAGTCAACATTGGCCCAAACATGAACAAAAACATCACCTAGAAGGGGGTATTGCGATATTGAAGCATGAAAGTCGTGGTACCCCAGACAATGTTGAAGCGAAGAGTATTAAGGTCATTTACAGTGGTATCGCGATACTAGCTATGGATACCGCGATACCCAATCTCCCAAGGGCCCCCTATTTCAATACCATCGTAGATATTGTGATCGGACCATGGGTATCATGATACCCCTGAAAAAAGGAGATAAAAAATTACTATAGGGGTAGTCCTTGTCCAAATCCAACACAAATCAAGAACACACGCTGAAGGGCATTTTGGGCACAACTTTTGGTTTGTAATCAAAACAAAAAGCCTTCTTTTAGTTGAAAGAAAGGAAAGACTTTTAAACTATTCATCTTTTTCATCTTTTTAGCTTAGGGTTTAGTTGTTTTCTTTATCTTTTTAGGGTTAAACTCTTTCTTTTCTGATTTTATGTTAAGTTAGTTAGTTAAGTTTACTGTAGCTTGGTGTGAATGACCTTTTAATACTTCAACTTTCTTTGTATTCACACTTTAATCCATAGTTTAATCTCATTCCACTCTGTTTCATTTCACTTGTTAAAAATTGTTTCTTTGGTGTTTTTATTCATCTAACTTGATGCTATTGTTGTGTTCTCCAAGCTTTTCCAATAAAGCTTGGGTTTTTATTGCTTTACTTTGATTTTAAGTTAATGAAATATTTGATTGATTATCTGTTATTAATGTGTTTAGAATTAAGCATGAGTAGCTAAATCCTTAGTGGTTGGTTGATGGAAATGTTGGGTAGTTGATTTTTGGGTTTAAGGACTAAATCGTAAAATCTAGACTAAATTGAATAGATTTCAAAACCTAAGATTGACACCCCTACGGGAAAATTTAGATAACTGAGACTGAGAGATCTTATCGGGCATCAATTCGGTTGTCCTAGATTAGATTGATGAGGTCGAGAGATAAACCAGACTAATTTGTCTAACTTGGTAACATTAAGACTAAGAGGTCAAATTGAACCAATATAGGAGTATTAGTGATTTAGATCCCTAATTCAAATGCTAACCAGCAACATAAAAATCAATTAACCGCTGTCTGTTATCAAATTTGTTAGTTTCATAGTTTGTGTGATTTACAATTTAGCCTTTTTATGGTTTTAGATAATTAATTATCTTAATTCTCCTTCAATTATGATTTCTTTTAACATGACACCTAGTGAGTAGTTAGGTAGACTCCCGAATTGCATGCTATAAGTTTAGAATCACTTGAGCATGAAACTTTCTTGGGTTTGATCCTTGGAATACTTGTGAGTTCCATTGTAACACTAAAATTATAACAACTGACCTATCACAGTTGCAGTACTGGAACGACGAAAATGTGCAAGTGTACACAATCGTTAACAAGTAGTAAAGTGACAAGTACTGTCAAGTTATCGTACCTAATGGGACTGTGAAAGAAAATATTTATGAAATGCAACTTTAAACAAATTGGTCAATGAAAAATACATTGATTTGAAGAGGTGTTGTAAAAACTAAAAATTAACTAATAAATTAAAGAAAAGTAAAAGTAAAAATGTTCTAAGGCACGATTTCAAAAAGTTGAGTCTAATCAAGATGACATAAATGTGTTAGATCAATTTTATTCTTTAACTTAGATTAATTAAAGTTGTGTTCATGTTGTTATGAATAATTTCATGGCAACTCAATACATTCATAACTAATGCACATACTTACCTATTAAAACTCATTAATCTCTTGAACATATTTCTTTGTGGATGCAAACAATTAATCAAATTTTAATAAGAAAATATAAGATTAAGTGGGTAATAGTATATCGCTATATCGAAAAAATTTAGTCACAATAATCATACAAGTTATGCAAGGCTAATGTATATGTGCATTTTTGGTTGTAGATACATGCCATTATGGGTGAGAAAAATGGCTTATAAAATGGCCTATTTTCATCCACACGGGCAGAGAAATGGGTGTGTGTCTCAGTCGTGTGTGGCACACGGCCAGGTGACATGGCCATGTGTCCCCTGTAGCTTTCAAAATGTTGCAAGTCAAGCTGTTACGCGGCCTAGCACACGACCTGGCACATGGGTGTCTGAGGTTACTTCAAAGGGTACACGGCCTAGCACACGGGACTGTGGCTTGGCCGTGTGGCCCAAGTCATTGAGTTCCACGGGCACAGACGGGCTGGGACACGGCCGTGTGTCCCCATTTCGAATGCCCACATGGCCTAAGACACGGGTGTGGCTTTTGGCTGTATGAGTCACACGGACTTGTGACCATTGCAGCATTGAAATTTTTAAATGTTTTCTAAAAAATTCTCTGAGTTCCCGATTTAGCCCTAACTTATTTCTAACGCGCGTTTAGGGCCTCAAAATCTCGTATAAGGGACCATATGTATGATTTTGATTGGTTTTGATATGAAATGTTTGAAATTTCTATCCATTTGATTTGTAAACTTCGGTAATGCTTTGTTACTCTATTCTGGCAACGGATTCAGGTTAGGGGTATTACAAGGTGACTGTCGAACAGATTTTCACCGTTCGTGCAAAACTGTAAAAAATAAACCAAATTTGTGCAAATTTATCATAAAAATAATTAGAATTGAATATTTTAATAATTTCAGTACAAATTAATTATTTTATAATTAAATTACGAATTTCGACAAAAATTACTATAGAACTGCATGGATTAGAGCTCAAAATGTGCTGAAAAAGTGTATATATTTTTGTGTTTCCGTACCCCCAAACTTAGTTCATTGCTCGTCCTAAGTAATGCACAAATTGTAAAAAAAGTTGCTTGAAATAAACTTTTAAAATTTTCTTCAGAAAGCATTTCTCCCAAATTATAAGTTTAGTGTAATTATGCTCAAGAACAAGAACTTTGAAATTATGCCTCTCGAGTATTCATATTGTTCGAATTATTTAAATTATTATCATGATAGCAAGAATTGACTAAATGTTTTCTCAATAAAGATATGCTAAATTCTTACCAATTAATTTTTATTCCCTTATTTAAGACTAAACTGCATTCAATAAGTTTAACTTATGCCTTCATATGTTGAACTTAGCAATTTCTCTCCACTAATGTAGACAACACAAAAATATGAATCAATAGGTCTTTTAAATAGGTTGTAACGTGACTAGGCTATAGGTAGGTAAAAGATGGATAAGTTGAAGCTAAAAACCCTAGACTCAGCTTGCATTGGACCTTCAAAATAAATACATTCAAATTCACCAACTCATTTTGCATTTGAGAACACATGCTCTTTCTACTTTTTTAGTACATACATTCTTTCTCTCTTTTTTTTAACATGAATTATTATTGCATGTACTACAATTTTTGAGCATTTGATACTTTTCTCAACTCCCCCAAACTTATTTTTAGGGAATATTCTGGATAGACTGAATCTAGTGTTTGAGACAATTTAGAGATAATTATGAGAGAATGGGTGACAAATTATTGCAAAAGATCCAAGAAAATCAGGCCATATAGTCTAAAAGTTGGGTTTCAATGGATAAATATTCATTGAGGTCAGGTTGAAAGGCTCAAATGGTCCAAATAAATGTTTGTCTAAATCAATGTCAAAATCTTGCCTTAAGAAATTATTAAGTCGATTATAGAGACTTAAACTTTCATGCATGCCTAGATCTCCTAAGGAATTAAAAATTTTATTGTACAATTTAAAAACTTTATTAAAATTGACATTTATGTCATAGTTCAGCTAACATAGCAATTATTGATATAGTAAAATATAACTTAATCATAATTATAAGAAAAATGTATTCTGAAAAGAAAAAAAAAGGAAAAAAATTTAAATTTTTGGTCCCCCTATTTAAGATGAACAATGTCCCCATTGTTAAAAACAATAGAGAGAACGAAAATAGGGAAGTGAATAAATATTGTACACCAGGTAGGACCCTAGGAAAATGAGGTGAGTCATGTTTGATTGCTTAAATACCAAGCTTTTCCTAGGTAGATCCAATCCTAAACATGTACATATCTATTTCCACTCTTCTTATTTTACAAAATTTTCAATTTTATTAATAATTTCCACCTCTTATTTTATTTTGCGAGAAATAAAATTATCCTAAAAGAACCTAAACCTAAAAACTTAAAATATCCTAAGAAATAAAATAAAGTAAAGACAAGATCCCCCCCTTTTATTTATTTATAGATCCCTTAGAATTAGACCCATCTTTTGCTTCATCGTCATTGTTTTTGCTTGAATCGCCCATTCCCTCCTCGACATTGGAGTCCATGGTTCAAATATAAAGCCTAGAAATTCAGGCACAAAAATAAACGGGTCATGAAATATTTTTGTAAAAGCGCCTCTCATTGAGTCATCTTGTATTTTTTAGTATCTCCAATAAGCTAGTTATTGTCACTGCATATGTTGCATTATGTCCACCAACTTTGATATTTCATCACAAAGATCTGGGCGAGACGAACGAGTTCTAAGTGTTGGGATAGCATTGTCAGGTTCGGACATTGGTTCAGTTGGCTCTGCCAAATTAGGAATTTCAATTGGTTGCATTGGTTCTATCTCTATAGGAACTTCTTCTTCTTCGGGTTCATCGCTCGATTCATCTTGCTATTACAGAACAGAATTTCTTGCTACCTAGAATAGGTCCGAATCTATGATTGTGCCTTAGCCATACCCTGTCATCTTTACGTTTGCAAGAATTTTAGCTTTTAAGCACAAAACTGTTA
Source organism: Gossypium hirsutum (assembly GCF_007990345.1). Lineage (NCBI taxonomy): Eukaryota > Viridiplantae > Streptophyta > Magnoliopsida > Malvales > Malvaceae > Gossypium > Gossypium hirsutum. The sequence goes on along the minus strand of NC_053448.1, from coordinate 24,298,165 downwards.
TCGTCAAGGGAAAGTAAGCTAGACGAGAACGTCTAGCGGCATAGTTTCAAATTTCTCTTAGGATGATCTTTCTCATACCAATGGTCTTTCCCATCATAATTAAGTATGGCAAGACCATTCATTCTACTGAAATCGTAGTCCTATGTGAGATAGGCATAAGACTGAACCAAGTAAAATAAAACCATTCCTTCCCTAATGGTGTAAAATATTCTCTTTGACAAGTGTGAGTCTCATGAATAGTCCATTTAGAACATGGAACTGTAATTTCCTCTAGAATCTCTTGCAATTTTTCAACCTCAATATTTTCCATTAATAGTGTTTGAGTTTATTGGTACCTTGATTCCTCAGACAGAGACTTCTGTTAATTCACTTGAGGTCAAATTTGCATAAAATTCCCGGACAAACTCATCATTTGCACTCAGTCTTTTCTCACAAAACACTTCCCAATTAAAAGCTTCAGAAACTTGTCAAATACTCTCCATGAAATTAGTATAGTTTCTTTCTTTTAATGTAATACTTTTTTCTGGGAGCATTTGTTGATTTTTGACTATGTTGTTGTATCTTGCTTTGGCTTCTTCATAATAGAATTTGTTTTGTGATTCTTCGACTTAGACAGAGGCACGAGTTCTTTTATGAGGCATGATTTAACCACCTTTGTAAAAATTAATATGAACTTAAAAAAATAAAGAGAATGTAAAGCTAATGGTGTCGGTTTAGGGTTGGTTGGAGGGTGATTGTTTGGTGACTTGATGGTTGCAGCAAGTTTCGACGGTGGTGTGCTGCAAAGGAAGCATGGGAGCGTACAAGTAGTGTGTGCGATGCAAGGGTGGGCCTAGGCTAAGGGGAAAGAATCAGCAGCAACGCACGAGGGAGTAGTAGCAACTGTAGTGCACAAGGGGGTAAGATGAGTGAACAAGGTTGTTTGAGGCGCTGAGTGGGTGAACTGAAGAGGGCTGGGCTGGTGTGTACGAGCAGCTAAATGTTGGACGTGCTTGGTGCTTTGATCGTTAGTTGTGCAGTTGAGGCTAGCAGTTGCTGTTGCTAGCAACTTAGGACGTGCAGTGTTAGGGTGTTTAGAGGGTGGAATGTGCTAGGAATGATGGAAGGAAAAGGTAAATGGGAAGGTGGTATTTAAAGTGTGAGTATGAGGGAGTTTCACTCAAATTCTTAGAGCAAAATAATAATAAAATATTATAAATCCTAATGTTATATAAAGTTAATAACACTTAATATATAATTTAAGTATATTAATATATTATTTACTATTACCTTAGTTATTAAAACAAAAACTCTTAAGTAAAATAATGATAAAATACTGAATGGCTCTAATCATATACAAGGTTAATAAAAATTAATATATATTATATAAAATATAATTATATATTAGTTGTTATCATCCTATAAAATAAAAATTAAAAACCTTTATTTTAGCTGTTTTAAAATATTTACAGAAAAAGACAGCTAATTTCAATATTTACAAAATTGATAGTAAATTATTGTAAATAATTCATTTAAGTACCTGGACTTAAAGATAATTTAAAAATTGAGCTGTAAACTAAAACTTGGATAAAAATTGACCATTTTATTCGATAAATTAAAATTTTATTTTGTCACTTAAGAAATACTTTCTTCGAAGATTATGTTAAAATCAATTCCCAGGAAAGATTGGAGGGGTCAAAAGCGGTCCCGCTTAAGTTCCAATCTCCTAGACAAAATTCTTTTTAACATATTAATCCAAAAAATATAGCCTAAGTCATTTACTTAACAGAAGAATTGAAAAAGATTAGGCATTCGATAAAATGAGCGAGGTTTTATCCTACTAAATTTTATCCCCCCAACAATGTTTCAAGCATTGAGCGTTAACTCTGAAATTACCTCTCTTATTGTTAAGTTCAACAACCCCATATGGGAAAACTTGATGAATAGTGAATGGACTTGACCAACGTGATTTTAACTTACCTAGAAAGAACCTTAATCTAGAATTGAACAACAAGACTTGCTGATCTGCTTCAAATTCTTGGACTCGGATGTGCTTGTCATGCCATCTTTTCAATCTCTCCTTGAATACTTTGGCATTTTTATGAGAACATTTGAAATTCTTCGAGCTCACTAAGTTCTTCTATTTCTCTTTAGCAAGCTTGATATCCAAGTTGAGCTGTAGGAGAGTCTAGTAAGCTTTATGTTCTAACTCTAAGGGAAAATGAACCAACCGATAGGGAAACATCCCTAAAGGTGTTTTGTATGTTGTCCTAGAGGCCCCTAAAGCATTGTCCATTCTTTTGGACCAATCTCGTCAGTTTGGACAAACTACCTTCTCGAGTATACCTCTTATCTCCTTATTTGCCAATTCAACTTGCCCATTTGTCTGCGGATGGTAAGCTATGGCAACCTTGTGCTTCACTCTATGTTTATCAAGCAACCATTTCAACTATTTGTTCACAAAATGGGACCCCTCATCACTGATGATAGCCCGAAAATTTCCAAACCTTGTGACCACATGTGCCTGGAAAAACTTCATTATAACATTGGTATCATTCGTCGAATATGTCTTGGCCTCAACCCACTTAGATACGTAGTCTCCTGCTACCAATATATACTTGTGACTGAAAGACAAAGGGAAAGGACCAAGAAAGTTAATACCCCAAACAACAAATAATTCTACCTCAATGATGTTTGTGCGAGGCATCTCATTTCTGTTGGTGATGTTTCCAACCCTCTGGCATCGATTACAACTTTTAACGTAGGCATCTGTATCTTTGAATAGATTTAGCCAAAAGAATCCGGGTTGCAATACTTTGAGTGCAGTACATGAACCTTCGAAGTGTCCCCCACTTAGAGTTGTGTGACAATTATATAAAATCTTATGTACCTCATTTTGCCACGCATCTCTTGATCATTCTTCCCAAAAATAGTACTTCACATCATAAAGAAACTTTTTCTTTTGTTTATACGTCTTATCAAGCAACATCAAACCACATGCTAAATAGTTAGAAAAATCAACAAACCAAGGGGTGTTATGGACGTGATTTACCTCAAGTATGTGCTCGTCCGAAAATGTCTCCTGGATGGGTACAAGAGGAGAAATTCCTTCTTGTGGTTTTAATTTGGATAAATGATCTACTACTTGGTTTTCTACCCCTTTTCGATCTTGAATTTCTAGATCAAACTCTTGGAGTAGAAGTACCCATCGAATCAACCTCGACATGGCATCTTTCTTCGAAAGTAAATATTTAATTGTCGAATGATCCGTAGAGACAGACATTTTGGTACCTACAAGATAAGATCAGAACTTGTCAAAAGTAAATACATTAGAAAGTAACTATTTCCCTATTACCGTATAACTCATTTGAGCTCTTGTTAGAGTCTGATTTGCATAGTAGATGGGGTGAAAAGCATTGTTCCTTCGCTGGCCCATCACAGCTCCTACCGCAAAGTCACTTACGTCACACATTAACTCAAACGGAAAATCCCAATTAGGTGTGACGATAATTGGTATTGAAACTAACCGATTCTTCATATTACTAAAAGCTTTCAAACATTCTTCATTAAAATTGAATGTTGTATCCTTCTCCAATAATTTGCATAAAGGTTTAGCAATTTTGGAGAAGTCTTTGACGAATCTTCGATAAAATCTAACATGACCCGAAAAGCTCCTAACACCCTTTACAGATGTTAGAGGTGGGAGTTTCTCAATAACATCCACCTTTTCTTTATCTACCTCGATTTCTTGTCTTGTTATTTGGTGCCCCAAAATAATACCTTATCGTACCATGAAATGACACTTTTCCTAGTTGAGTAGAAGGTTTGTTTCTTCACACCGCCTTAGTACCTTGGCTAGGTTAGCTAGGTAATCATCGTAAGTGTCTCCAAACACTAAAAAATCATCCATAAAAACTTTCAAAAACTTTTCCACCATGTCAATAAAAATTTCCATCATACATCTTTAAAATGTAGCAAGTGCATTACATAAACCAAATGGCATGCATCTAAATGCGAACGTACCATACGGGCATGTGAATGTTGTTTTGTATTGATCCTTCGGTGCTACTCTGATCTGATTGTACCCTGAGTATCCATCAAGAAAACAATAATAGTTTTGCCCCATGAATTTCTCAATAATTTGTCCAAGCAGGCAAAGGAAAGTGGTCTTTCCTAGTCCCCTTGTTCAACTTTCAGTAATCTATGCAAATTCTCCATCCCATAATTGTTCTAGTCGGTATTAACTTGTTCTTTTTGTTCTCCACAACCGTAATGCCTCTTTTCTTTGGCACATACTGGACCGGACTTACCCATGAACTATTTAAGATGGGGTAAATTATGCCCACATCTAACCACTTAATGATTTATTTTTTACCATGTCTTCTATAATGGGGTTCAATCTTCGTTGTCCATCAATTCTCCCTTTCTTTTCATCTTCTAGCATGATCTTGTGCATGTATATGGATGGACTAATACCACGAATATTAGCTATGGTCTCTCCAATAGACTTCTTGAATTGTTTCAACACTAAGATCAGTTTCTCTTCATGTGCTTCAATTAACTCTACTGAAACAATCACAGGCAAAGTTGAAGAATTACCTAAATAAACATATATGAAGTGCGAGGGAAGTACCTTTAGTGCTAATTTAGGTGGCTCTTCGGTTGATGTTTTTGGTTGGACATAATCTCTGCTCTCTAATTTAAAGATTCAAAACGAGATAGTAGATTAAATCCCTTCTAGTTAGTTTCTAGCAAAGCAAAATATTCCTCCCTCTCTTCATCATTCTAAGGGCTTGATATCAAAATTGGTTCCGATGAGTCCTAAATAGAGTTGAGTTCCCATTCTACTGCTAAATCTTCTAACTCAGATACTACAGAACACTCATCAATTACATCAGGAAACCGCATAGATTTAAAAACATTGAACGTTACCTAATCGTCATGAACGCGCATGGTAAGCTCTCCCTTCTACACATCAATAAGGGTCCTTCTAGTTTCTAGGAAAGACCTTATTAGGATGATCAACATTTTTTTATCTGTTTCAAAGTCTAGGAAAACAAAATCAGTACGAAAAATAAATTTGTCTACACGTACTAATACATACTCGATTTTTCCTTTCGGATGTGCTAAGAATCGATCTGCTAACTGAAGCGTGACCGTAGTTGGTCTAGCTTCACCTATCCCAAATTTGTAAATATGGACATGAGCATCAAGTTGATACTCGCACCCAAATCACATAGTGCCTTACCACATTAAGGTGCTCCAATATTGCAAGGTATGGTAAAACATCCAAGGTCCTTAATCTTTGGCGTAGTTTATCTTATAGATATGCGCTGCATTCCTTCGTCAAAGCTATCGTTTCAAATTCTTCAAGTCTTTATTTCGTAGACAAGATATCCTTCATGAATTTGATGTAGTTTGGCATCTACTCAAGTGCTTTTACCAACAGAATGTTGATATGAAGTTGTTTGAGTACGCCTAAGAACGTTTTGAACTAGACTTCCTACCTCTACTTCTGAAGTCTTTGAGGGTAGGGTGGTGGAGGATTCTTAACTTGAACTGGGCACTCAGCCTGTTGTGGCACTTCTACATCTAACAAAGGTGTTAATTTATCGAAATCGACTGGGTCAGAAGTTATCTTATCAGATTTTACAGATTTTGGTTTTGGTGAGGATGGATTTTCAACACTTGGTTGAACTGCCACTTTATCTCGAGCATCAGTTGGCTCTTCTTCAACTTCGACAGTCTTGGGTTCTATCGTCTTTTCACTCCTTAGTGTCAATGCTTTACAATGCTCCTTCCACAGATTTCTTGGGTTCTTCGCATCACTAGGAAAAGCACCGTATGGTCGGTTCCTAAGTTCAATAGCAAGTTAACCCACTTGATTCTCAAAATTCCTTAATGTGGTGTTATTCTTTGCCATATATGCCTTCAATAGGTTATCTAGACTACTAGAGGGTTCAGCTTGAGTTGGTTTATGATCTTATTGGGTAACTAAAGTGGCTGTGTTGATATGGGTTTACTGTAAGTGTTACTAAGTCTAGCCCCTTGGTTACTCCAAGAGAAATCTGGATGATTTCGCCAAAATGGGTTATAGAAATTGGATTGTAGTCTCTGCCTACCTCGATTTTGGTTACCCATGTAATACATGGATTATGGGTTTGATGGGCATTCTTCGAACAAGTGCCCCTCCCCACAATAAACACAGGCTACATTTTTGAATTAATTTGGTGGCTAAGCTGTAAAATTATTAAACCCATTAATAGTAAAGTTTTTAAGCATTGAGCATATCTAAATACTTGAGATGGGAGTGAAGTGAGAGCGTCCACTTCATGTATTCTTGCAACTCGTCTTCCTGACGCCGCTCGATTGGTTGGCAATTAGTAATTGTTGCTGGCAATTCTCTCAATGATTTCATAAGTCTCATTATAAGACTTAGAAAGGAGAGCACCATTGTAACACCCTATACCCAACCTGGTCTCCAAGCCCGAATACGAGATGCCACACCATTGTCTCATGTCATATACAACAAGTAAAAGTTCAATCTCAGCGAAACATCTTGCATTTTAGTATTCGTATAGGTTTTAAGTCAATTATCCTTGATAGTTATCAATGCTACATGCTAACCATACATCAAATAGTCTTAAAATAATAATTAAACATGCATAAGGTCAATTTAACAAAATCTCAAATCTGTCACGTAGGTATCGATACTGGCACTAGGGTATCGATATCCTCTTTAAGTGGTATCGGTACCACCTGGAAAAATGATACCAAACTTGTATTTTGTTTCTCAATTAAAAGCCAAAGTCTAAAAAATTATCGATACCTTCCATGAAATATCGATATTTTAAACCCGAGTATCGATACTCGAGCAAAGGTACCGATACCAAATCTTTATTCTAACTTCTTGAACATTTAAAACCATAGAGGTACCGATTTTAAAACCAAATTATTGATACCTCTACTCCAAAACTCAAAAATGCAACATACATAAGCAATTAATCCATTCCAATTTAGTTCCTAAACATTATGCATCAATTACTTTAACAAATAATCATTCAACAGCCTAATTAATAGTTCAATATCACAAAATAGTGTTCAAGCAAGTAACGTCAATCCATCCACATGTTCATGAACCCAAGCATAACATTAACATGTAGTCCTTATAAACTGAACCAAAAACCAACAAAATGTCTAAAAGTTAACATGGCTGTAATAAGTCTACCACATTACCTTATTTTACAAAACGTAAATTAATATAGAACACTTACAAAATAACAAATGGACTTGCTTAGATCACCTCTCGAAAACCACACCGCTCACACCGACCTTCTCGAGTATACCTCTTATCTCCTTATTTGCCAATTCAACTTGCCCATTTGTCTGCGGATGGTAAGCTATGGCAACCTTGTGCTTCACTCTATGTTTATCAAGCAACCATTTCAACTATTTGTTCACAAAATGGGACCCCTCATCACTGATGATAGCCCGAAAATTTCCAAACCTTGTGACCACATGTGCCTGGAAAAACTTCATTATAACATTGGTATCATTCGTCGAATATGTCTTGGCCTCAACCCACTTAGATACGTAGTCTCCTGCTACCAATATATACTTGTGACTGAAAGACAAAGGGAAAGGACCAAGAAAGTTAATACCCCAAACAACAAATAATTCTACCTCAATGATGTTTGTGCGAGGCATCTCATTTCTGTTGGTGATGTTTCCAACCCTCTGGCATCGATTACAACTTTTAACGTAGGCATCTGTATCTTTGAATAGATTTAGCCAAAAGAATCCGGGTTGCAATACTTTGAGTGCAGTACATGAACCTTCGAAGTGTCCCCCACTTAGAGTTGTGTGACAATTATATAAAATCTTATGTACCTCATTTTGCCACGCATCTCTTGATCATTCTTCCCAAAAATAGTACTTCACATCATAAAGAAACTTTTTCTTTTGTTTATACGTCTTATCAAGCAACATCAAACCACATGCTAAATAGTTAGAAAAATCAACAAACCAAGGGGTGTTATGGACGTGATTTACCTCAAGTATGTGCTCGTCCGAAAATGTCTCCTGGATGGGTACAAGAGGAGAAATTCCTTCTTGTGGTTTTAATTTGGATAAATGATCTACTACTTGGTTTTCTACCCCTTTTCGATCTTGAATTTCTAGATCAAACTCTTGGAGTAGAAGTACCCATCGAATCAACCTCGACATGGCATCTTTCTTCGAAAGTAAATATTTAATTGTCGAATGATCCGTAGAGACAGACATTTTGGTACCTACAAGATAAGATCAGAACTTGTCAAAAGTAAATACATTAGAAAGTAACTATTTCCCTATTACCGTATAACTCATTTGAGCTCTTGTTAGAGTCTGATTTGCATAGTAGATGGGGTGAAAAGCATTGTTCCTTCGCTGGCCCATCACAGCTCCTACCGCAAAGTCACTTACGTCACACATTAACTCAAACGGAAAATCCCAATTAGGTGTGACGATAATTGGTATTGAAACTAACCGATTCTTCATATTACTAAAAGCTTTCAAACATTCTTCATTAAAATTGAATGTTGTATCCTTCTCCAATAATTTGCATAAAGGTTTAGCAATTTTGGAGAAGTCTTTGACGAATCTTCGATAAAATCTAACATGACCCGAAAAGCTCCTAACACCCTTTACAGATGTTAGAGGTGGGAGTTTCTCAATAACATCCACCTTTTCTTTATCTACCTCGATTTCTTGTCTTGTTATTTGGTGCCCCAAAATAATACCTTATCGTACCATGAAATGACACTTTTCCTAGTTGAGTAGAAGGTTTGTTTCTTCACACCGCCTTAGTACCTTGGCTAGGTTAGCTAGGTAATCATCGTAAGTGTCTCCAAACACTAAAAAATCATCCATAAAAACTTTCAAAAACTTTTCCACCATGTCAATAAAAATTTCCATCATACATCTTTAAAATGTAGCAAGTGCATTACATAAACCAAATGGCATGCATCTAAATGCGAACGTACCATACGGGCATGTGAATGTTGTTTTGTATTGATCCTTCGGTGCTACTCTGATCTGATTGTACCCTGAGTATCCATCAAGAAAACAATAATAGTTTTGCCCCATGAATTTCTCAATAATTTGTCCAAGCAGGCAAAGGAAAGTGGTCTTTCCTAGTCCCCTTGTTCAACTTTCAGTAATCTATGCAAATTCTCCATCCCATAATTGTTCTAGTCGGTATTAACTTGTTCTTTTTGTTCTCCACAACCGTAATGCCTCTTTTCTTTGGCACATACTGGACCGGACTTACCCATGAACTATTTAAGATGGGGTAAATTATGCCCACATCTAACCACTTAATGATTTATTTTTTTACCATGTCTTCTATAATGGGGTTCAATCTTCGTTGTCCATCAATTCTCCCTTTCTTTTCATCTTCTAGCATGATCTTGTGCATGTATATGGATGGACTAATACCACGAATATTAGCTATGGTCTCTCCAATAGACTTCTTGAATTGTTTCAACACTAAGATCAGTTTCTCTTCATGTGCTTCAATTAACTCTACTGAAACAATCACAGGCAAAGTTGAAGAATTACCTAAATAAACATATATGAAGTGCGAGGGAAGTACCTTTAGTGCTAATTTAGGTGGCTCTTCGGTTGATGTTTTTGGTTGGACATAATCTCTGCTCTCTAATTTAAAGATTCAAAACGAGATAGTAGATTAAATCCCTTCTAGTTAGTTTCTAGCAAAGCAAAATATTCCTCCCTCTCTTCATCATTCTAAGGGCTTGATATCAAAATTGGTTCCGATGAGTCCTAAATAGAGTTGAGTTCCCATTCTACTGCTAAATCTTCTAACTCAGATACTACAGAACACTCATCAATTACATCAGGAAACCGCATAGATTTAAAAACATTGAACGTTACCTAATCGTCATGAACGCGCATGGTAAGCTCTCCCTTCTACACATCAATAAGGGTCCTTCTAGTTTCTAGGAAAGACCTTATTAGGATGATCAACATTTTTTTATCTGTTTCAAAGTCTAGGAAAACAAAATCAGTACGAAAAATAAATTTGTCTACACGTACTAATACATACTCGATTTTTCCTTTCGGATGTGCTAAGAATCGATCTGCTAACTGAAGCGTGACCGTAGTTGGTCTAGCTTCACCTATCCCAAATTTGTAAATATGGACATGAGCATCAAGTTGATACTCGCACCCAAATCACATAGTGCCTTACCACATTAAGGTGCTCCAATATTGCAAGGTATGGTAAAACATCCAAGGTCCTTAATCTTTGGCGTAGTTTATCTTATAGATATGCGCTGCATTCCTTCGTCAAAGCTATCGTTTCAAATTCTTCAAGTCTTTATTTCGTAGACAAGATATCCTTCATGAATTTGATGTAGTTTGGCATCTACTCAAGTGCTTTTACCAACAGAATGTTGATATGAAGTTGTTTGAGTACGCCTAAGAACGTTTTGAACTAGACTTCCTACCTCTACTTCTGAAGTCTTTGAGGGTAGGGTGGTGGAGGATTCTTAACTTGAACTGGGCACTCAGCCTGTTGTGGCACTTCTACATCTAACAAAGGTGTTAATTTATCGAAATCGACTGGGTCAGAAGTTATCTTATCAGATTTTACAGATTTTGGTTTTGGTGAGGATGGATTTTCAACACTTGGTTGAACTGCCACTTTATCTCGAGCATCAGTTGGCTCTTCTTCAACTTCGACAGTCTTGGGTTCTATCGTCTTTTCACTCCTTAGTGTCAATGCTTTACAATGCTCCTTCCACAGATTTCTTGGGTTCTTCGCATCACTAGGAAAAGCACCGTATGGTCGGTTCCTAAGTTCAATAGCAAGTTAACCCACTTGATTCTCAAAATTCCTTAATGTGGTGTTATTCTTTGCCATATATGCCTTCAATAGGTTATCTAGACTACTAGAGGGTTCAGCTTGAGTTGGTTTATGATCTTATTGGGTAACTAAAGTGGCTGTGTTGATATGGGTTTACTGTAAGTGTTACTAAGTCTAGCCCCTTGGTTACTCCAAGAGAAATCTGGATGATTTCGCCAAAATGGGTTATAGAAATTGGATTGTAGTCTCTGCCTACCTCGATTTTGGTTACCCATGTAATACATGGATTATGGGTTTGATGGGCATTCTTCGAACAAGTGCCCCTCCCCACAATAAACACAGGCTACATTTTTGAATTAATTTGGTGGCTAAGCTGTAAAATTATTAAACCCATTAATAGTAAAGTTTTTAAGCATTGAGCATATCTAAATACTTGAGATGGGAGTGAAGTGAGAGCGTCCACTTCATGTATTCTTGCAACTCGTCTTCCTGACGCCGCTCGATTGGTTGGCAATTAGTAATTGTTGCTGGCAATTCTCTCAATGATTTCATAAGTCTCATTATAAGACTTAGAAAGGAGAGCACCATTGTAACACCCTATACCCAACCTGGTCTCCAAGCCCGAATACGAGATGCCACACCATTGTCTCATGTCATATACAACAAGTAAAAGTTCAATCTCAGCGAAACATCTTGCATTTTAGTATTCGTATAGGTTTTAAGTCAATTATCCTTGATAGTTATCAATGCTACATGCTAACCATACATCAAATAGTCTTAAAATAATAATTAAACATGCATAAGGTCAATTTAACAAAATCTCAAATCTGTCACGTAGGTATCGATACTGGCACTAGGGTATCGATATCCTCTTTAAGTGGTATCGGTACCACCTGGAAAAATGATACCAAACTTGTATTTTGTTTCTCAATTAAAAGCCAAAGTCTAAAAAATTATCGATACCTTCCATGAAATATCGATATTTTAAACCCGAGTATCGATACTCGAGCAAAGGTACCGATACCAAATCTTTATTCTAACTTCTTGAACATTTAAAACCATAGAGGTACCGATTTTAAAACCAAATTATTGATACCTCTACTCCAAAACTCAAAAATGCAACATACATAAGCAATTAATCCATTCCAATTTAGTTCCTAAACATTATGCATCAATTACTTTAACAAATAATCATTCAACAGCCTAATTAATAGTTCAATATCACAAAATAGTGTTCAAGCAAGTAACGTCAATCCATCCACATGTTCATGAACCCAAGCATAACATTAACATGTAGTCCTTATAAACTGAACCAAAAACCAACAAAATGTCTAAAAGTTAACATGGCTGTAATAAGTCTACCACATTACCTTATTTTACAAAACGTAAATTAATATAGAACACTTACAAAATAACAAATGGACTTGCTTAGATCACCTCTCGAAAACCACACCGCTCACACCGGTACACTACTAATCTGTAATAGTTTAAAAGGAGTGGGTGAGCTTAACAAGCTCAGTGAATGCTCAAAATAACCACAATGCAAACAATTCATCAAGCATCAACGAAACAACCATATCGCATAACCTCAACAGTTCCAACTCTAGTATCAATTTATACTTACTTGTGTATTATTACTAGTTCTTTTCTATGGTAAACATATTCACTTTTAAGCATATATCCTATTACACATATAATCACCTAACATTCAAGCATATATCACAATATTCAAAACATCTTTATAGATAAATTGCATAAGGGTCACATACTCATTTTGTGACAGCCCAAAGTTGACCCTAGTCGGGAAGTGGTTTCGGGACCACTAAACCGAGTCACCGAAATGTTTGAATGTGATACTTATTGTGTAGAATATGTAATTATGAATGTGTGAAAATTTCAAGCTTCAATTGGGTTGATTTCATGTGAATTTAGTCAATAGGACTTATGTGAGAAAATTCTAAAATGTGATAGGTCAATGTGTGAGGACCTACTAGTGCATGTGGACAAAGGGGGGACTTGCATGTCAAATTTCCCCCCCTAATGAGTAGTGGCCGGCCATGACAAGGAAGGATGGGCAAAACATGTCATGAAACATGTTTTGTTAGTGGAAGAATAAAATAAGGAGTATGGGTAATAAAGAAATGGAAAACAAAAGAAAAAAAAATGTGTGTGTGGTGTTTGTTCCCCCCATTGCCGTGAGCTCAAGAGAAGAAAGGAGAAAAGTTTGTGTTCATCCTTTCTCACCTCCATTTTAGCCTAAATTAGAAAGAAAAACAAAGAAAAAAATTTCTCATCCTTTGGTTCATCCTTGGCCAAAAATTTTAAGGAGGAAAGAAGAAGAAAGGTGAAGAGATTCGGCCATGCATGTAGCTAGGCCAAGGTATGTTTAATGATGTTCCATGAGATGCATGCATGTTTTAGTTGTTAGCTTGAGTTCTACCTAGCCCATGGTCTAAATCTTGCTATGTGATGGAAATGGCACTTGACCATGGATGCATCATTCTTGGTTGGTGTTTGATGTTGTGGTGATGAGGCATGAGGATAAGTTAAGATTCGGCCTAGGTGGAGGTTGTGTTAATGCCATTGCATGCAAAATATGAAGCTTGTTAATGATGCATGTGATGATGGCTTGATGATTCTTGAACCTCCTTTTTAGCATTTTTGTGTGAGCACATATGTGCATTGGTTGCTAAAGGGAGAAGAATCGGCTAGCAAGATGTGTGCTAAGGCCGAATGTAACTTTGCATGTTGATGAGCAATGCATGTGTTAAATCGATGAAAAGGGGGAGGATGCTTTACTAGTGTGTATATGTGTGTATTAAGTGTTGAAATCGACCCCAAAAATGGACATGCATATTCGGCCAAGGGGAAAGAAATTAGCTAATATGTTGTGTTGATGCATGATTTTTTGCATGTATGAGACTTTAATGTCTAATGTATAAATATGGGCTAAGTGCCTTGTGTTCATCTTTTGATGCCTAAAATGATGAAATCAATTTATTTGTTTGATTAAGCTCAAGAGCAAATGGGGAAATAAAACCGATAAAGGGAAGGAAAAAGTGGTTGAATAGCTAGCGGAATCGTTCGACAACACCCGAGGTAAGTTCTTGAGTAAGAGATCTTAAATTTCGATGTGATTAAATCATGCTCTATGTGTGGCTATTGAGCCGAATGTGCAAGGACAATATGTGCCTTGTGTTTGAGTTTCGTAAACGAAAATGAAATATGAATGTGCTATGAATTATTGTTAGATGTGCATGATTAATTGAATGCTGTCCGGGCTAAGTCCCGAAGGCTTTGTGCTAAGTGAATATATCCGGATTAAGATCCGAAGGCCTTTGTGCGAGATACTAAATCCGGGTTAAGTCCCGAAGGCATTCGTGCGAGTTATTAAATCCGGGTTAAGTCCCGAAGGCATTCGTGCGAGTTATTAAATCCGGGTTAAGTCCCGAAGGCATTCGTGCGAGTTGTTAAATCCGGGTTAAGTCCCGAAGGCATTCGTGCGAGTTGTTAAATCCGGGTTATGTCCCGAAGGCATTGTGTGAGTTACTAAAACCGGGCTATGTCCCGAAGGCATTTGAACGAGGAGCTATATCCGGTTAAATCCCGAAGGTACGTGATTTGGTAATGAATGAGCTTGCTGTAAAATTCCAGCGAATACTCGAAAAACATCCCAATATGGGGATATGTTACGTATGTGTTGAATTTAATCGAGCCCTTACAATAAATGTTCGCTCAGTTGATAAACGAGCTACCGGCCTTCGGCCAAGTTAGTTTATTGTGTATGTACATAAGGGTTATTAATGTTGTGAAGCAAGTTTGATATCGGTAAATTGCGTATTATGAAATATTCCGTTTAGCTAAATGTGTGCTATTCTTTGTGCATGCTGGAATTCCTTGCTCAAACTTACTAAGCATAAATTGCTTACTCGTTACATTGCTCCTCTGTTTTATAGATTTTTGGTTCTCCAGCTATCGGACTCGGGATCTTGAAGTCGAAGTCGCCCACACTATCAAAGGCTCTTTTGGGTACTATTTTGGTTGAATTTTGATATGGCATGTATAGGACTACCCATTGTTGTCTTTCGAGTACTTTATGAAATGTATAAGTGTACAGCCATGCGAAAATGGCTTGTAGAAGTGGAGTATGGCATTAGACCATTCGTATTTATGAATGTATAGATGGTTTCATGATGTAACTATGTTGGAATGGAAGTGTTGAGCAAATGATCAGCCACTAGAATGGCTAAGTATGATCATATGTGGGCTTATGTATGACAAGGCCCTAGTTGGTCCATGAAACCCCAAATTAGGTAAGGTTCACTTTGAAAACAGAAGCTGATAGCAGCAGTGGTGTGGATTGGAAAAATCACAAGAATTCGTAGGAGTGGAATTAAATAGTGAATAAATTATGTAATCGAACCTTGATGAATCTACTTTCATATGGAAGTAACGAAACAATTATAGGAACAGTACAGAAAGAGATATTCGGGTTCTTGTGTAACAGGGCCAGAACAGTTTCTGGATTCACTGTTCCGCCTTTGGAAATTCACTATAAATTGACCAGAGATAATTAGGGGTCATACCATATATGTATGGATTCCTCTCTGAGTCTAGTTTCCATAGAAACAAACGGCATCAGTATTGAAGCTCTGTGCAGAGAGATATCCCAGTCGTAATGGGAAAAGGTCAGTGTAGTCGACCCCTGTAACATGGGAGACTTTGACTAATAAACTGTACTAATTGGCCAGACCAAAAATTCTAGAAAAAAATCCATAGGTGGGGACATGAGTCTAGTTTCAGGGAAAAATCACAAAACTGATTTTTGAGTTGTGAAACTCAAGATATGATTTTTGAAGCGACTAGTACTCAGACTGGGCAGTGTCTGGAAAAATTTTTCAAAGTTTGTTAACATCTCGTGTCCGACTCCGGTGTCGGTCTCGGGTTCGGGGTGTTACACATTTAGGCATACATCACATTACACATATATACATTTTAAGATAATTTGGCACTTGCTATGAAACATATGTAATATCCCAAAAATTACTATTGTAATACCCCGAAAATTACTACAGTAAAAAAGTAGGTATCATTGATAGTAAAATAGGAAATAAAGTGACGAAAAGAGAAATTTTGAGTTATGGCAACATTGGGAAATATATTATGACATATTAATTCAAGAAAGGATTAAATCGTAAAAGTGAGAAAAGTTTTATTGCCCAAGAGTAAATACTCAAAATTTGAGGGATTAAAGTGTAAACATGAAAAGTTTAAAGGACTAGTAGTGTAAATATTTTAAGAGTGGAATAATCTAGAAACTAAGGAAAATGGATGAATTAGGACCAAATTGAAAAGGGTGAAGAATTTTGAGGGACTAAATTGTAATTTTACCAAATTAAGTGATGACTTAAGGATGGAATTTAAAAAGATTATAAAGGGCAAAATGGTCAAATAAAGAGAGAGAGAGAGAATTCTAGTAGGTAATGATGATGTTTGCGATATTTTTAATTAATTAATTAGATAAATGTTATTTAATTAATATTTTATTAAGATTTTAAGTATTATTTTATTGTTAAATGATTAATATAAAAGGGAGGAAAGATGATGAAAAAATCATCATCTTTCCATGCACCCAACGTTAGAAGAGAAGAGAAGAAAGAAAGTTTTGCTTTCTTTACAATTTGGTCCTTTCACCAAAAATTCACTTTTTCACCTAGAAATCAAAAGAATTTCCATAGCTTCCATGAGAGAAAAGTAATAAGGAAACAATGGGGAGCTAGAATGTCAAGTTAGATTCAAGAAATAGAAGCTGGAGGAGAGAGAAAATCAAGTTAAAGATTGAAATCAATAGCACAAGGTAAGAACATCAAGATTTCAATTATTTTTAAGTTTGTTATTGTTGAAAAAGCATGGAAATGATGTTATAGTAGAGTTTTCTTAAATAAAGTCTTATTTTCTTGATATTTTAGTGAAGGGAAATAAGTGAAAATGATGGGAAATATTATAAAGAAAGGGAATTAGGGAGTTATAAACTTAGTAATCAACATCTTGCACTAAAACAGTTTTGGACAACAGTAATAGATTAACTTTTAAAAATCACCATAAATTGTGGAAATCAAATTATAGGATGAAAAAAATATGTAATTAAATCTTATTAAGTATAGTTTTTCATAGAAGAAACGGTGTAAGTAATGGAATTGTAAATCATGATATATAATAAATTTTGTGAGACAATGTCAGAATGAATTCGGGTTCCCTTGTTCTAAATTTGGAAAATTATAAAAAATTTAGTAAAAATAATTAGAGGCTTAAATTTATATTTTTAAAATTCATAATGAGTCTATTTTCAATATAAACAAACGGTAACATCATCTGAATTCTGTACGAGGAGATAATTAATTTTTCGTGAAGAAGGGTCGGAACTGTCAGACAGCAGAACAAGGATGACTTTAAAGAATAAACTGTACTTATTGGATAAACCAGAAATTCTAAAAATCTTATGGTAAGAATATATGTGAATATAGTTTCATAGGAATTTAGCGGATCTTAATTTGGAATTCCGTAGCTCAATATATAAATAATTTAGTGACTATGACTCAAGTGGACAACTTTGAATGAACAAATAAATAAATAGTGAAATTATAGATAATGTTACATATAAGCATGTTATATACATTAAGGATGTGGAATGGAGAGGAGGAGGAGGAAAATAAATGATTATTCAACTAGCATGAGTTCTAATTAAAAATGGTCAATTTGCATGTTTTAGGTTCAAGGACTAAATTGAATAAAAGTAATATTTTAAGGGTAAATTGGTAAAGATGTCAAAAAGTGACCAAATTGCATGAAATGAATTGTTTATTATTTAAATTAATAAATTGAATGAAATATTAATTTATATCAAGATTGGGTGGAAATTTGAGGAAAATAGAAAATTACCAAAATGTCCCTGAATTTTGATATTTCTGCAATTTAGCCTGGTAAGTTCGTGTAACTTGAATTATATTTTTAGATGATTGAAATATATATATTGGATTCAGAAATTGATTTGAATTGTGAACATGAGAAATTGTGAATTGAACGAAATGGAAATGAAGCTTTGAATTACATGAGTAAATATTAGGCCTCGTAGGCCCTATTTGTTATGAATATAATATTTCGAGGATACGTTGTAAAGAATTATAAAAACACATTAATAATTTGAAAGTTTTAATTCGGATGAAATTTTATAACTCGGTTTAATACGTATGCAAATGTTGTCTTATAGTAATGCCTCGTACCCTATTCCGGCGTCGAATACGGGTAAGGGGTGTTACAATGTGACATCGCCAGATTCGGTCATAACGTTTAGACCGGGTTTGGGGTGTTACAACATAAAAGTGAACTTTATCATCACTCATCAGATACACGAATCTCCAACACACCACATAGACTCATAGAGTCAAACATGTCCCAAAAGTGAAGCATAAGGCTAACACTCTCCTTATTTCCCCCTCATATGTCCCGTTCAATGGAGCTTAGCTCATATTCCCTTATCCCTCCAACATGTACCAGGGCCTCAACGCCCAAAATCACTGTACATATAGGTGAGTGCTCACAATCCTATGCCATGCCAACTAGACCCAACGGTTTCAAGATCACAAGGCCAAAATATCTGAAACAAACACATATCACTTACAGATTATCCGTGAACTATCACTGCATATTTGCATCTTTAGCAAAACATTGTCACTAACATTTAACATATATATAACATGTACATATTTGTCATTTCACAGTAGTTATGATATCCACATATTACATGCTATAGCATCTCATCCCAGTTTACATATTCACATTCACATATGTACATAAATCACATAAATATGAGAAAGCTTACACTCAGAATTTAAAGTAGGGGTTTAAGCTACTATTAAATTCTCAAATAACGCATTTAATCATGTCCACAAGTAATTATTCCGAACACTCACCAATTACGCTTTCGTCGAAAAAGTCAGAAGCTCAAACTAGCTTTTCATTGCCTTTTTCTCTACTCGTAAAAAACCCTATCGAATCCAAAACTTCAACACAACAATTCACACAACAATGCATTCAATAATCAGCTAAGAACTCACTACAAGCAATCAACAACATAAGCCTAAGCTATGTTCCCATATAACCGAAACTTATATCATAGCAAACTTTAAATTTGAATATATCAATCTATACTTAATCTTTTCACCTAAAACCAATTCTATTCATCTTATAATTCATCTACAACTAATTCCCAACCTTTAAACTACAATAAAATACTTTGTTCATAGTATCGACTTTTTCGACATATTTTATGGCTATTTTTTTAAAATTCATTAAAACTCAAGAAATCTTTAACGAAAATTCCAAGTAAGTTTAGAAACCTCTTAATAATGCTAAAAATAATTGAAAAACACTTTGAAACCACGTTTTTACTCAAAATCTTGAGTTTCACCATTAACAACCCAATTTTTAGTTTTTATTTAAAACTTACGATTTAGTGGCTAAAAACTTAGTTTTAAAGACTAAATAATGTCTAAAACTAATTAGAAGTTGAACTGTTACCTTAGATGATGAAAAACCAAGCGTTTGATAAAAAACCCGAAAAACTCGAAAGCTTGACAATGGAGGAGACTATGGTGTTTTTGGGTGTTTTTCTTGGTCTTTTTATAGTGGTTTGTAAATTAAGAGATGATAGAAATCAAAAGAAATTAGGATTTGGAGTTACAAATTGATTGGAATAATAAGAGAGAACAAAGGACAACAAACACTAATTTTTGGAGGGGTTATTTTTACGTGAAATAATTTAGAGAATGAGGGGTTTTAGCTTAAATTTTAAAATTTGGTTAAATTTCTTCATAAAAACTCCAAGTTTTTACTTTTTTTCAAATTAGTCCTTTTTGCAAAATTAAAGGTATTTAAAACTCATTTTCTGAAATTGATTTAATTTTCTAAAAATCATAGTAAAAAACAGTATCGATTGTAAAATTTCGAACACTTTAAGGCTAAAATCCTGAAAATACCCCTAAAACTCCTAGGCCCTATTTTGGGGTGTTACAACTATTAGCAAAAGTGTCTATTACCATCCTTATGTGAGCATTGAGACTGTTATAGAACATCTCTAATTAGATGCAGTGCTGGATTCCGTGATAAGGGCATCTTCGTAATAATTCTTTAAATCTTTCCCATGCCTCATACAAGGACTCTTCATCCATCTGTTGGAGGATAGTGATCTCATTCCGTAACTTATCATCCTTGTTATGTGGGAAGCACTTCATAAGGAATCGTTCTGCTAACTCTTGCCATGTGGTGATGGAATCTGGTGGCAATGAGTTCAACCAGGCTTGAGCTCTGTCCCTTAGTGAATATGGGAATAGCTTTAATCTTAGTGCTTCTTCAGGTACTTCGGCTAACTTGAAGGAGTCACTCACCTCCATAAACAATCTGAGGTAAAGGTGAGGATCCTTAGTCAGCATTCCACTAAATTGGCCCACTATCTAAAACATCTGGAATATGACTGGCTTCAGCTTGAATTGTTGTGCCTTGATTCCTGGTCTCCTCATACTCGGATTAAGTTCATGAAACACTATCACGACATATTATTGTGCCTCGATTTCTGGTCTCCTCATACATGAAACGATGGAAATGTGCAAGTGTACACAATCGTTAACAAGTAATGTTGAGTTATTGTACCCACAGGGACTATGAAAGAAAATATTTATGAAATGCAACTTTAAACAAATTAGTCAAGGAAAAATATGTTGATTTGAAAAGGTGTCGTAAAAACTAAAATATAACTAAGTAATTAAAAAATAAAAAAGTAAAAATGTTCCAATGCACGATTTTAAAAAGTTGAGTCTAATCAAGATAACATAAATGTGTTAGATTAATTTTATTCTTTGACTTAGATTAGTTAAAACTATGTTCATGTTGTTACGAATAATTTCACGGCAACTCGGTAAATTGCTACTAATGCACATACTTACCTATTAAAACTCATTAATCTCTTGAACATATTTCTATGTCAATGCAAACAATTAATCAAATTTTAATAATCAAATATAAAATTAAGTGAGGTATAAATATATCGCTATATCAGAACAATTGAATCACAATAATCTTAAAAGATATGCAAGGCTAATGTACCGTTTAATACCATTACTAATTTAACCTTCAACTACCGTAGAAGATTAAACATGCATCAATTAAATATTGTGTCAATTAATTATAATTTCAATCCTGTTAATAATTAATTCAATTGCTACCTTACAATTAAAATGTAAACATAAAATAATCATGGTTTTATTTAATTGAACAATTTATTTAGACCTAATAACAACACAAACACATTTTAAATAATCTAAGCGGACATAATACAATTAATCTAACACGAAATGAATTTAATTCATTTTCATTAATTGATGAACAACAAAAAAAGTACTCATATTCATGATAAAAAAAACTTTAAACAAAGTTAAGAGAAGGAAACTAGAAGAACAAATCTCAGTGGTTTTTCGAAGCTAAACTAGTGCGCTCCTCTCTTCTCTACTCGTTCTAATGATCCAAGACCTTCACGAGTACTCGATTGCTGCTACTCCAAGAGGTGTGTAAGATGTTTTTCAAGAGGGGAAATTGAAAAGGGAAAGAGGAAAAAGAAAATGAGAAAACAAGAAAGGGAATGGAAGAGAGAAAAGGGAGAATGATGAATGAAGTGAGAGATGTGTTGGATGCTTTTAGAGGAAGGGAAGAGGGGTATTTATTGGTAGATATGCCTGCTAAAATAGAAAAAAGAATCAGCCACTCCCTCTTCCTTGGCCGGCCATGCTTTGAGCAAGTTTGATTGATTCAAACTTATTATTTTTAGCTTAAAGCTCGACTAAAAATAAAAGTCATGAAAAGAGGAGGGGTTTGAAAGAAATTAAAGGCAATTTCGAAGGCCATTTTGCAATTATAAAAATCAGCTAAATAAGCTGATTAGGTCAGGTATATGGGATGGTTTGGGCCTCCAAATCCTTGGTGGATTAGTCACCTTCTCTTAACACAATTCGGCCCATTTTTCTTCTTCAAGCTTATAATTAATTTTTAACGCAATTTATGTTAGACCAAAATTAATTATAAAATATATTAAATACATATTTTTGGATCTTCCATGGCTAGAAAATTAATTAGACATACTCTTGATTCACTCGATGCCAAAATTGACCCAACGATTCAAGCCTCTCGAGGTGACTACTCAGTCGATTTTCACCCTTTATGCAAAACTGTTGAAAATAAACAAAAATTATGTAAATTTATTATAAAAATAATTAAAATTCAATATGTTAATAATTTGAGTGCAAATTAATTATTTTATAATTAAAGTATAAATTTCGACAAAGATTACTACAAAACTACATGAATCAAAACTCAAAAGGTACTGAAAAAGTCAATATTTTTGTATTTCCAAGTACACCACACGTATATTGATTGTATCTCTGTTGATTCTCCACCCAAGTGTTTGCCCGTCGGTGGTGGAGGTAGTCCGGAAGATGAATGAGAATGAAGTTTATTTTTCATTTCTCTCTCCCACTAAGCCATATACATACATACATGCATTAATTATTAATTCTTAATTAACTATGAAATTAAGGGCCATGATCTTATATTCGGTAAGTGGAAATCAAAGGATCATGTCATGCTAATCCACTAAGTTAAACTTAATAATGTCTTAATTGATCTTGGACCCTTAGCTTAATTGCTAGCTAACGACTTAAACATTTCAATCTTGACACTAATTTTTCTAACACTGACAAAATTCGAGTCATCATAGACTAAAATTCACAAAACTTAAAAGTACCCATTCTGAATCAATTTTATTAATAGAAATACATTCCAGGGATTTTAAACTATCCAAAATTCATTTAAATCCAAAACATAACATCACCAACTTCCTCGGTTAACAAGCACTCAACAATGACAAAACACTCGATAAATACTAAAACTTTGTTCTTGTCACACTCGAAAATCTTAAAGGATAAGTATAATAGTAATTCTGGGTATCTAATTATAAAACTTCCTGTTTATGAGGGTCCTAGTGTAATTACGTGAATCTTGCTAACTGATTTAGTAATTGGCTAGATTTCCATTATTATTCTCACTACTTTAGAACTAAGTATTTTCTTTAGTGGGAAACATTATGATGAGGGACATTAATGTTGATAATGATCAATTGGTTTTGGTGTACAAGTGCGAGATGGTGATATAAAAGATAGACGCCATTCTTCGAGGACCACTCTCGTATTTCCTGTATTCATTTTCTTTCTTCTATCTTCTTCTCTAATTTGTTTTGTAAGAGAGAAAAATTAAAGAGTGATCTGCATGAAGGGAAAAAAACTAATGTATTAGCTTTTGAGGTTAAGAATATAGTAAATTGGCAACTTTTCTAACTCTTCTGTATCTTTTGATTGAAGAAAAGGGAAGAAAAATTGAGGACTTCAGTTTAATTCATCAAATTTTTACTGTGATGGTTAAGGTTATAATTAATCTTTAAATTTTTTATGCATGCAAATGAATCATGGTATGCCTTCATTTTGATTCTAATGTGGTTGTTATGGTTAGTTAAGTGAGAAAGAGGAGGCTCAGGCGATAAGGGGAGGTTAAGCAGATGTAGTCGGTATTAGCTTTCAGGTATTTTGTTGGTGAGTTTCTGAACTCACATCATTAATGTTTGCTTTATGTATAATTGTAAAATGTTGTTGTGAGATGTTTGTTGTACTATCAAAGCATGTAAAGTGTTGGTTTGCAAATGCATTCCTGGTTGTAAGTATAAGTTGGGTAGACTGTTATTGGTAAAGTAATTTTGAAGCGGTTATCACTAATATGGTTTGTTGGATGATATGTTTGGTATGATTTGTGTTGTGTTATTAACAATAGGTTTATTTGATTTCTTGTTATATATTAGTCATGAAAATGAATAGTATGTGGAATATGGAAGTATGTAATGGCGGATGAAAAATGAAGAAATGTTATGTTGTGCACTCTATGCCATATGATATTGGTTTTGTGGAGGTTTCGACAGATTATACAAAGAATATATACACATGATATTTGGTTTTGTGGAGGTTTGATTGGATTATACGGA
Source organism: Gossypium hirsutum (assembly GCF_007990345.1). Classification (NCBI taxonomy): domain Eukaryota; kingdom Viridiplantae; phylum Streptophyta; class Magnoliopsida; order Malvales; family Malvaceae; genus Gossypium; species Gossypium hirsutum. The sequence goes on along the minus strand of NC_053448.1, from coordinate 24,274,187 downwards.
GATATATGAGCACATGTTTATGACAGCCCTACGCAGGTTCTTTCAAGTATGAGACTCTACGGAGTCTAAGGCTTAAAGCCTCACGTATGTAAGCAAGTCACATGGCCATGGGCACATACAAGATAAGGCGATCCGTTTGACTTATCTCATGATTCAAGTTACGACAGTCCACTGGACTTGTTCTCTAAGCTTCGTGACAATGTTATGCATGGAATCTCTCCATACAAAAGTTCGCGAAATAGTTTGTGTATATGAATACGCATTTATATGTAAATATCCGTGTATGGATCCGCATGTATTAGTCCACCTTATATGAGTTCGCATCTATGAATCTTCTATATGAATCCATATGTATGACATTCCGCTAGATTTATCTTTATGATTCAAGTTATGATAGGTTGCTGATCTTATATTCATGTTTCAATTTTAAGAGTTCAAGATGACTAAGATGACTATCTTTCAGAAGAGTTAGTATGGGTTGTTATCCAAGCAAGTGATCACATGAGCTTGTTTTTATGTTCAAGATACGAGAGTTCATATAAATTATTTTCTCAAGTCAAATCCCGTAGTATATTCTTTCATGTAGGAGTCCGTCAAGGACTATCTTTAAGTCAAGAGTCTGGAAGTGACTATCCTCCAACCAAGAGTCTAGTAGTGACTATCTGCCAAACAAGAGTTGGGCAGTGACTAACATTTAAAAATTAGTTCACAATAAGAACCTGTATATATGAATCTATGATTATGATTTCGCTTATAAAGGTTAGCAAGTAAGTATGTATTTTCCAAGCTCAAGCCCACATATATAAGACTCTATGTGTAAATCCTCGTGTAAACATTCTCCAAGTGTGAATCTCCATGCATGAGTTTTCTGGAACATTTCACCGTATGATAATCCACAATGATAATGATTGCTAAAGTAATTTGCATATGTCCTACTGACAAAAGAGGTAAAAACCCATCTCGTACGAAATCAGTACAAATGGGTCAATAAAAGTAATATGCATTTACACCTATAGTAAGACCAATAGAAATGGGGGATTGTAACAATATAGAAAGTGTACAAATTTTCAAGTCGAGCCAACGCAAGGGAGGACAAGAGTATGCCAGGAAAATGTGTGAACTATACTTGTGCAAGTGATGTCAAACAAGAGATCAGACCATAAAGTTCTAGCTTATAAATTCATAAACGGTATGATATATTAGTAACTTACTAAGTTCATTTGAACTTAGTTTTTTGTTATGTTTTCCAGGTAGATTGGTTTATATAAGTATTTGAAGAGGGATCAAGCCAAAATTTGTTCAAGCTTAGGTGAACTTGTACTTTTAATTGTAACATGCGTATAGTGGGGCGATGTAGAGGCTGAGCCTCAGGGTTAGAATTTCTTTTGTAACTTAGTATGAACCGTAGTATTTTATGTTTCAATGAAGAGAAATCAATTCAAATATTTTAAAACTATTATTGTTAGTTTTTCATAAGTCTGCCTGTTAAGATTTTTAAACTAGAAATATATAGTGTATTTTCGTTTAGTAGGTCAGCTAATTAAAAATATTATGATGTTACTGACAATATTTGAACTAAATTAAGTAAGATTAATGAAGGTAAATTTTGGTTGTTTTAGTCATAATAGTTGTACAACTTAGTTGTAAATTGTTCCTAGTTTCTTTCGATGATGATGTAACTCTTTGCAACTAGACCTGTCGATTGGGTCAGGTACAGGGTGTTATAGTTCTAACTCATTCTTTAATTAACCCAATCTAAGCTAAACACAATCTCATTAGTAATCAAGCCTAAAAACAACTTTAAAAGTACAAATCAAACCCTTCTCACCTTAAAATAAAAATTACCTCAAAAATTGAGAAAAATAGAAAATAATTTGAAAAACATGTTTAATGATAAAAACTTGAATTTGGTGTTAGAAAAACCTTTCCATTGACAAAATCTCACTCGAAGAAATCAAAGAATTGTGTGAAGAGTATTGAAAGAAATTTAAGGGATTTTTAGGGAAAATTTTGGTAGTGACCATAAGAGAAAAGAAGAGGTGTTTCCCTCTCTTATTTTTTTAAAAATAGGAATTAGAGTAAAGTTTTGTTGTAGTCATGTTATTAATGTTGTAATTAGAGTATTCCATGGTTTGGTTTTGTCATAGTTAAGTATGGTTAATTGTTAAGCATGCATGCCATTACTTCTTTGAACTGTGACAAACTATGGATGAGATTTTGTTTCAATTCAAATGTGTGCATGATTTGAAAAAAGGTTTTCAAGTCTACTTTAGAGATATGCATGTATGTCTCAAGTTAGGACATGTTTTGAAATTAAATGAGCATGATTTTCAAGTGAATTTTAGTGTGTTTTTGTGGTATCCTTGTTAGGAGGTGATTTGAAGTTTCCTTGAGGTGTCTTTAACTTGAATTGTCAGTTCCCTGCACCTATGTTTTTTAGAACTTGGGGTGTAGGTATTGAAACTTTGTAAGTCAGTGGCCAAATTCTGATCCTATGGGTCCATGCTCCGAAAGTTATACTGAAAGTACCAGGACTTTTGAAGTCGGTAGCTAAAAAGCTACAATATAGGGCCTAAGTTCCAATACATGGCCCAAAGGTACTGATATATAGGCTTAAGTATCGATATATAGAGGCCATGTATCGATACTTAGCCCATTGGATAGTGCCACTACATTGTTTCTAGTGTTTCAATAACTATAAATTAATGGGTGTAATTAATCAAAATTTATATTATTTAATTTTTTGAAAAAGAATTATAACTATTTAAATAATATTATTTCAATAGTTATAATACTAAATGAATAATTATGTGTTTATTTTAAAGACATTATTAATTAGAAAGATACCTACTGATGAAAGATGTCTCTATGAAGAGACATGAAAATTCCTATAAATAGGAATGGGATTTCATTTGGAAAACACACCAACAAATTCTAATATTCTTTCTTTCCTTCCTTCATTTTCTAATATTATTAGATTATTTTATAAAGTATTACTGTAGAAATCCTTTATAGAAATTGAGTTTCTTGTCATACATTGCTCAGTGTGTAGTGGGCTATTCTCGTAAGTGCAAAACGCAAATAGTCATTGGCTTCATTGTATCCTCGAGGTTAATTTGCTTGGAACTCATTTGCACACCAAAAATAGGTGGGGTGAATATAACCTTAAAGATAGTGACTTGATACACGCCTTGGAGCCTTGTCCTATTTCTTCTTTTTCTGTTCGAGTTTCATTAATGTGTTCGAGAATTTCTTCATCGAAGATTTGTACTAACAATTTTAAGGTTATATAATTCATGATGACTACCACAACATATGAAAGTGGAACACTAAGGGAGTTGGCTTCCAACTTTTTCAAACTTGATCGGTTTGATGGTGGCAATTTTCGACGATGGCAAAAAAAGATGCACTTCTTATTATCAACTTTAAAGATTGTTTATGTTTTGGATACTCCAAGACCTGAAGAGAATGATAACAAATCTGTTGCTGCAACCCAAGAAAGACAAAAATGGGACATTGTTGATTACATGTGCATGGGCCACATATTGAATGGTTTATCTGATGGTTTGTTCGACACCTACCAAAATGAGGTCACCGTTAAAGAATTATGGGACAAATTGAAGACAAGATACATGACCGAAAATGTTACAAGTAAGAAATTTCTTGTCAGTCATTTCAATAATTATCAAATAGTTTATGGTCGTTCTGTTATGGAACAATTTCGTGATATTGAAAAGATGCTGAATCAATTCAAGCAATATGATATGAAAATGGATGAAATGATTTTTGTATCCTCCATAATAGACAAACTTCCTCCATCTTGGAAAGACTTTAAAAGAAGTCTAAAACATAAGAAAGAGGAAATATCTCTTGAGGCTTTGGCAAATCATCTTCGTATTGAAGAAGAATATCAAAAACAAGATCAGAACCTAAATTCTAAAAATGCCAAAGTGTATGTTACGGAGGAAGTACAAACTACTAAACCATTCAAGAGAAAGTTCAAACAGACTGATAGATCACCTAAGTTCAAAAAGAAACAAAAGGGCTCATGCTATCATTGTGGAAAGTTAGGACATTTCAAGAATGAATGTCGATTTTTAAAGAAGAAATCATCTTCTAAGGCTGATAATAATGAAAAGTTCGTTGCAGTGATATCTAAAATTAATATGGCACAAGATGATAATACATGGTGGATTGATACCGGAGCAACCAAACATGTGTGCAAAGACAAAAGCATGTTCACAAAGTTCACACAATGTGAAAATGACAATGTCTTGTGTAGCGACCTAAAAATTTGGCAATAGGCGCTAGTTGAAATGATTATTGAAAAATTAAAGTTTCAAATTTTATTTACAAAAGAGGAGTCGCCACCGATCTTTTTTAGGTGTGATCGGACACCAAATAAAATCCTTTTTTAGAAGAATTTTTTTTAAACTTTTCTAAAAAAAAGAGACAATTTTAGGTCCACGTCAAAATCCAGAGAAAATTAGGGTCCGGGAGTCGGTTACGCGCGAGGAAGGTATTAGCACCCTCGCGACGCCCAAAATTGGTATCTCGTTAAACGCATGTTGTCTTAATTTTCAAAAATACGAGTTCCATTTAATATTTAGTCGTGATCCGATTGAAATACGAGAACCCCTTTTTTTTAAAAAAACACGAGAATTTTGAAGCGCAGTATTTCTTTTTTTAAAACGAAAGTTTTTTTTTTTAAAACACGAGAATTTTTGAAAACACGAGAATTTGTAAACACGAAAATTTTAGAAACACGAAAATTTTTAGAAAAAATGAAATTTTCTTAAAACACGACATTTTTTTTTTGAAACACGGGAATTTTTAAAACAGGGAAATTTTAGAAACACGAAAATTTTTAAAACACGACATTTTTTGAAACACGATTTAAAAAACAAAAATTGAAATGCGAGAATATTTTGAAACACGAATTTTTTTTAAACGCGAGAATTTTTGAAAACATGGAAACTTTGAAACATTGGAGTTTTTGAAAACACGAGAATTTGTGAAACACGAAAATTTGTGAAAACACGTAAATTTTTTTTAAACACGAAAATTTTTGAAACGCCAGAATTTTTGAAAACACAAAGATTTTTGAAAACACGAAAATTTTTGAAAACACGAAAACACTAAATTTGTCGAATACTGAATTTTTTTGAAACACAATAATACCAAAATATTCACGAGAATTTTTTTTATTTTTATTTTTTTTATTATTTTTTATTATTTTATTTTTTTTGAAACACGAGATTTTTTTTGAAAACACGAAAACACGAATTTTTGAAACACGGAAATTTTGAAAACACGATTTTTTTAGAAAGAAACACGAATGTAGTTTTTCGAAACACGGGAAATTTTATTATTATTATTTTTGAAACATGAGAAATTTTGAAGACATGAATTTTTTTTTAAAAAACGATTTTTCTTTAAAAATACTGTACTTAACACAAATCGATGATATTCACCCCGATATGGCGATGAAACTATCGAATTAGTGTTAAATTAATTCAATTTAATATTTAATCGGGATTCTAATAAAACAAGAGGATTTTTATTGAAATACGAGAAATTTTGAATATTTTCAATTTTTTATAAGGGCGTCCCGTATTTAACACGAGCCATCGATATTCATCCAACATAGCGATGAATTCGATAATTCGATGCTAAATCAGTTCGTTGCCTTATGCATTAAATATTTATCATTATTATTATTTAAAAAAATATGTAATTAAAATGACATAATAATATCTATGAAAAACTATTTTTAAACATACTATTTTAAATTAAATAAAATACCATTTAAATACATTAAACAAAATAAATAGATTAAAAAGAAAAAAGAAGAAAAAAAATTCACCCAAAAGACCAAAGTCTTGGAGGACAAGCCCTTTTTCTTTTTTTTGCTGCAAATTGAGGCTTAGTGGGCCGTCAATGGTGTTGGGCCTGCGCTGGGTCGGGTCCACTGGTGGTGGGCTGCTGGTGGCCTACCAAAAATGGGTTTTATTTATTCTTTATTTTATCTTTTTCTCTCTTTTTCCTTTCATCTTTCTGTTTCTTCTCTTCTTTTTTCTTTTCAGTTACCTTTTTACTTCTTTTGCTTGCTGTTTTTCTCTGTCTTTGTCTGCTTATTTGTGGAGGTGCGACGGTGGTGGGAGTGTAAGGGCGCGCGGCGAGCACGGTAGCGGCGAAGGAGCGGCGGATTTTTTGAAGTTATTTTGTTTTTTTTTTGCTACTCTTTTGTTTGCTTTGCTTTTCTTTTTGGTTGCTTGTGACTTTTCAGGTGGTGGGGCAAGGGGACGACAACGGTGGCGGTGGTTGAACGACGGTGGTGAGGGCTTTTGCTTGCTGCTGCTTGATTTTTTTTCTCTCTTTTTTTGCTTTTTGGTTGCCGAAAATAAAAACCCCCCTCCCTTCTCTTCAATTTTTCTTTTTAAAAGCTCCAAATTTTGTCCTCTTTCTCATTGTTTGCAGGTAGTGGGTGAAGAAGGAGCAGCCACCCATGTTTATGGCCTGAAAATCTGGGAAGTGGGTGCCCCAAATCACGTAACTTGTCTGAAGGACCAAATCACAAATGCAGTAAAACTTTTGGGGCTAAATGTAATTTTTAGAAAATTTAGGATTAAAATGAAATTTAATGAAAGTTTAGGGGTCTAAGTGAAATTTAAAGAAAGTTTAAGGGTCAAAATGAAATTTAGGAAAAGTTTAGGGGTCAAAATGCAATTTTTATTTTTTAAATTTTTTTTTTTGAAATTTTAAAAATTAAACACAAACTCTAGTCGGACAAAAATTTAGTGCTTACAACTGCCCCTCTTTGCTTATCATTGTGAAACAAGGATAGTGCAAAGACTTAAAAGCACTAAATTTTGTTCAATTGTCCAATCTTTATTCTTTACTCGGCATGTGATCCTGAGCTCAACTCATTTCTCGCAATATGAATTGACTATTTAAAACTAGACATTAAAAATAGAAATTGAAAATAGTTCAGCACGTGAGCCAATGCTCAACTCACTTCTCGCAATATGAGTTGATTTTTGAAAACAGAATTGGCAAAAGGCTCAACTCACCTCTCGCAATATGAGTTGATTTTTGAAAAATAGAAAAAGGCTCAACTCACCTCTCGCAATATGAGTTGGTTTTTGAAAAATAGAAATTAAAAGGCTCAACTCACCTCTCGCAATATGGTTGATTTTTGAAAAACAGAAATTAAAAGGCTCAACTCACCTCTCGCAATATGAGTTGATTTTTGAAAAACAGAAATTAAAGGCTCAACTCATCTCTCGCAATATGAGTTGATTTTTGAAAAGCAGAAACTGAAAAGTAGAAATTGAAAATACATCAGCGTGCCCTGAGGCTCAACTCACCTCTTGCAATATGAGTTGATTTTTTTTTTGAAACACAGAAATTAAAAAACAGAAATTAAAAACAGAATTTGAAAAGACCTCAGCGTGTGGCCTGAGACTCAACTCACCTCTTGCAATATGAGTTGATTTGAAAAGTAGAATTAGTAAAGCAGAAATTGAAAATACCTCAGCGTGCCTTGAGGCTCAACTCATCTCTCGCAATATGAGTTAAGTTTTGAAAAGCAGAAATTGAAAATACCTCAATGTGTCTTGAGGCTCAACTCATTTCTCGCAATATGAGTTGAATTTTGAAAACAAAGATTGAAATTACCTCAACCTGTCTTGAGGCTCAACTCATTTCTCGCAATATGAGTTGAATTTTGAGAAGCAGAAATTGAAAATACCTCAACGTGTCTTGAGGCTCAACTCATTTCTCGCAATATGAGTTGAATTTTGAAAACAAAATTGAAATTACCTCAACGTGTCCTGAGTCTCAACTCATTTCTCGCAATATGAGTTGATTTTGAAAAACAAAAATTAAAAGGCTTAACTCACCTCTCGCAATATGAGTCAATTTAAAACATAAACTAAAAATACCTCAATGTGTCTTGAGGCTCAACTCATTTCTCGCAATATGAGTTGAATTTTGAAAACAGAAATTGAAATTACCTCAACGTGTCTTGAGGCTCAACTCATTTCTCGCAATATGAGTTGAATTTTGAGAAGCAGAAATTGAAAATACCTCAACGTGCCTTGAGGCTCAACTCATTTCTCGCAATATGAGTTGAATTTTGAAAACAGAAATTGAAATTACCTCAACGTGTCTTGAGGCTCAACTCATTTCTCGCAATATGAGTTGAATTTTGAAAACAAAAATTGAAAATACCTCAACGTGTCTTGAGGCTCAACTCATTTCTCGCAATATGAGTTGAATTTTGAAAAACAAAAATTAAAAGGCTTAACTCACCTCTCGCAATATGAGTCAATTTAAAACATAAACTAAAAATACCTCAATGTGTCTTGAGGCTCAACTCATTTCTCGCAATATGAGTTGAATTTTGAAAACAGAAATTGAAATTACCTCAACGTGTCTTGAGGCTCAACTCATTTCTCGCAATATGAGTTGAATTTTGAGAAGCAGAAATTGAAAATACCTCAACGTGTCTTGAGGCTCAACTCATTTCTCGCAATATGAGTTGAATTTTGAAAACAGAAATTGAAATTACCTCAACGTGTCTTGAGGCTCAACTCATTTCTCGCAATATGAGTTGAATTTTGAAAAACAAAAATTAAAATTACCTCAACGTGTCTTGAGGCTCAACTCATTTCTCGCAATATGAGTTGAATTTTGAAAAGCAGAAATTGAAAATACCTCAACTTGTCTTGAGGCTCAACTCATTTCTCGCAATATGAGTTGAATTTTGAAAACAGAAATTGAAATTACCTCAACGTGTCTTGAGGCTCAACTCATTTCTCGCAATATGAGTTGAATTTTGAAAACAAAGATTGAAATTACCTCAACGTGTCTTGAGGCTCAACTCATTTCTCGCAATATGAGTTGAATTTTGAAAAGCAGAAATTGAAAATACCTCAGCGTGTCCTGAGGCTCAACTCATTTCTCGCAATATAAGTTGAATTTTGAAAACAAAAATTAAAAGGCTTAACTCACCTCTCGCAATATGAGTCAATTTAAAACATAAACTAAAAATACCTCAATGTGTCTTGAGGCTCAACTCATTTCTCGCAATATGAGTTGAATTTTGAAAACAGAAATTGAAATTACCTCAACGTGTCTTGAGGCTCAACTCATTTCTCGCAATATGAATTGAATTTTGAAAAACAAAAATTAAAATTACCTCAACGTGTCTTGAGGCTCAACTCATTTCTCGCAATATGAGTTGAATTTTGAAAAGCAGAAATTGAAAATACCTCAACTTGTCTTGAGGCTCAACTCATTTCTCGCAATATGAGTTGAATTTTGAAAACAGAAATTGAAATTACCTCAACGTGTCTTGAGGCTCAACTCATTTCTCGCAATATGAGTTGAATTTTGAAAAGCAGAAATTGAAAATACCTCAGCGTGTCCTGAGGCTCAACTCATTTCTCGCAATATAAGTTGAATTTTGAAAACAAAAATTAAAAGGCTTAACTCACCTCTCGCAATATGAGTCAATTTAAAACATAAACTAAAAATACCTCAATGTGTCTTGAGGCTCAACTCATTTCTCGCAATATGAGTTGAATTTTGAAAACAGAAATTGAAATTACCTCAACGTGTCTTGAGGCTCAACTCATTTCTCGCTATATGAGTTGAATTTTGAGAAGCAGAAATTGAAAATACCTCAACGTGTCTTGAGGCTCAACTCATTTCTCGCAATATGAGTTGACTTTTGAAAACAGAAATTGAAATTACCTCAACGTGTCTTGAGGCTCAACTCATTTCTCGCAATATGAGTTGAATTTTGAAAACAGAAATTGAAATTACCTCAACGTGTCTTGAGGCTCAACTCATTTCTCGCAATATGAGTTGAATTTTGAAAAGCAGAAATTGAAAATACCTCAACGTGTCTTGAGGCTCAACTCATTTCTCGCAATATGAGTTGAATTTTGAAAAACAAAAATTAAAAGGCTTAACTCACCTCTCGCAATATGAGTCAATTTAAAACATAAACTAAAAATACCTCAATGTGTCTTGAGGCTCAACTCATTTCTCGCAATATGAGTTGAATTTTGAAAACAGAAATTGAAATTACCTCAACGTGTCTTGAGGCTCAACTCATTTCTCGCAATATGAGTTGAATTTTGAAAAACAAAATTAAAATTACCTCAACGTGTCTTGAGGCTCAACTCATTTCTCGCAATATGAGTTAAATTTTGAAAAGCAGAAATTGAAAATACCTCAACTTGTCTTGAGGCTCAACTCATTTCTCGCAATATGAGTTGAATTTTGAAAACAGAAATTGAAATTACCTCAACGTGTCTTGAGGCTCAACTCATTTCTCGCAATATGAGTTGAATTTTGAAAAGCAGAAATTGAAAATACCTCAGCGTGTCCTGAGGCTCAACTCATTTCTCGCAATATAAGTTGAATTTTGAAAACAAAAATTAAAAGGCTTAACTCACCTCTCGCAATATGAGTCAATTTAAAACATAAACTAAAAATACCTCAATGTGTCTTGAGGCTCAACTCATTTCTCGCAATATGAGTTGAATTTTGAAAACAGAAATTGAAATTACCTCAACGTGTCTTGAGGCTCAACTCATTTCTCGCAATATGAGTTGAATTTTGAGAAGCAGAAATTGAAAATACCTCAACGTGTCTTGAGGCTCAACTCATTTCTCGCAATATGAGTTGAATTTTGAAAACAGAAATTGAAATTACCTCAACGTGTCTTGAGGCTCAACTCATTTCTCGCAATATGAGTTGAATTTTGAAAACAGAAATTGAAATTACCTCAACGTGTCTTGAGGCTCAACTCATTTCTCGCAATATGAGTTGAATTTTGAAAACAAAGATTGAAATTACCTCAACGTGTCTTGAGGCTCAACTCATTTCTCGCAATATGAGTTGAATTTTGAAAAGCAGAAATTGAAAATACCTCAACGTGTCTTGAGGCTCAACTCATTTCTCGCAATATGAGTTGAATTTTGAAAAACAAAAATTAAAAGGCTTAACTCACCTCTCGCAATATGAGTCAATTTAAAACATAAACTAAAAATACCTCAATGTGTCTTGAGGCTCAACTCATTTCTCGCAATATGAGTTGAATTTTGAAAACAGAAATTGAAATTACCTCAACGTGTCTTGAGGGTCAACTCATTTCTCGCAATATGAGTTGAATTTTGAAAAACAAAAATTAAAATTACCTCAACGTGTCTTGAGGCTCAACTCATTTCTCGCAATATGAGTTGAATTTTAAAAAGCAGAAATTGAAAATACCTCAACTTGTCTTGAGGCTCAACTCATTTCTCGCAATATGAGTTGAATTTTGAAAACAGAAATTGAAATTACCTCAACGTGTCTTGAGGCTCAACTCATTTCTCGCAATATGAGTTGAATTTTGAAAAGCAGAAATTGAAAATACCTCAGCGTGTCCTGAGGCTCAACTCATTTCTCGCAATATAAGTTGAATTTTGAAACAGAAATTGAAATTACCTCAGCGTGTCCTGAGGCTCAACTCATTTCTCGCAATATGAGTTGATTTTTTTTTAACAACAGAAATTAAAATTACCTCAGCGTGTCCTGAGGCTCAACTCACCTCTAGCAATATGAGTTGATTTTGAAAAACATAAATTAAAAGGCTTAACTCACCTCTCACAATATGAGTCAATTTAAAACATAAACTAAAAATACCTTGGCGTGCCCCTAGGCTCAACTCACTTCTCGCAATATGAGTTGATTTTTGAAAAACAGAAATTAAAAGGCTCAACTCACCTCTCGCAATATGAGTTGATTTTTGAAAAATAACAGAAATTGAAATTACCTCAGCATGTCCTGAGGCTCAACTCACCTCTAGCAATATGAGTTGATTTTTGAAAAACAAAAATTAAAAGGCTTAACTCACCTCTCGCAATATGAGTTGATTTTTTAAAAAAAATTTAAAAATACCTCAACGTGTCTTGAGGCTCAACTCATCTCTCGCAATATGAGTTGATTTTCCTTGGAAAGCATGAATATTAAACATCAAAATACCAAAACCAGTCCTTTGGTAGAACTCGGGTATCTTTTCCTTTGATTCAGTGCGACTCTCATTCAAGATTTCTTGCTTTACTGGATTACCTGTATATGCCATGCATGATGTCATCATGATATGCACATGTTTGTCTTAAATGCCTTTATGCCTACATGATTATGCAATGCTCTTTAAGCATATTGGTCGTATGTCATTTTCGCCATGATTGTTGAGGATCTGCGTTCATTGCTTTGATTCTCGACCTTCTCTTCAGGCCTCATACCTGTCTTCGAGCTTTACGAGTAATCGACGTTTCTCAGATATCACCCTTTTGCCCTTGGTTAAACTTTGTTCTTGCTTTGAATATCTTGCACTTATCAAATTCTTATCCGGGTAATGCTTGACATTTCTTTTGTTTAGAGTATGTCATTTCACTATTTATCATTAAATAAACACATAATGAGATGCATGAAATGGTCAGGTAGGGACAAAAGGATATCTCATATTCCTTTATTTCAAATTTGGCAAACAAAGAAAGTTAACCAATGAGAGTAAAAATGTCAAAAGAAAGAAAAGGTCGTATTCAACGGATACAAATGCTCTAGATATTCAACACATGAACTCTTCCACGTTCCTCAATCAATAATCTTTTCGAGCATGGCTTCTTGCGTAGAAAATTTTGAGCTTTCAGAAGTGCTTCAAATACTGTAGTCTCACTACTTGACCTATCGTTCGACCGCCAGGTTTGTTTCATTAGGACGCCCTCTCGGGTTTTCATCCTAATCTTTTTATACTGATCAAGACGCCCTTTTCGGGTTTTCGCCCTTTTTTTTTAGATGCCCTTTTCGGGTTTTCATCTTAAGCATAATTTCTTCACCGCATCCAAATTCACCGGATTCGGTAACTCCTTCCCATCCATCTCGGTAAGGATTAAAGCTCCTCCTGAGAATGCCTTTTTTACAACATATGGTCCTTCCCAATTTGGTGCCCATTTTCCTCGCAGGTCTTTTTGTATTGGGAGAATCTTTCTCAGAACGAGTTCTCCTTCATGGAACTCTCTTGGTTGTACCTTCTTGTCATGGGCTGCGATCATTCTCTTTTGGTACATTTGCCCATGACAAATTGCCCTTAGACGTTTTTCTTCAATGAGGTTCAACTGATCATATCGAGCTCGAACCCATTCTGCTTCTTCTAACTTTGATTCCATCAATACTCGCAGAGAGGGGTTCTCAACCTCGATAGGTAGCACAGCTTCCATTCCATAGACTAGAGAGAAAGGAGTTGCTCCCGTAGATGTTAGCACAGATGTGCGATATGCAAACAAAGCAAATGGAAGTTTCTCGTGCCAATCTTTATATGTCTCAGTCATTTTCCCAATGATCCTCTTAATGTTCTTGTTAGCTGCTTCAACAGCCCCGTTCATCTTTGGGCGATAGGGCGAGGAATTATGATGCTTTATCTGGAACTGCTCGCACACTTCTTTCATCATCTTATTGTTCAGATTCGTGGCATTATCTGAGATGATTCTTTCAGGCAAACCATATCGGCAAATGATTTCCTTTTTCAAAAACTTGCACACTGCAGTCTTCGTCACATTGGCAAACGAAGCGGCTTCAATCCATTTTGTGAAGTAATCGATAACCACAAAAATGAATCGATGTCCATTTGAAGCTTTTGGAGAAATTGGCC